>NC_048301.1:82488479-82817501 GCF_013100865.1 Trachemys scripta elegans
AAGGGGGGAAAAAGGGGGGGGGGACTCAGGCCCGCCCACTACTCTGAGTCCCGGTCCAGAGGCCCTCGTGTGACAGTCTCACTGTCCTCCTACTCCTTACTCCTCTAACTATCCCTCTGGACCGCTTCCCCAACAGCCCTTCACTACGCTAGGCCTCCTCCTCCCAGGCCTGCCGCCTAGCAGGCTATGGAGTAGGGCCTTCTCCCACTCTCTCAGGCTGGCCTGGCCTGCACTGCGCTGTCCGTGGTGCTGGCCTCCCAGCTCTGGAGACAGACCTTCCCCTCTGAAGGCCTGGGACAGACTGACTGCTCCTGCTCTGGGCAGCCTTTTATATGGCTAAGCCGGGCCCTGATTGGCTGGCTCCAATCTGTCTTCTTATTGGCTCCCAGTAAGCCCTCTCTTGATTGGCCGCGCGTCTATGCAGGCGCCTAGGCCTGCCGCAGCCCAGTCTCTCTAGGTGTGGGGTAATCGCCCCACCACACACCCTCCCCCTTAAGAACCCTCTGGGGGGGGGGGGGGTATCCTAACCGGCCTAATGGCCTAGAGCACGGAAAGCAATCTTTGTCCCGCAGCGGCTCGGCTTACCGGCTCAAAGTCTAGAAACTTAGCCCTTGTCACTGGGCCTTATGGCCTACTGGCCCCAAAGTTCCGGAAATTAGTCTTTGCCAACGGGCAACCCGGCTTATCCACCGTCTCAGCGGGGGGGTCCCACCGAAACACGCTGAGGCTTACCGGGTCCGACGTACCAGTCCGTCTCTTCCCTTAAGCTGCCTCCTATCTGTTCCGCTGCTGGAGTGTCCCACGGGTCTCCTGATTCTCCACGGGTCCCGTGGTTCACCGCCTCGGCTGGTCCCTCCCACAGTGAGGCTCCCTCTCGACCTGGAGAAGTCGCAGTCCTCGGCGGTTCCAGGAGTGTGGGCTGGTCCTCCACCAGGGCTTCCCGCAAGGGTTCTCCTCCCACGGCCGTCTGCCTAGGCTGGGGTATGTTCCCTCCTCTCGCACTCTCTGTGCATTTGAGACACACCCCGTACAAGCGTGACGGATCCTCTGCCGTCAGGGCTAACTGTTTAGGGCCTCGGCAGTTGGGGGGGGGCCTGACAGCCCCCTCACGGACCACCTCCTGCGCTAAGGATCCCCCTCCTTGATCCGATTCTTCGCCCTCCTCCCCTAGCCTGGAGAAGAAATCGGCGTTAGTATGGGCCTTACCCGGTCGGTGGAGTACCTGGAAGTCGTAAGGCTGGAGGGCGCGGTACCACCACATAATTCTAGCATTCGTGTCTTTCATGCTGTGGATCCATCGCAGAGGGGCGTGATCTGTGATTAATTTAAAACTATTCCCTAACAGATAGTAACGGAGGGCGTCGATAGCCCACCGCACCGCCAGGGCCTCTTTCTCTATCGTTGAGAAGTGTCTTTCTCGGGGGAACAGCTTCCGACTTAAATACAGTACCGGGTGTTCCTCCCCGTCTGCTTCCTGGGAGAGTACTGCGCCTAGGCCGACTTCCGAAGCGTCTGTTTGTAGTATAAACTCCTTCGTGAAGTCGGGATGTCGTAGTACTGGTTCTTGAGTGAGCCGTTCCTTAAGTGTGTTAAAGGCTCGCTCGCATTGCGTAGTCCACTGTACCTGTCGAGGTTGGGAGTTCTTCGTTAGGTCTGACGGGGGCAGCTATAGATGCGAAGTCTGGTACAAAACGACGATAGTACCCAGCTAATCCCAAAAACTGACGCACTTGTTTCTTCGTCGTGGGGGTGGGTACATCTCTGAGGGCTTGTACCTTGCTAATCAGGGGTGTTAGTTTTCCCCCTCCTACCGTGTATCCCAGGTAGGTCACTTCTTCTTGGCCTAAGTGACATTTCGCCAGGTTAGCTGTTAGGCCGGCCGCTCTGAGGGCTTGTAGCACTGCTGCCAGGTGGTGTAAATGGCTCTCCCAGTCCAGGCTATAAACCACGATATCATCTATGTACGCCGCCGCGTATTGGTCGTGGGGCTGGAGGACCTTGTTCATCAGGCGTTGAAACGTGGCTGCTGCTCCGTGCAAGCCGAACGGCATGGTTACGAACTGGAAGAGGCCGAAAGGCGTAGGGAAGGCCGTCTTCGCTCGGGAGTTTGGCGTCAGTGGGATCTGCCAATATCCTTTAGTCAAATCTAAAGTTGACAGGTACTTGGCTCCTCCGAGGCGCTCTAACAGTTCATCCA
The DNA here is from genome assembly GCF_013100865.1 of Trachemys scripta elegans. Lineage (NCBI taxonomy): Eukaryota > Metazoa > Chordata > Testudines > Emydidae > Trachemys > Trachemys scripta. The sequence continues at coordinate 82,490,677 of NC_048301.1, forward strand.
CTCTCGGCATTGGATAGGCATCAAAATGAGAGATAGCGTTGACCTTTCTGAAGTCGATGCAAAACCGGGTCGCCCCATCCGGTTTTGGTACTAAGACGATAGGGCTTCGCCACTCGCTCGTCGATTCTTCTACCACTCCCATCTCCAACATCGTCTCCACCTCCCGCCGGACGGTGTCCCACATTTTCTTGGGTAACGGTCGGTGGTTGTCCGTCACTCTCTTCCCGGGGTCTGTGGCAATATGATGACTCATTAGGGTCGTCCGGCCTGGGCGGGCCGATAATACATCTGAGAACTTCTCCACCATCTGTTGCAGTTGTCCTCTCTGTCTGGGGTCGAGGCCCGACCCCACCACAGCCGGTCTGGGGTCGGGAAGATCTCCTGCTAGGGGTCCAAGTTCCGACTCTGGGGTGGCCGGGCCGATGAACATGGCTTCCCGGGTCTTCCAGGCCTTTAGGAGATTAATATGGTAAATACGGGTCTCTTTGCGTCGACCAGGTAGTCTGACCTCGTAATCGACTGGTCCCACTCGTCGGATCACTTCGTAGGGACCCTGCCATTTGGCCAGGAGCTTCGACTCGGAAGAGGGCAGCAACAGCAACACCCTATCGCCTGGGGCGAACTTCCTCCCTCTAGCCCTTCGATTATAGAGGCGCTCCTGACCTGCCTGGGCCCGTTCCAGGTTTTCACGGGCGAAGGCCCCTAACGTTTGGAGTCGCTCCCGGAGCTGTAGCACGTATTGGGTGGTCCCAAGGACCCGTGTTTCCTGTGCTTCCCACTCCTCTTTCAGGAGGTCCAGTATTCCTCTGGGCTGCCTGCCGTACAGGAGCTCGAAGGGCGAGAACCCCGTCGAGGCCTGTGGTACCTCTCTTATTGCAAACAACAGGGCCGGCAACAAGGTGTCCCAATGTGAGGGGTCCTCCTCCACAAACTTCCGCAACATGGCTTTTAGTGTACCGTTGAACCGCTCTACCAAGCCATCAGTCTGCGGGTGGTACACCGATGTCCGGAGAGTCCGGATATGGAGGAGGCGACATAGCTCGGCTATTAACTTGGAGGACACATTGGTGCCCTGGTCCGTCAATATTTCACCGGGTATCCCCACCCGGGCGAAAATCTTTACCAGTTCACCCGCAATGGTCGGTGCCGTCGCTGTTTTTAGGGGAACGGCTTCGGGATAGCGTGTGGCGTAGTCCACGACTACTAGTATAAAGCGGTTCCCTGTCTTGCTTCGCTCAAGGGGGCCGACGAGGTCCATCCCGATCCGTTCAAAGGGTACCCCCACGACTGGCATTGGTACCAGGGGTGCAGGAGCTACCCCTTTCGGTCCGGCTCGCTGGCATTCTGGGCACGAGGCGCAAAAGTCTGCCACTTCCCGGTGGATGCCTGGCCAGAAAAACCAGCGGGCCACCCTCTGTAGGGTCTTCTCGTGTCCCAGGTGTCCGGCCCAAGGGTTTGAGTGGGCTAAGTGGAGGAGGCCGGCTCGCAATCTCCGGGGGACCAACAGCTGGCGGAACGTCTCTCGGGTCTGGGGTTCCTGCGCTATTCGGTACAGGCGGTCCTGCCATACCTCAAAGCGGGGGCCCTGCGGAGTCCGTACCGTCCCGTCCCCCTCAACAGCGGGGTTGGTGGCTTGCTCCCAGGCTCGGCTTAGGGTTGGGTCTTCCCGTTGCTCACGTAAGAAGTCCCCGTCGCGCTCTAACTCTACCCGGGCGTCCTCCACCGAACGGGGTCTGTCTCCCGGACAACTCGCAGGGGTCTCCGTCGTCGAGGAGGTCCCCTCGCCGGGGTCATCCCTTAGCCTGCTCCCAAGCAGCCCCGTTCCCGGTGCTATAGTCCTGTCTGGTCGGGGCTTGGGTGGCTGATATCTTAGGAGGACCTCTCCGAAGCCGGGCCAATCTTGTCCCAACACCACCGGGTAGGCCAGCCTAGGGGCCACTCCTACTCGGAGACCCTCCTCTCGGCCGCCTACTCCCATCTTGACCCAGGCTGTGGGATACTGGCGGATGTCTCCATGCACACACTGCAGGTAGATCGGGGGCCCCGAAAGATTGAGGTTCGGGACCAGCCCCTCTCGTATGAGGGTCTGACTACACCCCGAATCTACGAGGGCATTGGTGGGGTTCCCTTCAACCTGGACCGGGACTATCAATTTTCTTACCCCTTTCTGCCGTGCCCGTTGTCCGGCCATCCAGGCCTGCCCGTAGCTGCAGTCCATAAAAGGGCAATCTCGCCGGAAATGTCCCTCTTGACCGCAGCCCCAGCACCTCTCTCGGGTTTCGGCCGGGCTTGGGCCTCCTCCGGGGGGGCCTGTTCGCTCCGGGGGCTGTCGCTCCCTCCGAGTCGCCCTCGGTAATAACTTGGGTCGGGGTTCAGGGTTGGGGGGTATCTGGTGCCGATGGCTGTTGCCTGCCAGTGGTCCAGAGGCTCCCGCCCCACGGGAGTTCCCCTTCTCTGCGCCGCCCTTGCGACCAAGGCTCTCGGCTGCTCGGGGTGGCGCCTCTGCCCCCTCGGCCGATAAGTAGTCTTCCATTAAGGCCACTGCTGCGGAGAGGGTGGCCGGTCGGTGCCGTCGCACCCAGGCCCTCCCTCCCGGGGGTAGGATCTGGGTGAACTGCTGTAAGGCCACGAGCTCCGCCACCTGGGGTCCCGTCAGGCCCTCTGGGTTCAATCACCTCCAGCAGTGGTCCCGGATGCGTTGGGCTACGGCGCGGGGTCGGGCCCCCGGAGGATATTGTTCCTTACGGAGACGTTGTCGGTAGGTCTCTGGGCTAATGCCGGTGTGGTCTAGGATGGCCGCCTTGACTCGGGCGTACTCGAGCACTTCCCGGGGGTCGAGGCTCCGATATGCGGCCTGAGCCTGCCCCGTCAAATAAGGGGCTAGTAACGTGGCCCAATGTTCTGAGGGCCACCGGGCAGCAGTCGCCACCCGTTCAAATGTCACCAGATAGGCCTCTGGGTCATCCTCGGGCCCCATCTTGGTGAGACGTATCAGTAGTGCTCCTGGGGTATCCCCCAGACCGGTTCCCATGGGGGCGGCAGGGGTGCCTCCTGCCGGCCGTAATAGTGCGGCCATCTGTTGCACCAAATGTTCCTGTTGCACCCGCTGCTGGGTGGCCAACTCTCGGAGGAGCTGCTGCTGATTCTCTTGGTGCTGAGTCATCATCAGCTGCTGCTGAGTGGTCATTTGCTGCAGCATTTGTACCTGCTGCTGGTGCTGCTGGGCCGACTGCTCCTGCTGCTTCTCTAGCAGCCATTTTAATAGCTTCTCAGCCTCCATGTTGGGGTTCAGCGGGTTACTCCCGGTTCAATCCCCTCACTCTGGACCCCTTTGGTGGGTCCGGGTCTGTACCCACAATCTGGGTCGACCGTCTGTCTGCGCAAGACACTGCTCTGGGCAATAGTCCGCAGTCTTGGCGCTGGCCCCTCGTATCAGGGGCGGACCGCTATGCCCGCATTCTCTACCACGTGTGACAGGGTCGGTTGCTCACCGCTGTGGCGCCTCCTCCTGGCCACTTCGGGGAATTAGTTTCGCGCCAGTAGAGCGCCCTCTTTGGGTAGTGTTCTGCCTGTCGTCTCGCCTCTGTGGGGTGCACGGACTTGCGTTGCTCCCGACGTCGGCGTCCTCTTCCGGAGCACTGCCCTCCGACAGTGTCCCTCTGTCCAATCACACCCCCTTCCGGGGGGGGGGTGTTAAACAAAAGCCCCACACCCTCAAAAAAAAATCCTCGCAGTCCAGGGCCTGGTGTGGTTCTGACCGGCCGCTCCCGGGGGCCTGGGGCTGGGCGCGGGGTAGCAAAGCAAACAAAGGGGGAAAAGGGGGGGGGGACTCAGGCCCGCCCACTACTCTGAGTCCCGGTCCAGAGGCCCTCGTGTGACAGTCTCACTGTCCTCCTACTCCTTACTCCTCTAACTATCCCTCTGGACCGCTTCCCCAACAGCCCTTCACTACGCTAGGCCTCCTCCTCCCAGGCCTGCCGCCTAGCAGGCTATGGAGTAGGGCCTTCTCCCACTCTCTCAGGCTGGCCTGGCCTGCACTGCGCTGTCCATGGTGCTGGCCTCCCAGCTCTGGAGACAGACCTTCCCCTCTGAAGGCCTGGGACAGACTGACTGCTCCTGCTCTGGGCAGCCTTTTATATGGCTAAGCCGGGCCCTGATTGGCTGGCTCCAATCTGTCTTCTTATTGGCTCCCAGTAAGCCCTCTCTTGATTGGCCGCGCGTCTACGCAGGCGCCTAGGCCTGCCGCAGCCCAGTCTCTCTAGGTGTGGGGTAATCGCCCCACCACAAGCACCAAGAAACCTCCATTGCCCTTGAAATTGATGGAAGTTGAGGTCACTCAGCACAATGCAGGATTGGGCCCATTATTTATATCATGTCTTTTAAGCCTGTGATATTTTGCTGTAATAGGATATTTTAAAAAAGGAAGAAAGGAAGGAAAGGTTTTCTAATATTGAACCTCAATTTTTAGAGACTGTTTACTATAAGTGCTTTCAACTATATATTATACATGCTTTCAGTGTAGATACTGGATATGCAATAAGAACTTAGGAAATCTAGTGCATTCATAATATTGTGCAAAGAGGTAATTTAAACATTTAGACTGGGATTTTCAACATATTCTACGGGCATTAAGTGTCCCAATATCACTGAAATTCAGTGGTAGTTGGGTACATAACTCTGTTAAAGGTTCCTTTGAAAATCTCAGGCCTAGAAACTAGAGAAGGTCCTGCCACAAAACCCCATATCTAAAGATCCCTGATCTTTTTGGCTTAGGCCATCTCTATATGGAAGATTTGAAATCTCTGAGTTCTTTCTATACTTAGCACAATTTTAAGCCAGATGACATGTTAACCTATACCCTGCTGACTTTCCCTAAGCTTCCCTCCTTCTTTTATTCTCACTTTTATCCTTTTCCCAGGCTATCCCTTTGCTCATAACACCTTTCCTCTGTAAGTCAATGCAATTGCCCAGATGTAACTGGGAGGAGAATTTTGCAGCAATTCTCATTTTCTTATTTACAGTGCTCAAAACTAAGGACCTTTTTTACTTATCCTCTGGCTGAACAGCTAGATAAAAAGAAGGAAGTATTACGGTATGGCTCCAGTTTGGTGTGGAACTGACCATATCCTACCCTGGTGAACTCCATAACTTCTAGTAAAGTCTAGTATTAAGAATCTGGGAATCTAGTATTAAGAACATTAGCAGGATGCAGCCTGAAATCAGGGCAGAGAAAGTACTGCTGGAACTAAACATTACATGTGCTTATATTCACAGAACGTATGATGGGAGCTCCCGAGTGGAAGTATTATATAATCTAAAGGAAACTTGGTGAGAGCAGAGGACATTCAGAACACTGAAACTCAAACTGTATGTGGAATACTAATACAAATAAGATTAAAGAGAACATCCCTGAACTTAAAATCATGATGTGAATAATAAGGAGACTTGTAATAATAAATCAATAGAGATTCATCAGCTAAATCAGAATGTGGGGTCTCCTTAAGTAGGAATCATTGATCTAAAGATGCGCAATGTTGTATTTTGCCATTAAAATAAGGAAAAAGGTCTGACCAGAGCTGAATTCCATTGCATATCTGACCAGTAGCACTAAAGCATTAATTATCTAATGATTGAACACTCAAAGTTTTTCCCGTCAAAAATTGCACAGGTCAGCTGTTTGCTTTGCTTTCTGTAAAAATCAAACCTTCAGAAGGAGAAAGATGTCCCAAGCTTGAAAAAACCCCATGCCTTTTTCTAGTATCTCCTTTGGGAGGATGTGGTAAACTAAAATATAATAATAATAATATAATTAATAATAGGATGCTGCAGTAAAGGTATCAGGGTAAAATTAATTGATAGGCTTTGAATTAATTCCTTGTTTCTGCAAGGATCATTAAAGTGCTTTACAAAATACTGACTAATTAAGTTTTGCATCCAATATTTGATAGATGAGTAAACTGAGGGACAGAGAAGCTAAGGCTAGGGTTTTAAAAGCTGCTTCCCTATTGTTTGCCCATAGTTGCCAAGTGCAGATAATTGTGAGCTACAATTAACAGCTTTCAGATATTGAGATACCTGATTAGTGAGTGAAATCAGTCTCACATGTCTACATGACATTACTTACACCCACAATTACTTGCACCCAAATGAGGATCCAGATGAGATCAGAGCCACGTTATGTTAAGCACTGTAAAAAAAAAAAAAAAAAAAAAAAAAAAAAAAATGCATGAGAGACAGTCCCGGCCCTGAAGAGTTTACAGTCTAAATAGACGGGACAGACGACAACAGAGCAGGTATCAGAGGGGTAGCCGTGTTAGTCTGAATCTGTACAGAGCAGGATACATCATACAAGCAGTACACTGGGAACTGAGGCAAAGAGTGAGTAATTTGGCTTGCCCAAGTCATGCAGGAGGTATGCAGCAGAGCTGGAAACTCACCCTGGATCTCGAGTCCTAGTCCAGTGCCTTAACCCCAACAGCAACCCCTTCCTATAAAAGAGGTTGACTATACAAAGAAGCAGTGAAAAAACTGATGAAAGGGTCCTGTTTTCCTGTATTTTGAGGTGGATGTGAGTACCCTCTAATGACATATGCAGAAAAAGGGGTTTTCTTTATATATATATGATGTAAATATCTAACTCCTCTTTTTCGGGTACTCAGTGTGAGATTTCATTCTAACAGAATGATAAACTTCTTATGGCTGCATGTAGGCTCTCTTCCTTGGTGTTCAACACACCTTTCTGAACTCACATTAAAAAAAAAAACAGAAAAAAGAATTTCAAATACTTTTACTTTGGATTTCTATTGTGCCAGGACATTTAAAAAATGGTACTTTTAAAATATGTTATAATGTCAAAAAACTCTGAGAAAAATGTCCAACTCACTCAACTAAGTGGCACTTTGGTCAACATCTCAAACCAAATTGCCTTGTAAATGTTTTGCAGTCTTCACATCTGTCAGTTACAGATTAAAAGATGATTTTATGTATTCTTTGTAAACAATGCTAATAAACCTTTAAACACATGTTACTTATGTCTAATTTGAAGAAAGGTTGATGATTGAAGGCTGAACTTCTCCAAATACTTGCAAGTAGATTGACAAAATAAATTCACTAAAATCTGGTCTGAATATAAACCACTGAAATTAATTCAAGGATGGGTACCAAGAAACCTTTTGGATCCCCAATAATTTTACTGAAGAGAAGATCAAGTAACACAGGAAAACTTAAGGGCCACTTATTTATTCTGAAAAATCACAATTCACTTTTTTTAAATTTTTAATTATTTACTTTCAGTGAAAATTATAGAACAACTATTAAACAGATGCACTAAAAATCATTCAGTTAATGTTCTCCTGGTTCAAACATCATTCTTAAAGCTTGTGGGAACAGCAAGTAGCATTTATCTACAATTAGTAGACAGCTTTTTACTGCTAACTCTTGGACTTATGTCTTTAAAGGGAAGCAAAGAATAATAGTTCACAAAGCCCCTTACAAAGGGGGTAGCATATCATTATCCCCATATTACAGATGGGGAAATTGAGTCACGGAGAGGTGAAATTACTAGCCCAAGGTCACTAGCAGGCCAGTACCAAAACCAAAAATAGAACCCATGTCTTGTGCATCCCAGGCCAGTACATGATCAGCTAAGCCAGGGTCTCTCCATTTAATGGCTAATATAGTTAAGCACTGGAATAGGCTTCCAAGGAAGGTTGTGGAATAGGAATTTAAGAACAGGTTAGACAAACACCAGTCAGGGATGACCTAGGTATACTTGATCCTACCTCAGCACACGGGGCAGGACTAGAGGACTTTTTGAGGTCTCTTCCAGCCCTACATTTCTATGATTCTAGTATAAGATTTCTGGAAACATTCCATATTGCTTTACCTGTATTCTTGTTTTTACAGGTTTTCAAGAATTCTAGCTGTCCCCTTGAATTACAAAGTTTTAGGGCATGGCTACACTAGAGACTATACAGTGGTGCAGCTGCTTCGATGCTGTCTAAGTTGACGTCGGCTTAACTACTCCAGCCCCCGTGAGAGGCAGTATTTATGTTGGAAGGAGAAGCTCTCACACAGAAATAGCACTGTCCACACCGGTGCCTATGCCTATGTGATTATTTAAATCACGCCCCTGAGCAACATATCTTATACTGACATAAGCTGTAGTGTAGACATAGCCTTAGCGACTCAGAGCACATGAGATCTCTTTTCATAAGGGTTTTCATTTTATACTGACACAAATGAAGGAGTCCTTTTACTTTTATAATTCACAAACATCTACTGAATTGTAACTGGATCAGAGATGAAGGTTTGATTGTGACAGGTAGATTCAGTGCTTTGGACTTTTTCAAGTCAGTGTTTTCCCATGGGTACAGGATTGAAATAGCAGAGGTGGGCCTGATTTATTTTTTATTTGGCAGTGGCCCTTTCTGTGAGGCTTTGTCATAGTGATCCTTGTACAGAATTGCACACCATTTGTTGGATCAAAGACATTTTGTTAACAGCTATCTTATGGCACCTTGTGGCTATAAGGTTTGCAGTTCTCACATTTGCTGGATGTCAATGAACTATAAAATAATTAGCTAAGAATCAGCCCATATCACTTGAATCAGTTTATGACACTGCGTTTTCTCATCACTGGCTCAATTGCTTACAACAGCTACTGAGGGATGGGGATGGCTTAACACAGGTAGCCCCATTTGTATCACCTTTAAATGGGATGGATCATGCATTACTTAGCAGTTATTCACACATTGCCCTGTGGAGTAATTTCACAAAGAGCTGTATAAATTAGAAGTTGAAAAGGAGTTGGATTTCACTGCTCTCTTAATCTGTGCAGCTGCTCCACCCTGACATCCCTTTACTAAATGTTCAGGAATCTTCATACATTGACACATCATTAATAAAAAGAAACCCTACTCTTTATTCTCCTATGCATCTTAACTCTAGGTAAGAGTGACATCTTAAAATGTAACATCTGCCATGGATCCCATAAAACTGGCTCTTCAACCAAAAGCTGCTGTGAGGTGCTCACTAAGGGTATGGACTCTGACTCAAATCTTTCTCTGATTTCATTTTCTTAAAGAGTTTGGAACCAATTTCCATCTTCCCTAAACTCATGAAGAATTTGAATCTGGGGGGTTGATTTGCTCGACTATAGTGAGTGGGACAACTACAAAGTCTTTCCTGGAGACAAACTTTATCAAAGCATGGAGGGCTTGGATATAAGGTTTGGGACTATCACCCCTATAGGTTCACTTAGTAAGGCTCAGTAAGGGTTTGATCTTATTCACCCTTTAAGTCAATGGCAAAGCTCCTATTGCATTCAGCAGGGCTGGAACAATCCTATATCATTACTATTCATTAGTTAGGTCTGAGATGTATTAAAAAAACAAACTGCTAATGTTTAGAGATTCGGTTCAGCTGTGGAGAAAGAGATGGATTAAAGTATGGAAGCAAGAAAAAGGTAGACTATTTAAACCTAGAAAAGCAATATGATAATTACGTGTAATGCCCTTTTCCTTGCTGATTTTGATTATACAGCTTTCCATAAGATCAAGCAGTCACAGGGCTTTTTTAAAGGGAAGAATGAACTTGCTTACTTAATTGTTTTTTCCAAGAATACCTCTCTCATTTCCATGGCATGGTTCCTCATTACATTGATATGAAGAAGGTCCCTTTAAAAATTGGAACTGCTAAAAAAATAGGAATAAACTACTTTCTAATTCGAATTAAAAGTGTTGTCATCCTGGGCTGAAAATGCAACACAAAAAATAAGTGCAATGCCAATAGTATTAATCCTCTGTCTGCTGTATCTTGTCAGGAAAACTCGGTGTTTAGAACTTACCAAAAGCTTAACTCATTTCTCAGTCACTAGCTTATATTTAATACTGACACTGCACTACTAGTGATAGGGAGTTAGAAGTTTAATCACAATACAATATTTTCTTCACAGTATCAATACCAATGAATGATTCTGAAGTCTCTATTCAAACAAACTCTTTGACTTCCATAGGAGCTTTGCCTGGGCAAGGAGTGTAGGATCACACTCCAATTTCCAGATCTGAACTAAGGACCATACATTCCTTTAAATACATGGACATATAGTTAAATGGGAAGGTTGACTTTGTGCCTTTAATCACATCTAAATTTGTAGTTGCCATCAAATGGCTTGTGTAAATGAGCCAGTGGTGCTGCTCAGCCATTAGTTCTGGTTAAGCTATTTTAATAAATAATGAGCCATCATTTCAGATTGATTAAGATTCCACTGTAAGTAGTAGGTTGTTTCTAATTTTCCTAAAATAAGTTATCTTTTCCTCTCTATTAGTTAACTAGCATTTAAGAACTTTAGACAATTAAAGCATATTATAATCTAATCAAGGGGGATACTCAGAGGATGTTTGTAGTGGTCATAAAAAATTGTCTACAGTTTGAACCAAAATTCCCAATAACAGCTTGTGAAGTCTCTGTAGTTTAAAAAAACCATCTTAAGAGGTTATGTCTCCATGATTAGTTGAAGGGTTGATTCTGGTATTTGCTCTATGTCTAATCAAATGTGGGTAACAGAATGGGATTGTATTTAAACTCTTCATATTAAGAGTCAGCACTATATAGTGATGCAGGAAATAACACTAGAAGGCATACAACTCATAGGAGCAAATTCTACTCTCCATATTGCTCATGAATCTTCTTTCATCTCATGATGCTGTAACTATTGATTTCAGTGGCGTTTCTTATGGTGTATATTGGTGTACGTGAGAGGAGATTCAGGCTAACATTATCCTTACCAAGGGACTTCAAACTATTCAGCTCTTGTACAGTTGATATATTGTTAGAACAGTTTTCTATCTATGGGGTAAAATCTATGGCAAAATTCCTACTGACTTCAATGACAGCAAGATTTGGCTCCCAGGCAGAACACTTTTAAAAATCACAGAACAGCACCTTTTTGACTATTCTCCCTTTGATGTGTCCATACAATTCGTGATAACATTAACATAAGTTGTGCATTTTCTTCAAGGAGATAAGGGATCATTTGGCCTGGATATCATTATACACTGAGAACAAAATAATGAAGAGTTAGGCTGAAATTTTCAAAGCCATCTAGGAGATTTTGATACTCAATTCCCATTCATTTTAATGAGATTTGAACATCAAACCCCTTAGGCTTAGCTTTGAAAATTTCAGCCTAAAAGTTTATTCTGTGATTAATAAACAATGGGTTTCTGAAGTTACTATTCAAGGGGTTGGATGCTACAAAATTGATGGTTTTGTGTCTTTCAAAACTGTCATTCAACAAAGCAGATACTATGATGATCAGCCAATCTTGTGAGATTTCCATCATTTGGGACCAAAATATTATAGGATTTTTACATTATTGAATTTACACTTGAATCTTCACTCCATTCATTCTAAACTGGATCCTCATCCAGATCTGATATTGCATCTTCAGCCCATCTAACTAGGTGCCTATTAAGTGTGCACCTCTTTTCAGCATGTGCTTTTCAGTACATTTCAGTGAGGCAGAGAGCCATAGGATTTAAAAGGGCTAATTGTAAAGGGCTTAATGCAATACACACTTTTCAATGTATGCTATTACTGGATTGAGCAATTCTGCTGCTGTAACCTGGTTATGCCTCTCTAAGTGATGGTGCTTTTAAGAGGATCTGAGGTGGTTTAGATTATTATGTTGTTTAAAGATATACTGTGCTTTAAAACCTCATGCCACTTAAGGATTTCAAGTTGTTTAAATGCTAATGTAGCTGTAAAATGGCTCAAGCACTAATACAGGTTTAAATATTTAAAGAGGTTTAAGGATTATGCCCTCTTCAGCATCTGAAAGTTCTGAAATGCTTTCACTCCTTCAGAATTTTTTGTTAAGAAATATCATGCAATAATATATATAATTTTGATATTGGAATAGCACCCAGAGAGGCCCTAGTCAGTATTCTCTTTGTGCTAGAAGCTGTACTAATATAGAGGTAGATACAGTCCTTGCCTTAGAAAGTTTACCATCTAACAATATATGACAGGTGGAGAAGAATTAAATGATCAAAATATGAAAAATGTATACATATATACACTTGCTTATATGTGTATACATACAAACAGAGAGAGAGCTTTGTAATTAACTTAATACATAACTGAATATCAATTTTTTCCACACACCTCTTAGCCTAACCATTAAAATGCTGGTTGATGTCTTGTAGGCATCATGGCTGGTGTGGGTTTTGAGAAAGGATTTGAAGGAGAAGAGGGTAGAGGCCTTAGAGAACAGTCCTGGGAGGGCAGCATTAGAGTTGTAAAGTAACATTAAGGCTGCTCAATTCATCCCCAAAAGTCAGGAAATGCAGAAAAGTTAAAGTTCTAATGGCAATGCTGAAATCAGTTGGCTTCCACTAGGTCTGAATCTGGTTTTAAGTGGAGCCTGATTCTTGATCCAGCTGATATTGGTGTAAATCAGGAGTAATTCCAGTGAGATCAGTGGAATTGGATCAGTGTAAAACTAGTATATAAGTGAGATCAGAATCTGGCCAATTTTTCCCCAAGAAGCATGTGCATAAAAGACTCTACATCTAGACACATAAAATCTACTGTTCATTGTTGTAGATGAGGTTTTCATGCTGTTATATAGAAGTCTGGCTTTGTAAACATAAATTGATCAGTTTCAGAGACTTAACTGAAGGGTATAAGGTTATAATAGTTAACATATGTGTATGTGTAAATGCCAGCTCTATGGGTCATCGGTAAAATGGAAGGCTTAGCAATGGATCAAATTGTATCTGCCAAGTATATTTATCTTTCTGCTTTCTAAGTGTTAAAGAGACCTGGTTACACTGATAAGGGAACTGTTACTTATATTTGCAAAGTCTAAATACATTAGGTCATGACCCGGATAAGATAAGTGGTGGCTAAACTTATATGGCTTCCAACAAGAAAAAAATTACAGCAGTGGTAATTGGGCACCAAGTATGGAAGAAAATGTGAATAGCAATAAGTACAAAGGAGGACTATGACTTTTTGACTTCAGGCATGCTTTAGTGAGTATATGGACCATGCCACTATAGTTTTATCCTCACAAAGGAGATGTCTTTGAACACGCCGAGACTGACAGCTTTTTTTTGGCTCTGTGTGAGGTTAGAGTCTGGGGCCTGGCACTCATGTCACTGATGCATGACCAAAAGTAGAGAAGTTACATTTTAGTAACACAGTAGGCCTTCTGCTTCCCTCTTTGTTCCGTAGGCAGTCCAATGTTCTTGCTTATCGCGAAAATACAATAAAGGTGCTAACCGTGGATTTGGTCAAGGATGAGACTGGCATAACAGACCTGCAATGGTGCAGAACTAATCTGCAGCCAGACCCTTCCTGTGTGATAAGCCCCCCACCCAAGTAACCTAATCTGTGATGGGAAATCACAGAAAAAAAAAAAGGGGGTACCCAGCCTTTAGTGATGGCCTGAATTTTTTCACAGTCAATTGCAGGTTTCTATTGGGTTCCTCTGAATCATTTGATGTGGCAATTAGCAAGGGGACTTTTGTACTCTGGGAAGATGAAACAGCCTCCTTCAATAATTATGTTTATGCCTTGAACAGAAACAAAAAAGTCTGAAGAACAGATAACATTGTTACATCAAACAACAAACTGATTGTCCTTGACTATCTATTTTCTTTTATTTAAGCAAAGTGTTACTTTTCCCATGAGAAAACTCTTACATCATGAGACAAAATGTCCCTATAGCCCCCTAGACCTCACATTTTTTCATGTGGGTTCCTAACCTGTTCTTTCCTTTGCTTTGATCCTATAGTAATATTTCAGGGGTTTCTTTAAATCGTTGCTATGAACTATTAACAATTATGGGCAGAAATTAAAGCAGCCACAATATCCATAAGCCCTTGTTGTTTTGCCAACAAAGCTAGACATGTTGAAGGATTAAAGCATCAGATTGTTTCCTTTATATGCTTAAAAAGCCAATTTACTCTGCTTCAATAACGTTGCATAAGCACCATTAAGTGAGACTGGTCTGATTCTATTCATAGTGAAAATAACCATGTTCGAAAAGCTATATATTAAATGCAGGGATCTGCAGTACTTGCGGTGGCTGGGACAGATAATGACTTCTCATGATACATCTGAAACATGCAGATACTTATAACGGTCAATCACGTGACAAGATTTAACATATATCTCCAAAGCAATTAAAATGCATTCATAGCATCATAGAAGCTAGGTATATTAAAGGTCTTTTAGATCATCCTGTTCATCGGCATGCCAATTTATTAACATTAACTAATTCTCACAGTATCCCAGGGAGACAAGTAAATAGTTCTCAGTTCTGCAGATTGGGAAACTGATGCAAGGGAAGTGACTTACCAAAGGCTACACATTTAATCTATAGCAGGACTTAAGGGGTTCTAACCTCCAATCTGATTCATATTATACTGGGCCTCTTAGATGGTGAAGTGAAAACATCCAATGGGAAATCAATGGGAGTTAGGTATCTAAATACCTTTGAGGATCTAGGTGTTATTGGCTTATTTGGGATAATAATATTTAGAGCTATACTACTAATGTTTGGGTTTATTTGTCATATGGTCAGACGAACTGAGGAAGATAATATCACTCATTCATACTATAGTTTGGAAGGGAAGATTTTTTTATCATCATTTTCTGTATCGCTGCAATCAACTTACGCCCTAAAAAAGAAGTTATAGAAACATATAGGATTACTCCACATTTTACTTTTCATCCGCACTGTAAAAACTCCCTAATTTATCCAATATGTTCTATGTTATTATTGGCAGTTAGTCCTAATAGGACATTTTTTTATAAAGGAAAAATCAGAGCACCTGATTATGTTGAACGTATACGTGTGCAATTAAGTCAATAAAATTACTCCAGTGTACTCTGTGTACAAGGGAGAGCAAAATCAGGTTCAATATGTTCCATTTTCCATTAAAGACAGAATAAAAGGATTATCCTATCGACATCTACCTCACAGGCAGGTAGTGCATTGCTGCTGTTGCTATTGTTATTCCAGCTGGCATTTGTATTATACAGAATGAAATTACATAACAGTTTGCAAGGAATTACGTTAAAAAAAAATGTATTGCACTTTATACTTCGGACACATTGGTAACTTTCTGCATCTGACTAGATGTAGGTTTTAGGATTAGATTTCTGCTGCAAATACTGACATTTTCACATTCAGAATTCACTTCCTGTGACTCTTCAATGTTTGCTTGAAATTCAGTGTTTCCACACACATTTTTGCCAGTAAAGTCATTGGCTAGAGCAGACTGGGAAAGCGAACGCAAAAGGAGCTAAAGCAAATTTGTTTAAACAGTCAAATGAATAGTCACAGCAAATGTGTTGAAACGTGCTCAACTCTAGTGTTAACATAGTGAGGTTGAGGTTGGTGTGTGTGTGTGTGTGTGTGACAGAGAGAGACTGCTGGTGAAGGGTGTTTAAATTGTAGCATGCTCTGAGTTTAGGAGAGTGTGTTTCGAGATGCACAGGAAATCAAATGAAGATTATGCAGTGACTAAGCGTATGGGCACATCTGGATTTTTTTAAATGACCAGCAGTGTTTAGATGAAACATTGGTAGCCAACGGCATGGAGCACTGCCTGACAAGAAATACAATCGAAAAACAGCACAGAGCTTTGTAGGCTTTGAAAATGAAAAATGCGGGAGAAAAAAAAAGTTTAAAATTAACAGATAAAAACTGCAACAATATATTTGTGCTCTAAAGTCAATCTCAAATAATGTTCAAAAAGGAGAGATTTGAGTTGGGGGGGGGGGCAATTGGAAATATATATTAATTGAATACAGTGTAAGGACAAAACACACCACATTATGTCTTTGACTTTCTGCCTTCTCACATATACATAGAAAACAGGGACATCCTCCCCATTTCTTAAACAACTCCATTGTCTCCACCATTCATTTCAGCATCTGTGTTGCATCTAACATAAGCTGCTTGTAATCACTTTCAAGGCCCTTCACAGTCAATCACCACGTGACCTATCATTTCTCATTCACTTGAGCTGTCAGTGCTTGCCTCCAATCAGCCCCATGATGCTCCACTGCCTTTCCCCGAGCTGCTCCACACACTTGGGAGGAGCTCCCCATAAACACTTGCAACAGTACCAGACCACAACATTTTGGCACCTGAGGCCGGGAGCTCAAATGATGCCCCCATGCCACTTCGCTTGGGCCAAAACTTTGAAAGGTCTCAATTCTGCCTTCTTCCTGTTATACTCCTCTCATGGTACTGCTCTGCTACCTATCCCAATTAAGGAGAACTAACAACTTAAAATGCATTGTTCAAAAATTTTAAGTAACACTTAACTTTCAAATGCCAGAACAGCAAATGTAATTTTTCTTATCTCCATAGTAAACACTGGCATTTTTATCTGTTTGAATAATCAAAGTGGTGCTTTCCGTGCCTTCTTGGTTTCAAAGATTTGAACTGCTTCCTGCTGAAGGTCCACAGTCTGGGCCAGCTCATGCTCTATTGAGATGGTTGCAAGGCCAACCAGCCTCTCCTGTGCCATTGTGGAGGGTAGATGTGTTTTTATTAACTTCAGCTTGGAGAAGCTGCGTTCTCCACTGGCAACTGTTACAGGAAGTGTTAGAAGTATGCGCAGAGCAACAAAAGCATTTGGAAAGAGGGTGGTTATCTTATTTGTGCATATATATTCCAGAACAGCCTTTGGAGTTGATCCTGCTGAAATGTATCTTGAAAGGGCTTTCAGTTCATCACCTAAATAATTTGCATCAATATTGCACATGTCATCATGTGTCAACACTGTCGCTAGTGCCCTGCATTGCTGGTGTAGGTCTTCTTCAGGTATAGTGAGGAGTTTTGGAATATCATACAACATCCCAAATATACTGCTGTGTTCCTTGAGCTGCATGAAATGTTCTTCAACTGACTGTATTGCACAATCTAGCACTTGGTTAAAGAATTCAAATTTGAATTGTTGTTTGGGGTCTCTTATGGGATTATCCCATGCCTCATAATCAAAATGTCTTCTTCTTCAGTGTATTCTTGAATGGGTGGGAAAATAGCTTCAGAGTGAAGTTCCTCTGCCAACTTCTGTGCACTCTTCAGAACGTTTTGAAATCCCTCATCTGACCAGTAAGACTGTAGGTATGACTTTGCTTCATCCAGTTGTTCCATTGCTCCAGATATATTAAGGTCAACACCTTGGAGTCTCTTGCTTACAACATTTATTTCAAACAGTATGTCATGCCACAACACTAAGTCACAGAAATTTGAAGTTATGTATGTTTCTGGTGATTCCATTTCCCTCTGCCACTGTTCTCCCATTAACAGTTCCTGTCATAGCATTATCCTCCATAATGGCAACTATGGCATCATCTAGCTTCCCAATTTGGTATTTGATAGGCTTTATCGCCTCCACTCGACTTTCCCATCGTGTAGTTTCAGTGTCAGAGAGGATGTTCCCAGATGTTGCTTCAAAATTTGCCATTGATGAGTTGATGCAGAGAAAAATACATAGATGCTTTGAATTACATTAAAAAATTCAGCAGCCTCACTAGAAGCTAATGCTGCTTCACAAGTTCAGTGAATGAGAACTGCATGGGACAAAAAAAGCTCAAGGGTTTATCTCTAGGATCCGTGTCTGCACTTCTCTGTTCTTTCCTCTCATGTTGGCGCCATTATCGTAGCCCTGACCTCTCATGTCAGCTATTGCAATTCCCGTATCTTCCAGCTTTTTAAGAAGCACATTTGTCATACCAGCTCCTGTAGTATCATCAATGTCAATAAATTCTAGAAAATGCTCTCTGACAGTCACCATTGCAGGGACATTTTCACTAGGTTCTGTTGTTGTTACAAAATGCACCATTAAAGTCATTTGTTCCGTATGGCTGATGTCCAGGTGTGCAGTCCAGAATAACAGAGTAATATCTAGCTGACTTCAGATCTGCCACAATCTTCTGTTTGACTTTTGTTGCCAGTAACTGTATGATCTCATTTTGAATTGTTTTTCCAAGTAGTGGTGTGTATACATTTCTTGGGTGATGACTCTTTTTAGATGCTCCTGGAGTACAGCATCAAACTCAGCCATCAGCTCCACAATTTTAAGGAAGTTTCCATTGTTTGGCACATACAGTTGATCTGAAGTGCCACACAGTGCTAGGTTTTGGGTAGCAAGCATTCTCACAATGGCAATGAGCCTTTTCAGAACATTTTGCCAGTAAAGAGACTCTGATGCAATCTTCTCTTGATGCTGATCATGAATGGTGGCCTTTAACCTTAGTCTCATCTCAAGCTCTTTCCACCTATGGAATGTTCTCTGGTGATTTGCTGCCTTCTCATGGCATGCCAGATTTCTAGCCAGATTTTTCCAGTCCTTTGTTCCTGTAGAACCCAGTGTGGCTGGAACATTAGACTGGAAGAGTTTGCAACAAAAACAGTATGCTGCATTCTGGGTTTTTGAGTACATAAGCCATGGCCTCTCCACTTTGTCACCATTGGGGATTTCACGCAAGTCATGTGTTGGATGGAAACTTCTATTTTCATTGTCTTTGGGGAACATGAAGTTTTTCACTTGCTGTGGCCCATGCAGTACAAGGAAGTCCCTCAGGCTACAGCTCAAGTGGGTCTGCAGTCCTGGATCATCTAGACTTAAGGAACTAAACTCAGCAGCAGCTGTTTCTTGTGCCTCCACCACACTCTTCTCTAGTCTACACTTTTCTTCAGGAATGTGCTTGGTTTCATCCATTTAAGATGGAGATATGGATGCTGCAGTAGCTGCCCGGTCACCTGCACTCTGACTAACTGGAAGATCAGGCATCTCCTCACCACTCATATCCTCACTGGGGCCAGAAGGCTCATCGTGAACATTTGTGTCTATGTATCTCAGGAATGCTCCTTCCTGCTTAGATAGAAAAGCTTCCTTTGCTTTCTTTCTTTTTCTGAATGCTGCCTCAGAGGGGTATTTTCTTCTTTTACTCATGACTGCTGTTCTGTGCCAGCTATAGTGGCTCTCAACACTCAATTGAAGAGGACAAATAAGCAGGGCCTGAGTGAGGGAAGATATCAGCATCTTAAGGGCCTAACTGGCTTCTACTACCAGGGCTGGCTCCAGCATTTCTGCTGCCCCAAGCAAAAAAAAAATGCCGCGATTGGCGGCGGCAGTTCAGCAGCAGGTCCTTCACTCCTAGAGGGAGTGAGGGACCTGCCGCCCCCGAATTGCCGCAGGTGCCGCCCCTCTCCCTTGGCTGCCCCTAGCACCTGCTTGTTAAGCTGGTGCCTGGAGCTGGCCCTGCCTACTACTTCAGTTGACTGCCTGCTCTCCTCAAGTGGGTTCAGGAAAGCAGCAGGAAACAGGAAGCTCCCTGAGAAGCTGGTGTTAATCAGTCCAGGCTCCTGGGGGTGCTAGAAAGGTACATAAGAGGCTCCTCCTCCTCTCTCTCCCTGCAGCTCCTGATGCTTTCTGTTATTCCCTCTCACCTTTTCTCCTGCCTGAAAGCTATGTCTCCTGTGCCCTCCTTCCTCCAGCACAGCTCTCCACCCTCTCTGTGCATCTAGAGCAGAGAGAATACATATGCACCAGCAGCAGACACAATTTTCTACACTCTGGGTCCTAGTGGCGTCCTTCTCCCCCAAACCCCCAGTCTGGCACCTGAGGTGGCTGCCTCAGTTCGCCTCATGGTAAGGCCAGCCCTGACCTGCAAAGCTACCTCTGCATACCATCTGGGGTACACGTACCCCTGGTTGAGAACCACTGCTCCACTCAGCCTTACCAATGCTATTGTGAGTGTCTTTTCCTCTGCAGCTCCTATCCGCTGGACAGACTTCCTGTGGATCTCTGCCTCACTTAAGGTATATCTACACTGCAGCCAGGAGCATGCTTTCCACTTCAGGTAGATAGACAAACACTAGCTCCGTTCAAGGTAGCGCATTAAAAATAGCAACATAACTAGGAGTAGTGTGGGCAGTGGCTCAGGCTAGCAGCCCAAATATGTATGCAGGGGTCCAGGTGGGTTTGTGCTAAGGCAGATAGCCCAAGTTCTGCCAGTGCCGCAACATCCATGCTGCTATTTTTTGCATGCTAGCTTGAGCAGAGTTAGTGTGTGTCTACTCACACCTGCTGGGAAGCACGCACCCAGCTGCAGTGCAGAGGTACCTTTTGTCTCCAACTCTTTTCAGATGAATACATATCTTTGATCCCTTGTCTCTATGTCTGTATTTCTCTCCTCTGTGGGTACTATTTATTTAGGTAACTATTATTTAAGGGCTACACTGTGATACCTGTGCCAAAAGCATAAAGCTGCCTTATCCCAGATGGAGCACCAGGGAAATAGCCTGAAGTGTTAAGAATTTGTGTAAAGAGCAGAACAGAGGAAGCCACTTGCAGTGCACAACAAGTTTATTAGTCCTTCTACGCCCCAGAGCCCTCCACCCTTGCACTGTTGAGCAAGGGACGTTGAGTCTAACTCTGTAACATATTTCAAGGGATACCATTTGTCTGAAAGAAGCTAAAATACAAAAACACATTGTATTTTACTGCTGGTTTTTGTTGGTGGTGGTTTTTTTTGTAGCAGGTACAGATTTTACCGAGCTTTAGAGTAAAAGGCCTCCTCCCTCTCTCCCTATGCTTCTTAAAAAAAACATTGATTTTGTTCTTTGTAGCAGGGCTCAATACATCTCTTTTAACATCAGCATCTTTTAAGCGCATAACAATGAGCTCACCCACTGTGATAGAGGAAAGGTGCAATTCCCAAATGGAATTGCTAGAAGCAATTGGTGCACTCCACTTGTTTCAGGTAAAATTTGTGTAAGCCTATGCAATTATAATGACAGAATGATCTCAAAATTGAGGGGGGAAAGGAGAACATTCTTTGATATCAAAATAAATATATGAAAGATCATGTCTGAGTCAAAAAGAGGGAGTGAGGACCATAATGAAGACGGTTCTAAGCTGTAAAGCTCAGATCCAGATGGAATTTTTCCCAAAATAAAGGGGGTCCAAATGAATCTTGCAGAGGCAGACCCAAGCTGTATATAAAGAATGTTGAAACACATTTCCTCATTATTCTAGAGTACTTGGATCCATTTTGGACTCGTATCTAGAAAACAACTTTCATTAAAGTCAGAAAGCAAACACACAAACCATTGGAAAAGGGCTTTGCCAAGGTAAATGTTAAACTTGTCAGAGCCCGGTTTGAAGTCAAGAAGAGTTTTGCTACTGATTTCAATGGGAGCAGGATTAGGTCCCTGATTCAGGAAAGCATGTAAGTATATGCCTAACTTGGAGCATGTGTATAAATCTCATTGACTTCGATCAGATTTAGGCTCATGTAAAAGTGCTTTATTGAATCAAAACTGTTGTCTTTAAAAATCCCTTTTTGAAAGGCCTTATCTACATGGGAAAGTTGAACTGGAATAACCTAAAGTGTGAATTTAAAGTGATTTAGCTAAATCTGTGCAAATACCTGTGTAGACACTTATGTCTGTATAAACACAGCTTTTATTCATTTAGCCTAAATCAGTTGGGAACAGGTTTAAGCTAAAGCAAAATAAATTACTCTTAAACCAAACTAAGGGCATCAATCCATTACACAGGGCTTTGTATCAGTTTAACTCTATTGATTTAAAAACAGATTTAAATTAAACTGATGCAATTTTCCTGTACAGGTGAAGCCTCAGACCCTGCTTCTTAAATTATACGTTCTTCATTCTTAATTAAAATGTTACTGTACTCGTCTCATTGGGAGTGAGTGGGCAAGAGAAACCAGCAATGATACATATGTTCTTTTAACTGCCAGAGATGCTGTAAAGAACATCAGAGTTTAGGAAATGGCAGAGCAAGTGGGCGGCGAGACAGGATCACATAATCATCCAAAAGAGTCTTTTGGGGAGGGACTAATTTCAGGATGTAAATAGCAGCTGTGGATTTTCATTGCTTATAATGCCTCAAAATTCTTACAACTCTTCAGATTGGGACAAGCTGACTGAGGGCTGTAGTGCATCCTCAGAATAGCAGCTTCCCTATCCCCAACCTCATTGGAACAGGCCTAGCTGGAGGAGACCCAAGTTTCATCCAATTGCCTCATGCGTCACAAGAGAAGCATTTTTGAAATAGTAAAACCAGGGGCAGGCTGCAAGCATATTTTTTCAAAATAACAAAATCCATTCAGATGTCTAGTTCAAAGTCCAAACTAAAAGTATCCAGATTTTAATGCTAAGTGACCCAAATTCTTATGTCTTTATTTAGACAAAACGCCCAATGACACTGATCAGGTACAATATGCAATCTATGTATGGCTGTATGCAGGGGTGGCTCTAGCTTTTTTGCCGCCCCAAGCACGGCAGGCATGCCTGCGGGAGGTCCACTGGTAATGCGGATTTGGCGACATGCCTGCGGGAGGTCCGCTGGTCCTGTGGCTTTGGCCTACCCGCCACCGAATTGCCGCTGAAACCGCGGGACTGGCGGACCTCCCACAGGCATGCAGCCAAAGGCGGCCTGAGTGCCGCCCTCGCAGGGACCGGCAGGGCGTCCCCCACGGCTTGCCGCCCCAGGCACGCGCTTGGAGTGCTGGTGCCTGGAGCCGCCGCCCCAGATCCAGCAATTCTTGTTCAGGCCCTGATGGTCCCCTCTCATGGCAAAGTCCCTGGTACTTTACACGCTGATGCACAGTTAAGATTTGTCATCGTTCACTTCTTAACTTTATAACTCGCCAAAAGGGCAAGTTGTGCTCCTAATTAGTGATAAAACTCACATTGGTATCAGAGGAAGAAAGACTGGACCCTAACATAGCAACTCTCTCATACCCATCGTGTTAATTAGGATGTTGAATTCCAGGATACTAACTATCCAGATCCCAGTCCATTATATGTAATAGCACCTAGCTTGATTCAGCTCCATTTGTATCCCTTTCCCCTACACTGTGACTGTATTATCTATTTAGATTGTGAGTTCTTTGGGGGTAGGGACGTCTACTATGCTGTGTCTGTCCAGTTCCTAGTACAATGGGCCATGTTTTTGGTTGGTCCCTAGGCACTACCATCATCATCATATAATAGTTAATGGGAGTCCTTCCATTGTCCTTAATGGAATTTGAAATATGTAATTCATAAGGATGGAGTAAAGCCATTGGTCAATATATAGTTTCATAGAGTCACCGTAATTAGAAATAGAAATGACCTATTAAGGTCCCAGCCCCAGTCCACAGACTTGTGTAAGTGGGGCTTGCTCTAGTGCGCTAAAAATTCCTATGTAGACATTGCAGCTTGGGCTGTAGTGGAGTGGGGCCGGGCTTGGGCCCAAGCTGCAATATCTATACAGCTATTTTTTAGCATGGTAGCATAAGCCCTGCTAATACAGGTCTGTGGAGCCAGTTGGGGAGCCTCACTCCCAGACGCCATGTAGATATCCCTCAGATATCAAGTTTAGCTCATTGACAACCATTGTCTTCTCCATGAGGATGCAATTAGATATTAAAGTGAAAATACAGTTTGTTTTACTCCATTTTTTGCCAGTTATCTAGTATAATTTCAGAGTCTAATATTGAACAGCTAAGGGTTTGTGGTATTTTGCTTTTGTGCTAATCTGTTCCTTTATTAATATTCAGTTAAATA
The DNA here is from genome assembly GCF_013100865.1 of Trachemys scripta elegans. Lineage (NCBI taxonomy): Eukaryota > Metazoa > Chordata > Testudines > Emydidae > Trachemys > Trachemys scripta. Next base: position 82,514,294 of record NC_048301.1, read on the forward strand.
CATGTAGAAGCTAAGTGTAAAACAATTACCTTATAGTAATTTTTAATGCCTAAACTTTCTCACAGATGGCTAGACTTTCAAACACATTCAGTGTGCAACAACATATGCAAAAGTCATGTACATTTGCATGCACATGCTTATCAGACAATGGCATTTAATTATAATTTGTACTTTCAATTGCCTGATTTTCACATGTAATTAGGCTGCAGGCCTAAAATATTTGACCTGGACTATAAAAGTATAAATAGATATTAGAAAAGTGTTATTTCAATTGTTATTTCATAGAATTCATTTTTGTCCCCACTGAAGACTGGAGACCAGGCATGGTACAAGCCTGGATGCTGGTTGAAATCTTTTGCACTAGAAGTTTTTAATTGAAAAATGGCCTTTAAGTAAATTAAACATTTTTTGAAAATTTTTCCTTTTTTTTTTTTTTACAAAGTTTTCTGATTTTTTCCAACAAATTTTATCTCAATCATTTTTAATTCATTATAGAAATATTTTGTTTAATAAAAATCACATTTTCTTACTCAACACTGGGTTTTGGAAAATGAAAATTTTAAAAATGATTGAAAAATACAAATTTGGATAAAAATATTGGCTAAAAATATGGTGGAAAATGTCACAGAAAATGGGTGCATTTTGGATTCTGCAAAAATCGAAACTTTGATTGTTAGTTGATTGAAAAACCGGAAAATCATTTGAAAAAAAATTAAATTTCAAAGAAGAAGAGGAGTTCTTGCCCCAACATGTTCACATGAAAGAGCACTCTGTAGCTCAAAAGTTTGTTTCTTTCACCAACAGAACTTGGGCCAATGAAAGATATTACCTCACCCATCTTATCTCTCTATGTTTAGAATCTGAAAGACAAAGAGTGGAAGGAAGGAAGTGTGGGCCCCACACTACAAGAAGGATGTGGAAAAATTGGAAAGAGTCCAGCGGAGGGCAACAAAAATGATTAGGGGTCTGGAGCACATGACTTATGAGGAGAGGCTGAGGGAACTGGGATTGTTTAGTCTGCAGAAGAGAAGAATAAGGGGGGATTTGATAGCCGCTTTCAACTACCTGAAGCGGGGTTCCAAAGAGGATGGAGCTCGGCTGTTCTCAGTGGTGGCAGATGACAGAACAAGGAGAAATGGTCTCAAGTTGCAGTGGGGGAGGTCTAGGTTGGATATTAGGAAACACTGTTTCACTAGGAGGGTGGTGAAGCACTGGAATGCGTTACCTAGGGAGGTGGTGGAATCTCCTTGGAGGTTTTTAAGGCCCGGCTTGACAAAGCCTCGGCTTGGATGATTTAGTTGGGAATTGGTCCTGCTTTGAGCAGGGGGTTGGACTAGATGACCTCCTGAGGTCCCTTCCAACCCTAATATTCTATGATTCTGTAATCTCCCAATTTTACAGGATGGGGAGCTGAGACAGAGAGAGATTAAGGGCATGGCTACACTTGCAGATGTAGAGCACTTTGAGTTAAATCAGCCTTCGTAGAGCACAGTAGGGAAAGCGCTGTAGTCTGTCCACACTGAAAGCTGCCAGCGCACTGGCATGGCCAAATTAGCAGCTCTTGCAATGGCCACAGAGAGCAGTGCATTGTGGTAGCTATCCCAGCATGCAAGTGGCTGCAATGTGCTTTTCAAATGGGGGGGGCGTGGGGTGGAGTGTGACAGGGAATGTGTTGTGTGTATGGGGGAGGGAGAGAGTGGGTTTTTGGGGGGCTGAGAGCAGGTCAGCATGTTGTCTTGTAAGTTCAGACAGCAGCAGACCTCCCTATCCCCCCTGCCTCTCTCTCTCACACACAGCATTCCACAGTAACGGCTTGCAAGCCAGCTGTCAGAAACGGAGCTTTGAAAGGGCATTTCCGCATTCCTACAGGAGTTCAAAACAATGACAAGAGTGGCCACCTGATTTAAGGGGATTATGGAACGTTTCCAGAGGCCGATCAGAGTGCCGTAACGCAACACCTCGTTCACACTGACGCCCGTCATTGTAGCCAAGGCACAGCAAGCATTATTCCTCTGGCCGAGGTGGAGTACCAGGCGCGCTCTAGCTGCGGAGTCAGAGCGCTCTACGTGCCTTGCCAGTGTGGACGGGAGTGAGCTAATGCACCCAGGGCTCCTTTATTGCGCACTAACTCGCAAGTGTAGCCAAGCCCTAAATGACAGGCTACGTCTACACTAGCACTTTTGTCAGGATAACTTACATTGCTCAAGGGTGTGGGGAATAAAAACCATCACACCCTGAGCGACATAAATTACACTGACAGAAGTGCTGGTGTGGACAGCGCTATGTTGTTGGGAGAAGCTTTCTTGCCAACATAGCTACTGCCGTTCATTGGGGGTGGTTTAATTATGTTGACAGGAGAACTCTCTCTCTTTGGCATAAGAGCGGCTACATGGGAGATCTTACAGTGGCACAGCTGCATCAATACACCGCCAATTGCACAACAACATCCATAATTGCTATTTTTAGCACGCTAGCTCAAGCTGAGCTAGAGCCAAGTCTGTCTATCTGTGCTGGGAATCACACTGCCCAGCTGCAGTGTAGTGTAGATATACACACAGGGAGTCTGTGACTCATCCAGCAACTGGACCCAGATCCCTTAAATCCTAATCTGGTGATTTAACCCCAGTATCCAAATCATGAGATTGTCATGAAATCATATGGGCTTTGTTTTATTTGGGGAGTTATGTTTATGTACTTTCTGGTTTTTTAACCTTTAGTGGTTGTATTTTCAAGCTTTTTTCCCCTCAAACATGAGGACTAGGAAGTTACTTAATTTTTATAATAAATGCTGAGATACTCACATAATCATGACTCCAGAGCTGAGGCTTTCAGAAAAATCATCAAATTTCACAAGACTTGTGATAAAAAAAAAAAAAAATCAGAAGAGCTGGAAACACTGTAACCCCAGGACTGTCCTTCCTCTTTATTACAGAATCAAAACATTAAGAATGTGGATGAAAAATCACTATGGGCCATATTCTAGCTTAGTGGCACATTACTCCATAAGTAGTCCTATTGACTTCAGTAGACAGCACGAAATAAAAGGAACTATTCAACATGAGTAAGGATATCAGAATCTACTTTTCTATAAACGATAATTATGATCATTAGTTATGATTATTACTAGCTATTTCTTAATTTTCAGGCCTTTTTACTTGCTTGAAATGAATGAAATGTTGCTTTTGGTGGTATTAAAATAGTAAAGATTATGGATAGTATAAAAACAACTATTTGAGTACATAGGAAGGTGAATTAAAACTCCCAAGGAGTGCTCCCCATGAGTTAGGAAATTGATGGTTCAAATGTCACAGGGAAATAGCATGTCAGTGCAACTTCTTTAGTGATCAATAAAGTATTCTGTATTCATGCTTCACAAAAAGGTTTCTGAGAACCTTCTCAAACTCCCCCGGGGACAATCCTTTGACATTTTCATTGACACCTCCTGAAGTAGTTGCCTTTTTAGCTGTGCTGTAAGGCAGCAATTTGCCACCTCATTATCAGTTTGATTGATGAGAACACTGTCTTAAAATGTCTGTCACATTATGATTGTTAGTTTGACTCTTTCACTAGAGTCATCCTCTTAAAAGAAACACTGATGTGCATGACAAAATGTTTTCCACAACAAGATGTCAATGACAGGTTTTCTGAAAGAAATTGCAGTTTCTGCAAAAGTAATTGACCCCCTCCCCCCCGCACACACACCTACCTTGTTTTTTTGTCTTTCATGTTTGTGTTTAAAAAGTGGAATAGTATGCCCCATTTAGTTATAATGACACTCCAGAGGCAGCTGCATTTTAGTGGCATAGATAGTGGCTTTTGCATGCATGAACTTTAAAGTTTGAGAAGCACTTGGTGATTCTTCAGTATGAAAAGTGTTGTTAAATGTGTAAAAGATTATTATCAGTATACAAATGCTAACAATAGACCTGAGCTTTAGAATCTACTAACACTAAATAAACCAAATCACTACAGTGCTTGTTCATTTGTCTTTTAGGAGTTTGCATAAATTCTCAACTTCCTAATATTTATTAACTTCATCTTTCTAACTATAGTATTTTTATGTATTTTTCATTTACCATAGTACCTCACATTTTTTAATGTATCCTTTTATCCTTACACCACCCCGGTGAAGTATTATCTCCTTTTTACCAGTGCGGAAACTGAGGCTCAGAAAGCCCAAGCGATTTGCCCAAGATTGCACAGGAAGTCTATAGGGGAAATAAAGGAATTGAAAATCCCATCTCTTTAATCACTGGACCATCCATTCTGTTGGCTGTATATAATACACATTTTCTTTATTGCTTTTCCCCAGCTTTCTGTGTTTATAATCTGTATTTAGACACCAATTCAAGAAAACTGCTGTGTCCTGTATCAGGAAGCTAAGTATGTAAATTCAGTGGGATGTCAGAACATGCTTAAAGTTAAGCAAATGCTTAAGTGCTGTCCTGAGTATGGATGGACTTGAACATGTTTAAGGGTTTCCTAAATTGAGGCCTTATTTAGGACCAGATTGAGACTTTACAAAGTGTGAGAAGTGAAGTGTGATGCAAAGCCCCAGCAGGGTTCGACCAAGAATGTGATTAAGAGAGAGAGAGAGAGAGAGAGAGAGAGCGCAACCCGACCTTTCCTGGTTTCTCCTCTTGCTCCAAAAGGGAAATAATGTCACCCAGCTTTTGTTATCATGCAGATTAATGGCCGCAGTGCTGCACTAGGTTAGCTGGGTTGGCTACACCCCACCTCACTTCACCTACTCCCTGTTCACTTGCATGTCAGGCAGGTGTGGGTCAATTTGGTGGCCCTCATATATGTATCACTAAAGTCAGATTCTACTTACATAGTGCTCCCTTTGAAGACACTAGGACAATTTGTGGAGTGACCTACTTGAGTAGAAGTGGCAGAATTTGGAGCTATCTGAAAACTACAGTAATAATTAACTGTGATGGATGGGTTCCATAAACCAACCCCCTAGAATTAATGTTATTCTGTGTAAAGATTTTCTCATCATTCTCATCTTAACACCTTAAAAATATATATGCATATTAATCATTTAAATCATTGTATACAAGCAGTCATCACAAAGACATTAGACAAAGATTGTAAAACACAAATCTTGAAGAATCTGAAGATCCTTCATCTTTTCCACGTTGACTAAATAAGTTCATAAATACTACTTTCCACATCTTCAGCACCTTTTGTTTAACGCTGCCTTAGTGCTTCACAAAACTTTAAGTAAGACACAAGATTTCTTTGAGGATAAAATATATACAGGGACTATTGTGCTCCACACTGGAATACAGTAGCTGTAAAATAGTGCACAACACCACTTTCTAGAAATGGAGTGCAGGAGGTGAGGATATACTATATCCAATTGAAATTGTAGTGAGAATTAAGGTAAGTAGAAGGCACAAAAATGAGTTGGAATTTAACCAGAGCACTAAATCTTTAAGAAGGTATAATGAAATATCTAAAGACCAGCTCCTTGACGTAAACTGTTGTGTCTCCATTGACTTCAGCTGAACTACTACTATTTTCACACATGGAGGATCTGGCCCAAATGACACCTCTGATAGCCCAACACCCTACAAATGCTCTGAAGGGGTGTGTGTTTGTAAGGATTCAGAACAGAGTGCCATCCACTTAACCATCTTGTGCAACTAGGTGCTCCTGGGAGTACTTCCCTCTAAGTACTTACCTGACCTTTGCCTGGTTAGACTAGGGAGGTGTGTTGTGAGTCACAGCACAACGTGGTATGGCTGCACGCAATTAAAGAGAAAGAAAATAAATATCTGACTGAGTGCCAGAGTGCACTTTTTCCTTCATCGCTGCCATTAGGCCATGAAAATGGGAAGGTATGTGAGGAATTTCCCACTTTATGTTCTAGCCCCCATCTCAGGGGGAAAGGCAGCCCCCCTTTGTATTTTGGCTATGCCAGAGTAACACTGTTATTCTCCCATGCAGTCTGGGTGAGTCAGTTATCTTGTTAGACAAGACTGATGACAGGGCAGTGGCTGACTGAGCCACATCCAGGGTTTATCAATGCAAACTGAAAGAATCTCGCCCATCAGTTAGTGAAACAGGAGACATGGCTTCTTCCGTGAACCACTTTTTGGAGAGAGCTCTTTTGTCCTGTCTCTTTCATCTACATGAAAATAAACAGCCTTTGCTTAAACATTCAGTTTGTATTAATAAAAGGTCAGTGACATTAGGTATATACAATTACAATTTCAAATGTATTGAGAACTGTATTTTTTTTTAATGATGCTGTCTGTATTTCATAAAAACCCTGATTTTTTTTTCTTTTATAGGATGAAATCCTGTCCCTATTTAAGAAATGGTAAAACTCGTATTGACAATGGAGCCAGAATTTCACCCACAGATTCTTCCATCAAAATATTTCCAAGCATTTTTCAAATATTAACTAACTGAGCCTCATAAGACTCTTTTGAGGTAAGGTAGTGTTATAGCTACATGCATGAGAACAACCTTGAGTCATACTGGTCTGGAAATCATGATATTCACCTTTACAGAAATCTGATCTCTGCTTATTAGTGATTCAGTAGGTGGCACTCTTCTCTTTGAGTCAGCACTGAATTGATACCCATCATCATGTTAGGGGTGCAGTGCAGAAGGAAGAGTCAACTTACAGGTGGAACACATGACATTGTGTTATTCAAACATATGTTGTAAGCCCCCATGCAGCAAAACACTTACGCACATGCTTAAAGCCACCACTATTCTGCAAAGCACTTATGCACAGGTTTAAGTTTCAACATGGGCTTAAGCCTCATTCCCTAAAGTTAAGCATGTGCTAAGTACTCTGAATTGAAACAGATTGCAAAATTGGGGCCTAAGATATTGAAGATCACATTTATGGGTGCAATACTAATATAATAAAAATGCTAATTAATAACAGGTAGTAATATATTAAAATAATTTCCTAGAGTTTAATAGTGGAATAAACTTTTACTTATGTAACATTTGCTGTCATTTTTCCCCATGGTTTCTTACTTTAAGGATTTCTCATAATCACAATTCTTATTGCCATTCAAGATGTCCATTTGTGTTTTGGAACATTTCTGTTTTAAATAAGGGATTTTATTTTTAACCTAGTAAGTAATTTTTGAATTGTCTGCACATTATCGAAACCTTGTTTCTAGATGAAAGGTATGGAATATTTATCATTCATATATTTTTAGAATAAATATCTGCCAACCTTGGTTTTAAAGTGACTTTAGTAAGAGTGCTTTAAGTTTGAATAGGCAGATATATTGTAGGATACTGAACTGCTACTATAAACTGAATGGTGTACTGATTACATTACAGGAAGTGAAGTAGTGCGAAAACATTATAGAAATTTTAGCAAATGCTTTTGAACCCAATAAAGAGATTTGGATTAATGTAGGTACAATTTGGATGCAGGCTTTTGGCTGATTCTTGTTTCACTTCAGTAGTTTTGCCCATTCCTACTGTTCATATTTCAGTTACTGGAGAATACATTGGCTGGCAAGCACACTTTGACTATTTGGAGTGTTATAAACAGTAAATATGTAAGCACCAAAGGAGTTGCCTAAAACTAGCTGTTCTGAAAACAAATAGAATGTTCACAATGATATTTCCCCCCTTTTTTTAATGATTTTGAGAAAGTTTCCTGCCCTCTGTAAAACCTTGGTCAGGCAATGGAAAATATTTTTGTGAAGATTTTTATGATTTCTTGCTAGCCCTGATTCTTTGAAATGATATTCCAGTTGAAGTTTTCCAAACAGCTCTGCCAACACCATCAGTGAAATATTTAACAGACAATTCTTAGGCCGTATGTTTTCCTTCTTATGACTCCATTAAAACCTGCAATTTATTTTCTTTCCAAAAATGAAAATGGGATGCATAGGTTATATATATTCCAAAGGGTTTCCTTGTTGCCATGTGAATATATTCTTACAGAGCCTCACACAATTTGGCATAAAGACATAGGGCTCCTAGAACAGGTCCATGATTTAATGTTAGCAGCTGCAGCAGAAAGGATTTCTGGCCTTGTTTTGGTGGCATGCATTCAAGGAGATGCTCCAAAGTTGTTTTATACCACATTACATAGCAACAAAATACAGAGCAGCCCAACACTTATCTTTCTGAGCCCGGACAGTTGAGAGGCAATACGAATTAACAACAAGGAGTGGCAACGTTGCATATAGTGATGATACCCTTAAATCATGCCTCAAATTCAATTTAAGGTGCACAAATGATTTCTCTTGTTAATTAATATAAGTGAGCACAGACTTTCCCCTTCTCCAGCTTGCTTTCACAAGAGGCTCCGTATGCAGAGTGATGTCCCTCCTCATTTGTCTTGTGGCCCCCTCAGACCAGCAAATTTACAACTCGAGCTGTTACTTCAAATAGCAATCCATGTGACAACACCAGCATTGAAATGCTCAGGACCAAATTCTGCTCGGAGGTACACTTCATAATATTTTAGTTGCAGTTATTTTGTCCCTGTTCGGATACTGAAATACATCTAAATCAGATCTCCAATCTGTGGGGCACATCTCCCTAAGGGGGCACCGAGAAATGTTGGGGGCGGGGGCGCGGCTGGGGCCTGGACCAATCCCCACAGGGGGCAGAGAAGGAGTGCCACCCTGCTCTGCTTCTGGCCCCTATTGCCAGCACCACGCCTGGGGTCCCAGCTGCTGGCCCCAGCCTTCTTACCCTTGTCTGCGTTCCCCTCCCAGAGCTGCAGCCCCATTCCCGGCCCTGGGGGGAGGGCAGACAGAGGTAAGGGGGGGGGTGAGGTAAAAAGTTTGGGGATCACTGATCTAAATACGTAGTAAGATGTGGTGGCTGGAATTTTTCTTATCAACAGCTTCTAAACCATACATTGATGTAACTCTTATGTGACAACTATCAGCAATGTCATATTACTTTAAAATGTGGTTCTGTCCTTCCTTACAGAACCCACTCAGCCTTAAACAGGTTTGAGAACCTAATGTGAAGAGCATAGTGCAGCACAGGTGTACCTGCTTACATAATTTGGCTTGTACATTGTCAGTGGGGATGATGTCTGAGATTCAGAGGCCAAGGAGAAAAAAAACCCCACAACTTCCTTTAACTTGAAAAAGATACCCAATCTGGTGGGGTGCAATGAATATGGAATCTGTCATTCTTACAGAGTCATTTGTTAGGCTAGCACTGAACTTTAACAGGTAGAACATGTAACTGGCATTCATGATGTATTTGTATTACAGGTTCTAATCTCCTCTGGCTAGTCTTTGTTCTGGGGCATTTCATGGGTCTTCCTATCCTCATCCATTCAGCTGCAATGCTATGCATAGTCTGGTGTTCCAGATCAGCAATGTGTACACTACATTATGTAATATTAAAATAAGTTGTACATATTTTAGTTTTAGTGCAGTGAATGATTCCTCTTTGAGAATCAGTAATTTGTAACACACCACACTGCCTGCTATTCTGAATGTCAGGAGCCCAACAACGGCAGTTAGGGCCAAGGGTCAGAGCAGGGGAAAACTTGAGGCTGGGAGTAGCAGGGGAGTTTATAGTCAGTTTCCAAGGGCTGATACCAGGGGTCAGAGTCTGAGTCAGGAGCAATGTTCCCTCTAATTTTCTCCATCCACGTGAGGAATGAATTTTGTTATGTGCACCATATTGAGGTCATGTGCAGATGTCTCCACAAGTAGAAACCAAAAACCTAGATATAATAATGCCACTGCGTGACAGCCTGGAGATGTCAGCTGCCTGGTAGTGCTTCAGGCCTGGGTTCTACACCTATGGGGCCTTATACTCAATTGCCCACTTCAAAACCTTTGATGCTTAACCACCTAACCCCCCAATTGCCTACTTCATTCCAAGTGACTGCCTTCCACATGAGTTACCACTTCTGCTTAACAATTAGTCCCAACTTGTATTTAACTCACAGACATCTGGATTTCTCCCCCAGACCTGAAGAAGAGCTCTGTGTAACTTGGAAGCTTGTACTTTCCATGAACAGAAGTTGATCCAATATGAGATATCACCTCACCTACCTGGTCTCGCTTGTAGCCTGGGACAAGGCTACAGCAACACTGTAAATTCAATAAATGGAAACCAAGGATCTAAATATTCATCTCATATTTCATCTTTTTTGATGTATTTCCTCATTTACCACAGAAGTTAGTCCAATAAAAGATTACCTCTCCCACCTTGTCTATTTAATTTACCAGTCTCCAAACTATCTTATCATAATGGGGAGTCCTTTTGTTTGCTAATAGCCTGCTATCAAAGCTCCATTTGCCACAGGAGGTGCGTTATGTCCCTGTATTCTTGGATAGCTGCCATGTTAATTGGCAAGCCTAGAAGTAAAACTAATGTGGTATGAGGCTGTCCAATAGGTTGCATTTAATTATCAGCTAAATTTGTTCTTGGATATTTACATTAATTTTAGACCTTTGTTACTTTTAATTAAAAAGTAAAGATATTATGACAGGGCAGGGTCCAGCTCCTGTCTCTTTTCAAGTTACCAACAGCTTGGAAACCTTCTTCTGGTAAGCACCTTGTGGTTTGTTTCAGTGTCCTTCCCCACCACTTTACAGACTCATGCAGCCCTGTATTTACACTAATTCAATTCTTTGGCCAAGGTGTGGGTAGGATAGAAGGGATCTTCCCTCTGGGAGATCACTCTAGGCCCTGACTATTAAAGCCTCTTTACCCCCTTCCTGTGTCTTTGCTACCTTCTGCCTTATTAACCTTCTAGCTCTCCTCAGCCCATCCTAATCCATCAGGCGAACTAGATTGCAGTGATCAGGGTACTGGATCAGCTACTGTTGCCCAGCTCTCTGTCACAGAAATATTAGAACCAAATCAAAGAAAGATTCAACTCAATAGCAATTTCTAAGAGAATTCATGCCCACCTTCCAATGAAAATTAAAGCTTAAGCGTGTTGTACTAGAGTTACTTGTGCACCACACAAATGTAAAAAGGGGGGGGGAAATCTAAACACTTCAGAGTCCCAGTAAAGAAAAAACAAAGATGATGTGAAGTAACAAAGAGAAGCAGAATCTTCAATATAAGATTTCCATTTGCAGTGTATTTAACCTTGCATACATTATGTTACTGTATGTTATGTTCCATCTTTTAATTTGGCTTGATTTTTAGTTTCAAGTGAGACCTATTAAACAAGACAAGTTTGAAGAAAATTGGTTCAGGAATTTTAAAATAGTTTCCTTCGTTTTTGACTCTGGGAGTGAACAGTATATATCAATCACAAGGCTATCTTCAGTCCTAGGCTGTCATACTCCAAATGTGTCCCATTTCCTTACAAAATCTGATAAGATTAAGTCTTGAGGATCCAGTTTTGGCCCATCTGTAGTTGTCTGTGGATAAAGAGTTAGGACCAATATGTAATTAATGGTAGAAAGTTTAACATAGAAGATGATGACAAAAATTTGGGAAAAGGACAGCTACAGTAACTAACTCCATTCTCTCCGCCCGGCAGTTAAACACTTTGCGATCTTGGTTTTAAATGAATTGAGTCATTATACCAAATGCTGACATTGGCTCTGACCCAACAAACTCCCAACATTGTTAACATTCTCAAAATAGACTTTGCCTTATTATATTGTTGCTTATGTCCATTTCTAGTTCTAAACATTTTTGGAATGCAGTTCATTCTGCAACAAAAACCTAAACATTTGAACCATAGAATGCAGTCAGTGTTTTAGAATTAAGAACAAATACAAATGGCAGGTAGCCCGGTAAAAGCACTTTGACTTATTAATATGCCTTATTTATGAATATCAACAGTGTGCCAAAAAGTTGCTACTTTCATATCATGATTCTGCTTGCGGCTGGGAGGCCTCAGTTATTGGGGACAATTTCTCCCCTCTGAATCTTTTTGGTTCTGATAGCTTATTACATCTATGCTTTTTTGACTCAAACACCAAGGGGTGGGGGTGTGCTGTACAGTTGGTGGGTACATTTTTCAGACACTAGTCTTTCAATTTTATTTCCTATGAATGAAAACCAATTATTTGACATATAGCCCAATTGATAAAGCTTTACATGGGGTGAGTGAAAGTGAAAGACAGAAAAAAAGGTCATGCCCTCTCCACCAACCTGTGGCAAGGATGTAGTACTGCTCTCCATCCCAAGCAGTTGCACATTCCAGCATTGTCTACTCTAGAGACAGCAGTAGCCCACCCGCTCAGCAACACAGGCCACCAGGAACACATTATCCTGATACACGTTCTCTGCGCAAGTAGAGAACACAGAGTTGAGATTAAGGTTGCTGTCCTGTTTTACAAAGCCTCCTATGGAATCTTTCTTGCTACCTGAGAGACCATCTCTCTCCATGACCACAGCTTCCTGTGACAGCTATGTTGCACTGGAACAAACAGATGAGCAATAGGGGAAGGGTTTATAACCCCAGGAGACAGAGGGTCAGATCTACAGTTGATGTAAATCAGCATTGCTCCATTTGAGCCAATGGAGCAATGTTGATTTACATGAGTGGGGGATCTGGTCCTCTTAGGACCATCGCAGTTGCCAGAACAAGAATATGCAACTCACTGCCAGATCTAGCAGCAAAACCCACCTTTGCATCCAATCTTTTCCATAGACGTTCCCTCATTCGCATTAATATTAAACACCAAAACTGCTAAAGCCTGCCTCAAAACAGAGAGGGAGGAGAGAAACAGAGCCATGCTAGCATTGTTAATTTTTTTGGAGGGATTTGGATAGTAAAGGACCATATAAGTAGTTGAGTGGATAATACATATAGATCACATTAGGAACTCCCTCACATGCTTGTAAAACAAACTTTCATTTGTGATTAGGCATCTTTACACCTGGCAGAAAGGAGCCAGATTAACTAGCCAGTTGTAGACAATCTAGTGGTGGGAAATTCTCAGATAATTTAAAATGAGCCAACAAGCTCCCATGCCAATGGCCTACCCACACCTCTAGAGGGCATGGTAGGGGCAGAGGGGAAGAGGTTGAGCTTGAGTAGAGCTTCACTCTATCATCACTGGCATATGGTGACTTAAGGGCAGTTGCCAGCTTTAATAAATTATAGCAGGCTCTGGGATGCTGTGACTGATGCTGGGGATTGGAAGTTTAAGATTCAGGTGAATGTAACGGGTTCCCTGATGCCCACCAATCCCAACTATTTATGATGAGCATATTTTGGTGCAAGAGAGAATCTTTAGTCTGCACACAAAAGCGCTCCAAATAATTTGCATGTGTGCCCAATGTCATTTGGATTAGATTTTCTTTCAGCATGGCTAACTGCCAGCCTAGTCTGAATTGTGCCAGCCCACACACTGTGGATGGCCCTAAAAGAGTTGAGATTGAAAGAGTTAAAATAGTCCTCCACTTATTGTCCCACAGTGCGCCAGTGGTCTTTTAAAATCTTCCAAGATCCACCAATTCTAAGAACTGTGCTGGGTATGGTGGGATAGGTACCCAGAGGGGACTGTAACTGAAACTGTTTAGAACAGCACCAGAGTGGAGCAAACCTACAGTGGTTCATTCTTTGAATAAGCAGTCCAGCGGAAATACACTGAACCATTTCAGTTAGAAACAGTTTGGTTCTCCAGTGCAGACAAAGCTTTCCACTGCAAGGTATGTGAACACACATTTAAAGTCCATCCGTGTTCTTTTTCCTGACTATTCTAGTGAGCAGCAGTGGTGCATGGCATTTCTTCTAATGGTATGCATCAAAGTACAAATGATTGTACAATGCTATTCCATTGATGAGGTTAATTTATCAAAAGGTTTTCAGAAGCTATGGTAAATAAAGGATGAACCTACATCAAAGACATTTCTAGGTTGCTTTCTTAAAAAAAGTTTACAAAATAAAAGAGATTATTAAACATTCAAGGATTAGGGTTTATCATGCCCGCCTTAAAGAGTGTCAGGTTAAAAATTTACACTGCTAAAGTTAAATAATTGTTTAATTTGAAAAATATGTTCAAAAAGGAGATTTGTCTTAAAAGATGGTACTTTTAACTGATAATTAGTGATAAAAGAAACCATTTACCTTTAATTCCAGACTGATGCCAATAAAAATTAAACAATGGATTAGGCAAAAGATGTCAGTAGTTGTGAAGGTTTATACTGGTATATCTGGTTCTGAAGCTAGCAGGTGCAGGCTTCTGTTCACAGAAGACCAGTCACTTTAATAGTATTTTTAAGGAGTTAGAGCTAAGGTGCTTTGCATTTGGATCGCCATGTCTCACTTCTGTGTTGTCACTCAATAGGATTATACAGATTAAATCTTAAAAAAAACTGGTTTTGATGAGAGTTTCCCATATTAAGTAATTGAATATCAACCTTATCCAGGAAGGCAATACATACTAGTCAACACATTTAAAAAGGAAGACTTCAATTTGTAACTCTGAGAGAAGCGATCAGACTAGCTACAAAGTTGTTAAAACATAATTGTAGTAAAGTACACTAGTTTAATTTGCCTTTTCAGGATGGGATCAAACAGAAACGGATCAGTGTGGGTTTGTATTTAATAGTGACAATAGCTCATTTAGATAGCAGATTTCATGTGGTGCACATGTACAGTTCCTGACCATGGTTTGGGTCTATGGATTTCATCTCCCCAACCTACCCGAATGTCTCTTTTTTATTAAGCAGCGCAGAGGAGACAGGACATCGACCGATGCGTTATTCAAAGTTTCCTCTGAAAAAAAAGTCAGCATAAGGGCTTGAATTCAGACCTATTAGGAGTCTTAACTCAATGACTGGCTGGCCCAGCAGTGTGACTGCTAGTTTATTAACAGGGTCATTCTACTATCCCCACAAATGAATACCTCTGTAATAAAATGTACTTTCTAATCGTGACTGCATGATGTTTCTGAATAGTGCACAATTCACTTAATACTGTCATTTATTATTGAGGTGGCAGCAATGTTCTAAATTAGTGTGACACCTCCCATGACCACAACCCACAGTTCAGTTCTAAGTTTAAGTGAAAACTCTGACTACGCATTAAACCTGTCTAGTCCAACCAAACGTTTAAGGGAAGAAGTTCCTTAGCAGCATGAGGGAAAAGTCAGTGTCCAAATTTTATGAACCAGGGGATTTGATGAATCCTGAGCTGCATTCTCTGGTCTTACTCATAAGTTTCTTCTCTTTAACCAGACAGATAAGTAGATAAATGGATACAACAGTTCTTAGGCAGTTGTTTTGACAAGTGTGACTGCTGTATGCATCAGGATCCTGATCTGAAGTCAATGGGGACTTTGCCATTGTCTTCAATGAGCTTTCAATCAGGCTACTGATCACTATGCTCTATAAACATGGCCGATGCAAATGATCCAAATTCCTATCAGGGCACTTCCCTGTTGCAATTGGCCTCTCAGAGTCCATGAGAGAGTTTTGGAGGTAAGGTTGAGGTGTAAGGTGGAGGAAAACATAGGAGAGGAGTAGCAAGTTTTAAGGAAGAGAAGGATATAAACTGTTTATTAATAAATTTAGGCTTAAAATTAGATGGAGGTTTCTAACCATCAGAGAAGTGAAGTTCTGGAACAGTTTTCCAAGGGCAGTAGTGGGGACAAAAAAGCCCATACTTGTTTTAAGACTGAGCTTAATAAATTGATAGAGGGGATGGTATGATGGCATATGGCTATCTGTGACTGCTATTAGCAAATATCTCCAGTGGCTGGAGATGGGACACTAGATGGGAGGGCTCTGAGTTACCAGGGAAAGAATTATATGTAATGTCTGGTGGGTGGGTCTCACATGTTCAGGGTCTAGCTGATCACCATATTTGGGGTTGGGAAGGAATTTTCTCCCATGTCAGATTGGCAAACCCTCTGGGGTAGGGAGGTTCGCCTTCCTCTGCAGCATGAGGCACAGTTGCCTGCATTTTGAACTAGAGTAAATGCTGGATTCTCTGTAACTTGAAGTCTTTAAATGAAGATTTGAGGACTTCAGTAATGCAGCCACAGGTTATGGGCCTACACAGATGTGGGTTGGTGAGGTTCTATGGCCTGCAGTGATCATGATGGTTGCTTCTGTCCTTAGAATCTATGAATACTATAGATGCAATGTTTGCAATGAGACATGTTTAAGAAAATAAGTGGATGATGAAACTGCCATGTAGCATTTACTGATCTTCAGAAAGCATATGACTTGGTTCTGCAGGAGCTGGCATTTGGAGTACTGAGATGGATGGAAGGGGAACATCAAGAAGTGGAGATGATAAAAGAGCTGCATCAAGGGTCAAGAGCTAAGCTAGTAAACACAGAACTCTCTGAAATTCTATGAGGTGATGGTGGGATTGAGACAGGGCAGCATTCTGAGTCCACTTCTTCATCCTAATTATGGAATTAAACTAGTAGGAGTACCAAGTCCATGGAAACAGAGAAGACTAACATATGCAGATCTGACAGCATACATCAACAAGGAATTGGTAAATATGGCCAGAGTGGACATCTGTGTCTAAAGACCATGGTTTGAAGATAAATACAAAGAAAACTGAAGTTATGCAAGAAGAGAAGGTGGAAGAAGAGCTGTTGATTGTGAATCCAAAGAAAGAATGTGTACTTGGGAAGTACAGTTAGTGCCATCAGAGAGATCTGGAGAATTGGAGAACCCAATGTGCATGGGCATCAGTGAAAAAGTTGGCATGAGTACTGTGGACTGTTGCATGTGTTTATCCATGCCTGCTCTGTGGTTTGGAAACAGTGGGGCTTAAAAAGATGGAAGAAAAGATACAGGTAGTAGATAATATACCAAGGAGAAAGGGAGAAAAGCAGAGGCTAGACAGAGTATGCATAGAAATTAGGGGTCAGATGAACCTGGGACTTTTTGTGATAGACAGGCTAGAGAGCACATCTGATAAATGAGAAGGGAAAGAACAGGAACGAAAGCAGTGGAGGAAAAGGACAGCAAGAGAGGATGTGAAAGACCAAGCATCCAGTGGAAAAGGTTTTCAGGAGAAGTTTGAAGAGAAAGGGACTGGAACACCAAGATCTATGAACCCATGCCACAGACCGGAAGGAGTGGCAAAGAATTATGGGCACCTCCAATCCTGTGTAAATGAGGAAAGGAGCAGAGGAATGAAGTGAAATGTGTGTGTCGACTGTAGATAGATAGATCTTAAGAGCTTCAGAGCACACACATACACATTAGTTTTTCAGATCTCCATTGTTTAGCTTTTTTAGTTCCACAGCAGTGCACACAGATTAACATTGTTAAACTTGTTTCTAACAGATGTAAAGAAGTGTTTAGTGCCCTCCAGCATTTCATGCCTTCCTCAGTTAGCTGGCATCAGAGAGGTGTTGATTTTGTTCATTGGCTGTTAAAGAATAGCGAGTTTAAGATGTCACCAGAGGAATATCTCCCAAATTGTGTGTTTTGTTTTATTTATTTAATTTTTAAGATTGAGGCATCTTTGTTTTCCACACCATCCTTTTCCAGATTAAGGGCAAAGAAATGGATGAGAATCAGTTTTGTGAACCTTAAATATGCTGAGTTGAGACAGGTTACATCTAGGTTATATGATTCAAAATATTTTTTGTTCTGCCTTTTGTTCAGCCTCTTTGATTTATTAACATAGGTTTCTTTTTGATCTGGCCATATCTTGTCAGTCCTGATGTCCCACCCATGGACTTTTGATTTCTTTTTCATCTAGTGATACCAGCAAAGAACTCTTAAAAAGACAGAGGGAGGGATTTGAGGTTGTCATATAAAACCTCTGTTACTCAGTTTTCAATATCTCATTGAGCCTCTCACAGCTTTGATATTTTAAGTAGGCATCACAACAAAGGGAAAACAAATGACTGGAAAGGTAATGCAGTATATTAGGCCTGTTAATGGCTCTGAATGTCTCAAGCAGACCTGCTGAAAGAAGGGTTCTTTCCCATGAGTGCTATTTAATTTCTGCAGGAGAGTTTTCCTAGTGATTTTTAAACTCCACAGAGTACATTTAGTAGTGTGACTGCGGTCTCTCCACCTATGCTAAGAGCACAGCAGTATTCTCTTTAGTTTTATGGTTCCTTTCATTAATTTAATTTAACAAGCCAATCAAGGGGATGTTTCTGGAGATTCCATTCACTTAGAATTTACTTCAGCAATAGCAAAACCAAGTGGAAAAATCAGACAGTTTGTCATCCCTCCATCATGGTAAGGCAAAGAAAAGTGAGTGATGACAATATCTTATTACATTGATTCTGCTTCTCAAAAACAATCATTAATGAATGTGACAGTTTAGTTCAGATATACCAGATGTCTATTCAGATGAATAAATGTGAAGGCATTAAGCATGTTAAACATTTAATTAGAAGAATTATTTTGATATGGGAAGTTACTAAAGTTGGTAGGTGGAAATAACTGGCATTTTAAAATATCTCAAGTCAAATTCCACTCTCAGATATATCTGTCCAACCCTTTTAAGTCAGCTAAAGTCAATGGGCTTGCATAGCTGTAAGTGAGGAAGAATGGTCTAGTAGTTAGGGTGCTAGCTGGGGACTCAAGAGACACATTTCCTGGTTCCTGCCTATGCCACTGACTTGGTCAGGATCACACCGTCTTCTGCACCTCAGTTCCTCATCTGTAAAATGGGATAATAATACTTCCATAACTCACAGGGGTGCCATATGGCAGCAGGGTGATAAGGGGATAGAGAGTCTAGTTTTGCTGTTGTGGCCACCTTCAATAAGGGTATTCTGAACAGCATCTTTCAAACTGCCTCCCAAAATGCTTTGCAGCTGCAGTTACTTGGCTTAAGACTCTCAGGCTTCAAGCAACTTTATAGAGACCCCCATATGACTTTGGATGCTGTAAATTGGATTAGTGAATATTTGTTCATTTCGCCTGGGTTACAGGAAGCACTGAGAAATTCAACAGGTGATGTAGGATCAACCAGAAGCTATTTCCCCTCCCTGTAGGAGGCCAAAAGCAGGACTAATCATTGTATTACATAGCCATCAATACCAAATATTGAGATGGCATACACTCTCTTTCCTATAACATCCAATTATCCCCAAAGAAATCCACAGAAAGGAAAAGTCCCATAGAAGATAATACACATATCCATTAGCTCATCCATAGTCCTGTATGCAGCATCTTATACCTGTAGCTTACATACTCCTTACACAGAAGAAGAAAGAATTCCTGAAAACCTTCTAAGAATGCTACAAACCACTCTGTGGGTCAGATACTATATACAAAGCATTCCATGCAATAAACATCTTAAAGCAACAACATCAGATTTTAAATAAAAACATTCAACAGTTTACTAGGTCTATTCAAAGATACTATTGGTGTCAGGATCATGTTAGCGTAAGGTACCTGGTAACTTCCACAAATATAGGACTCCTGGTAGATCAGTCATCTGCAAGTGTCTGGTCTTTCTGGCGTGGGGCTGGCATCTCCTTTTCTCCCCAAGAACTCCAATACCTAAGCTTGATCTGGCTTCTTTCAAGATAGCGCCAACCTGTTTGCTTTCTGATCTCAAGCCAATCTGGAATTGCTCCATCCAGGATGGCTAAACAAACTCAACATTTCCGTCCCTCTGTCGCACAGTGTTCTACTCACCACTGGAGCATCTACTTGGTGCTCACTCTCTCTCTCTCAGGATTCAATTACTCCCTCTTCATGGCTTGGCCCTCTAGCCAGGTCACTGTCGTTTTCCTCTTCCAGGGGTTTGTGTACCGAAGTCTCTTTGTACCAACCATCCCAAGCAGTCTTCCAATTCACTGCCCCTCAATGGCACCACTTCCCAAGGGGCTGGTCAGTGAACACATGCCGCTCCCCACAACACTGAGTTCCAGCCCAGAGACATAACAACAAGATGTAAAGGTCTACACAGTCCTAAACTTTACACTGCTGTATCCCTTCCTATATTGTCTTCTCTCACCCTGAGAGTGACTACAGCCTCCTTCTGTGCTCAGCTACTAGGCTTTATACAGGCTCCTCCTGTTCCTCTCCAGGGGAGCTTCATCTCTAGTTAGTCCTCCTTGATCCCTGGCTCCTCCTCCATGTACAGCCTAGGAAGTTAATTGGCTCATCCAGCCACCTTAACCCCTTCAGGCCCTGTGTGGGGTGAACACCCCATCACACGCTTTTCTGGACAACCCTACTTTACCCTAATTCCCCTCATGACTTCACATCACAGTTCACTTCAGCCTGCCTATTTTAAGTAATGGTCCCCCTTCAAAACAGATGGCAGAATCACCCTACCTTATTGTAGAATCTCCTTGTTACCTTCCATTTGGAGTACTCCCATCTTCTTGCAGCTTTTTATCTGTCACATTAACTAGGATAGAAAACAGCAAATTCTCTCCAAACAATGTCACTGGTTTAGAAACATTTTTCACTTGTACTGCCATTTTAAAAATAGTGATTGCTCCAATACTTTGCACATGCAAACTAGTAAACTTTCCACTCAGTTCTTCCTTTTCTCCCATAAAAGGCACCAATTTCTCCCATAAAAGGCACAAATTCTTCACTGGAGGCTCTTCAAAAAGTAGTCCTGTACCCCGTACCTGTCTGTCTTTTTAACAGAAGGTACATTTTAAAATACTATTTTACTGAACTAAATTGGAACATGTAATGTGCATGTAATGCACGCATCAATATGTCTAGGTATCGAAATGGACTCATCTATCTAATGTCACTTAACTGCCCCTCATCATTGTAGTAACAGAATGTTACTGTGTATAGGATATTGGTGACTTCTTGTGGAGAACAGGAGAGCTCAAGCTCAAAGCAAATGAGCCAGACATCGTTGAATGCCTGATATGTTGTGTGAAAAACAAGGTGGCTGAGGTAATATCTTTTATTGGACCAGCTTCTGATGGTGAGAGAGACAAGCTGTGTCCAGTAAAAGATACCTCTCCCACCTTGTCTAATATCCTGGGACTGACACGGACACAACTATTCTACATTCAACAATGGATGATGTGATCTGTGTAACAGAAATAGAAAAACCTGTGATTACATACCGTTGTAGAGCAACTAATAAAACTTGTCAGCCAAAGCACTGTTGGAAAATGAGGATATACATGTGCGTATCTTTTTCAGCAATATATTTCCATTATTATGAAAAAGAGAAAGCGCCTCTTTGAACTTGGCTTGTGGGATTTCTTCAGAATTTAAGAGAAACACTCAAGCTCCTAGAAGAGAAAGCCAGGTGGTTTACTGACCTGCTATGTGTGCTCTCTGCTGCTATGTAGGGGGAGAGCTTTGGTTCGCAGGCTCAGGTTCTTGCACTTTGGGCTGAGGCTAGAATTGCTGTAGACATGTTATACTCAGCATGGAAAAAGGGGTGGAGTGCCTTGCATTGCTCAACGGTGACTGTCCTCTACGGCCTGGTAAGGAGTGGCACTGACAGGTTCCCAGTGTATTCCCATCCAGTCCAGCCCTCCAGGCACAAGGCAGGATAAAGTGAAGAGAAATTGGTAGTAATCCTTAGAGACTTTATATGAGGGAAAGGAGGCCCCAAGCAAGGGGAAGGAGAAGATTGGAAGGGATTCTTGTTTTATCCAAACCCATTTGCTCCTCCCTATGTTTATGATACTGACTTGAAAGCCCTATAGCAGTACATGGACAACTATTTTAATTCTAAGCTGAAAGGCCTTCCTTTTCAGCAGGGTTATAAACATTGAATGCATATTCTGCCCTGAATACAACCACAAGAAATGTTGTCTAAGCAGCTCACAAATTGTATATTTACTTAAAGGGAAAGTGTCAACTTACAATTCCAATTATGTTTTTAAAATGTCGTCCTTACCTATGCTACTAAAATAACTATAGCATCTTAGAACTAAAAATATTTTAACATCTAATAGAAATTAATCATTTTTAATGAGTTAAAGTTTGTAGAGTGCTCTGAAAATGGAAAGCACTGTTTATTATTTGTGTCATATGTTTGGATTCTGCCAGTGAAAATCTCAAACCACAAAAGTGAACATTCTCAAGCACATGAGGCCACTGAAGCTAATGGGAGTGGGGGCCCTCAGCACCCCTTTGGAGGTACTGAGCACCTTCCTGGATCAAAACCCTAAGTCCTGTGCAACCAGATCCAAACTTCCCCAATGTTTTGGTGTAGTGATATCTAGGGATTTAGTGTGGGTCCGTCTTTGGAATTCATTCATGTTGGACAATGAAAACAGACTGGCCATTTTCCCTTTTGGTTTTAGTCAGTTTCACTGTCCTTTTTCCATGCCATGCCACAATATTATTGTTCAGACTGCTCTGCAGGGTTGTTATTTAAATCTTTATAATCAGTTTTTATTGGTTTTAAAAATGTATTTTAAACATTTCCATTTCCATTAGATTTTGTAAATACCTTTTCTTTTACACAATCTTAATTTGGGGGCTAAAAACCAGTTGACAGGGCCCCTTCAACTAGACATAAAACAGCAGGACAATTGTCTTTCAATAAAACATTTCTATCTGTCCCACCTGGATAAAAATAATCTTGTAACAGTTATGGAAGAAAATGGAAGAAAAGAGCTTGATCCTGCAAGCACTTACACACATACGAAACTTTAGTCATGTGAATAGTCCCATTGAATACAAATGTTTGCAGGTTACAAGGCCTTAAATTAGAATAGCAAAAATAGCAAAATAGAAAACGCATTTGATCATAGCCCAATGAACACAATGAGGACATTGCTGAAATGAAAGAGGAAAACATGGATCATCTGTTGATCCTCCCTGCATGCTGCTTGGCTTCCCCCACTACAGACAATGCATAACCCGATTTGTGCATTTAGTTTTTAAAAAATTATGTTTTCAACAATTACTTAAAGGCTCTTTATTTCATGATCTCTCACATTAAAGATCTTTAAAATCTGACCTCAGCATAGAGTTTGTTCAATTAGAGATGACCCCTGCTTTAACTTTTTATAGATTGCATGTTCCTTGTGGTCACTCTACAGAACTCAGTATAATAGAACATTTCCAGCTGTAACAAGAGAGCTTAGCCCTGCAAAGATCTGAGCCACAGGCTTAATGCTGTGCAATCTACATCTCCAAAACACCTGTTCAGAGGATGATTGACAAACAATCATGCCATTATTCATCTGTGAAATTGGCATGGTAAACCCATAGCCCTGAAATCCTAACCACAACAAAGAGTCAAAAATAAGGCAAATTCACTTGCATTTGGCGATTAGTGGATGGGATAGATGAGCCAATGACATTTATCAGACTGTCCCATTAAAAGCCATATGTGCATACTTTTCCTACTTGTGAAAACTTCATAAGCAGTGATAATAATTAGAACAATTTTGATATTTTGTTTGGCAAATGCTCCTTTCATTTGAAATATTAAAGTAGGTACTCATTTTAATCCAAGTTTGAGCTTGAGAAATTAGAAAATTATTATATGTTCCATTAATAGTTAGGGATGATTTTTTTGATATTTCTGTAGAACCTCTTTTCTTATATTTTGACATTCCAATTAGACTTTAAATAGTTCATTAGCTATTTGAGATGACCACAAAGCATCTTTTGAAGCAATTATCCCCAATATGACAGTGAAGTACTATTCAGAGAAGATATAGCTTTGGATTTCTAAAATATTGTAAACCCAAAGATGTGGCTCTTAAGAACAGTAATATTTTTTATTTATACTTTCAAGGCAAGGCAATGGAACTCATGCACTCAGATCTGCTACTGATCATTGAAACAATTTAAATCAATGCAGTCACCGAATTCCAAGCAGACTATAGCAAATATTTATTCGTCATTAGAGCAAATATGTCAACTAGTTCAATTAATACTAAAAATCACAGTATAATTTAATAATATTTTATAATATTATGCATACCAAGTTTTGTCGTCAGAATTTTTTTCCTCAGAAATTTTGATTTTTCATATTTTTTTTTTTAATTTTTGATTGAAAATTGAAAACTTGTTGATTTTTTGACAAAAAGTCAAAATTTTCCCTGGAAAGCAGACACCTTTTGTGAAAAACTTCAATTTTCTTCTGAAAAACAGTTTACATAGAAAATTTTCGAGCAACCCTAATTCCAGGCCAGAGCCTCAACTGGTGTAAATCACAATAGCTCATGGAAATTTGATCTTCTTTTGTCCAAAAAGGATTTTTAATTTAAAGTGGTTATTTTTGCTTTCATACCTGTCTATCTGAGGAGCATAAATATCTTGTTTCAGGATTCATTTTATATTTTTTGAATTGTTAAGTGTTATATTAATAAATATATTTAATTGTAACTGTCAATTTTCTACAAAGGTCATTTTGGCGGGTGAAATTTCTGTCCCCATGTGAGAAGTGGGAGAACAACCAAGCCAACGTTCCTTCTTTTTAACTTAGAGTCTCTGATTGGTTTCCATTGTGGCCCAAGTATGCCTTATGGGACTCCACATATTGCAGATCAAAGAGTAAACAAAATACCATTTAGAAGGTAGTCAAATAAGTCATAATGAACAAATGCTTTGAAAAATGCCACTTCTTTTTCTATGTGCACATTTTCTACAACACATCACAATTTTCCCATACGTGTTCATTATTCTAATTTTTTTTCAAATGCTTGATTTGCGGATAGTTCATGAGCAGTTTGTTGAGAATGCTCAGTATTTGTAAATAAAATGTAAGCAGTTTTGGCTGGACTTGTAGGTTACATGGGCTGTTTCCATTTCTTAATTGGCGTATCTCTTTGAATCAGTTTGACAGAGCAAATGCTCATGATTATGAATTTGAAACTTGCTTTCAGTGAAAATTCTCCAAAATTTCACTTAAAATACACTTTGTATTGCATATTTGTGGAAAGAGAACACAAATTGGAGTACTGTAAGCACAGCTGAAGTAAATTAATATAAACAAATTATGTGTGGAATGTTTATGCAATATTCACTGAGCTTTATATAACTATCCCCTTAATACACGCAAGATCTCCATAGGCTGTATTTGGGACATCTGGTGAGGATCTTTTTCTCACTGCATAATTTTCCAAAGACCAAGGGGCAGACAAATGTTTACTTTCTTGAAACAAGAATATGACCAAATAAAAAAAAATATAATGAACACAATAATCTGCTTTTCTGTCTAAACTGGTGTCTGGGGACCCTCTTAGCCTGGGAAGAATGGAAAGGGGCAGTTGTCAATGGTTTTACTGGTTCTTTAAGATACATCTCTGGTTACAAGCTGTAATAGAAGGGTCCTTTTCAGTGCCCCCTGTCAGAGAGTTGATCTAGTCTGTTATACACAATTGTCTATTTCACAATAAGATATTTCAGTCCTGTGGTCTTCAAAGTGCCCATTGAAAGCACTAATTAGTGATCGTTTAAGGTACTTATGTAATGTTAACTTCAGCACACAAGGGATGCTCTTGAGCCTGGCCCCTGTTCATTCCATTTCATTTTGGAGCTTTGAAGATAATTGATTTTTTGAAGAGTGCAGCATTCCCTTAAAAATCAGAGACTAATAGAGTAGGGGGGCTAATTTTGACTCAACCATTCATGCCCTGTTTAAAGGAAGAACTGACTGTTTACTTTTTCCCCGCTGGATATCAATTAATAGAATTTAAAATCAGTGAACTAACCAAATGTGAAACAGCTTAAAGCATAATTACACGGAAGCAGAAATCTTTAATTATAAATAATCAGGATCACAAGAGATTTAAAAAAACCCACTGATGGTGGATCAAAACATGGAGATGAAGTCTTAAAAAAATCAATTTCTAAATATTTTGTAAAAGTATATGGGGCCAACTCCAGGGCTGCGACTGCAAGTCACGAGAATTTATACGCAAAGGTAAATAAAGCTCACTTTTGCACTTCCTGGTTCTGCTACTAGCTCTAGTCCCCCTTGGTGTGTTAGAGCACCCGGGTGGCTGCAAACAGCCCCAAGAGTCCAGAACCATATCTGAAGATTAGCATAGTATAGAGGCATCCCAGCCACTTTGCCTTTCCTCTAGCTATGTCTTGTTTTCCCTGTTCCATTAGCAGCAGAGAGAGGAAGTGGCGGAACAGCCTTTCAATTGGCTCCACTACACTGAGAATCACCTTTGCTTGGAGAGATCCTGCCTGAGCTGATTGCACCAGCTCTAGGGCTAGACAGTGCAAAGCGGAAGACAGCACTCACACAACTAACTTGTGAACCTGATCCCTGAACTTGTGGGGTGGGTTACAGCCCAGAAACATCCTTGCAAATGACTGGCATCAAGAGATGTATTAAAATCTGTACCTGAAGTTGTAACAAGGGGCATTTTCTAGCTGTTATTTTTCTTCAAATGTAGACTAACTGAAGAGTATGCTGAACCCACATGAGCTCTCCACCTGCTCAAGATAGTGTTATATAAGGATGACAGTCTCCCTCTGCACTGTAAGATTATGCCTGTTTCAGTCTGTCAATCAAAGAAAGAGAAGTAAGTTAGGGTCTAAACTCTAGTTGAGTGCTTCAATCACAATCATTTCTCTAGGTTGAACTATGTTTGGACCTCCCAACCTGGTTTGTTAAGTTATAAATGTCTAGATATAGATGAGTGAGTTACTTGGCCAGTCATGAAAAGTCTTCTGAAAATTCTTCTTGTGTCATAGTCAGTGCTATGGTTAAAAAAAAAAAAAAAAAAGCGTCTGGTTACTATGAAAAAAATGAATGACTTTCCCCATTCCTTGCATTTTCTCAGGGGCAGGATTCTGATCCTCAAAGGTCAGTGTATACAACCACCCAGGCTTGCACATATACGGCCTAGCCTTTTTTACATGCAGTATAGAGATGTCATTCACCAGTTCATTAATCATACCAATCACCCAGGCAGACACTACCAATATTTCATATATATATTTAAAAAAAAATCTATGAAATGACATTTTAAAAAACTCCTAAAGGAATCACACTGACCCACTTGTGGTCTGTGCTGCAGCTCTAGAACTCAGGGGGAAGAGGCTGTTTTAAGTTATGGCAGCTGTATGTAATTTGCTGTTTTGAGGAAAAAGAAATGGTAACAGCTACAGAAACGGTCTCCATGGCTGCATCTACACTGAGCTTTTAGTTAAAATCTCCCACCATTGCCCTATTACGGGTGCTGCTCCGTTTGTACTATCATTGATGCGATCACTTGTGTAGAACAGCTATCAGCATTTTAATCATCTGTTCATCTAACCCTTCTTAGAGCAGGTCTAGATGAGCTGGTGGCCAGTCTACACCAATGCTTCCCCTGATTTTAACAAAAAGTTCAGGGTAGACAAAGCCTACAAGCCTTATATGGCTATTAATCTGTTTGTTTATCAGTACAAGCAGCCATGTGCATCTCTCTGGGGGATTACATCAGGCTAAGCTCCTGGGTTTGCATTAAGGACACTTATCTGTCAAGAAAACAAGAACCTTGAAATTAATTGTAGGACAACTACAGGGGCAAAATAAACCCCACTCACAAAGCTATGACTAGAATGAAATGGTAAGGGATTCCTAAAGGTTTTCTTGATATTGATAATGAGCTGGATTCTGCAAAGTGGTGAGCACTTCTTGGGAGGTGCTGAGCACTCTCAGCTCCAATGGAATTCACTTGAAGACACGAAGCGTCTTGTAAGATAGTGTCTCAAAAGTGCAGGGTTGGTAGACATTAGAATTTGAGTTCTTGTTTCGAAATCATGTAGCCTTCTATCAATTTTCTAGCCTCAGATCCTGTTAGTGGCTGGATACGGCAACCGTCACCAGGAGCCAGATTGTGTTACCCTTCATCACAAAGATTTCACTGTTGGAAAGTGTAGAGTATTCTGATGCTTTCTGAAAGCTATTTGAAATTTGAAGTCAAGAATCAAAGAGAGGTGAAAGTGTAAGAAAGCCTATCCAGTTTCAAGTCAGAGAAGCTTTCTTTTCATACAGAATTTTGAAGGGAAATTGTCCAACTCCTCCACTGTTGGTAGGGCACATTCACAAAGAGGCAACTAAATGCCTATTGCTTGGATCAAACTGAAGGAAATTCTAACTGAAGCTTTTAATTTCTTCATACATGGTCTATAGCTAAAGAATCACAGATCATCAAATATTTATAAACCATTAAGAATGTTTGATACTGAGTTTACAAGGTGGTTCTGGGAGTATGCTATTAAGTGCTAAGTCATACTTGAGAAATCAAATTTAAAGAGATATTTAATGCTTCTTAGCTATGAGGAATAATGATTTGTTGTCATTTTATACGCACCCATTAGTAGCAATGTAACCTGAGTGTACTGAAGGCAGAAATCTTGCTGGTTTCTTAATAGGTTTTGCATGTGGACACTGATAATGGGCTATTAACTATTGTCTTCTCTCTTTAACTGGTAGAGTGTAAAGACTGTAAAAATAAAAAACTCTTTCCAGATGGAGTAACTAGAGTGTAATTTTTAAAAAATGATTGGATCAAGTTTTCAGAAAAAATACACACACACAAAAAAAACAAAAAAACAAGCTAACGAAAATGTAGTAAGGAAGTCGTTTCAATTAATACAACAATCACTATAATTTACAAAAAAGACACTGCAAAATACAAATCTATTGCTTTATGTCTTTTAGCTTCTATTTTCTTTTTTAACAGAAGTAAACCCAGTGCATGAACATAAGTTCAATGTGTTCTAGTTACATTGATAAGTAAAAAAAATGTTGGCTTAGTAATGATATCACTTATGAGCCATGATATATCACAACTTTATTAATGTGCCAACGTGACACCACATTTCAAAGTGCTTTCCCCCCTTTCCTCACTAATTTAACATTGTTTCCTGCATTAAATCTATGTTTGATTATCCTTTTAAGCATTCTGAATAAGTTAGGGGTCTGTTAGCTTTCCATTCTCATCAGGGCCATCAGTACCAATTTCTTGGTCTTCTTTGGAAGGCATCTTTAATAATTTCAGTATACACATTTTGGGAGAGGAGCTGATCTTCATATTCAAATCTGTGGCTTGAGCCAAAGACCACTGAAATCAATGGAAAGACTCCCAATTGTTTCAAGAGGTATCGGACCCATATTGCTTCAACATCTTTGTAATTTGTGACAAGAGAAAAAGATTTATAGGACAGGTCAGCTAATGGTTAGAGTATAATTTTTAAACTTTTAACAAAAGTCATAAGAGCAGAAGCCACAACTGACTCAAGAATGAAAAATGTAATATTGATATGGATGTGGAAATACCAGAGGTTCTGGAGATGAGAATATGCTTTCTGTCCACTGACCGAAGCGCTCTCAAAGAGGGCAAGCAGAACTTCCCAATCTCTCTCTCTCACTCCAGAAAAGTTCTGTCTGATCCTACATCCTCTGAAGTCAGTGGCTAACCTTCTATTGACTGTAATGCGAGCAGACACCATCAAAGATCGGGACACTCCATTTATACTAGAGCATAGGTGAAACCATGGCCCCACTCTAGTTAATGGAAGTTTTTCTCTTGACCTTAATGAGGTCAGGATTTCCCCATGTCAGTCACATGCATTATTTGATCGTTCTACGGAGAGTCACCATACCATAACTATGACAGGATTAATGTTTTCAGGCCAGTCAGATTGATTGCCTTTATATCCACCTATATGTTATTTTATTCCATTTTCAAGGCCTTGACCTAAATATAAAATGTCTCTTGCAATTCCATTTTTAAAGTACTTTTAAGACATTTTTCAGGAAAGGGAATAGGAATTTCTAACTCAATGCAGGTTTAGCAATTGTGCATTCTTATTATTACTATTACTGAATATATTGTAGTAGCATTCAGATGTCCCCATGAGAATCAGGGCCAACTTTGATAGTCATAGTACAAACACTTCAGAAGAAATATCCCCCAAAATCTGCAATCTACAGTGGCAAATGGGAGAAAGAAGAGGAGTGCAATCAGATTATACAATTTTTATATCCATATATATATTGGAAGCTTTTTGTTATTATAAACAGATAAAGTAAGTCTCAATGATCCCCATCTGCTCTTCCACGTACACATCACTAATTGGCTGGTTCCTTATAGGTATCAAAGCAGAGGAGGGTTTTGAGGTGGGTTCTGAGGAAGTTAAGGTTGTTGATCTTACTGATCAGTTCAGGGAGGACATTCCATGCATAAGGGTTGTTAGCACTGAAAAAGGTGCAGAGATCTATATGTAAGAAGCTGACTCCAGGATGGATGAGGCTGCCATTGATGGAGGGGAGGAATCTGGGCTATTATAAGAGATAAGAGAGATTAAGTAGGGAAGCTATAAACAGCTGGAGCTCACCTATATTAATGGCTCATCTAGATTTCATTGAAGTCAATGGTGAATTTTGCTTTCAAATCAAAGGCATGATGTGGCCCATTGTGAGCAGGTCTGGCCCACTAGCTATGGAAACAGCAGATCTATTAAATGACTGAAAATCTTTAAATATCAGAGAATGAAATATGCTGATTTTGGTAACTAATAAATAGCCAGGCACTAAATGACTGGGGGAAAAATCACTGTACATTAACCTTTTTCTAAACTGACATAGAATTGATGAGGTTGGGGCAGGGATATTAAGTGTAAAAAAATAGACTTCAGAAATTAAACTGGGGAAGGACTACACGTATAGCCAAGATTGTGTACTGGAAAAGATTCAGATGGGACACTAAATACACCAGTGGTTATTTACTATGGGATTCATTTCTTTCACATTAGAGTATACCTATTATTTTTCTTTAGTTTATGCTTAAACAGCCATCTAATTAAAAGGAATGGATCTTCCATTAAGTTAATAGCTGAACAAAACACTGTCTGCTCTGCAAGAATATTTTTTATTTGACAGGTAATATGCTGCATAATTACAATTAGCAGGATATTTCATTTAACCTTCAGAAATTATCTTATCATTCACCATAACTGAGCATTCCTTTCTGGGTCTGTGGGTCAAGGAAAGGGTTAAAATTCTCTATCACTATCTTGATCTTTGTTGAAATGGTGTATGGGAATGAAATGGTTGCCAATTTCTTTGCAATGCATTCTGACTGTACGGGAGTTCTTTTTCTCCTGACAGGCAGGTGAGATCAAAGTGGTGCAGGACAAAAGGGGCTCAGCAGTGATTTGTCAGGGGACGAAAGGCAGTCCTGTCTGGGAAAGTGGCTGTAGCCCAGAACGAGCCTTCAGATCACTAACACACTAAAGAAATCATGGCATGAGAAAAAGTACAGCAGAAAAGGTTCAAAGGTCAGTTTTATTTGGTTTGGATTATTGGTGCCTCCTTTTAAACCAAAGAGCAAGAGGGAAAAAGAACAGGCTAATAACCCTTGTTATTGTCCAGGAAAAAACTCTTTTGTACACATTGCTTGGGGATTGTCTGTAATTAAAATGCTGTTTTTAGAACAAGGGCCTGATCCTGAAAAATCCTTACTCC
Organism: Trachemys scripta elegans; assembly: GCF_013100865.1. Taxonomy (NCBI): domain Eukaryota; kingdom Metazoa; phylum Chordata; order Testudines; family Emydidae; genus Trachemys; species Trachemys scripta. The sequence goes on from NC_048301.1 coordinate 82,545,564, forward strand.
TGTGAGTAGTTCTTAATCACATGAATAGCCCCACGGAATTCTTCAAGTGCACTAAGAGAGTACAGGTTTGCAGGCTTGGGACTAAATTTGGTTTGGGGACGTTCTTTGTGTGTGTGTGTGTGTGTGTGTGTGTGTGTGTGTGTGTGTGTGTATTCCTCAGAGGTTGGCATTGCCATGTTTTCAAATAAAAATAGGAGTGAAATGAGTAATCTGAGAAAAGATTTTTTATTTAAAAAATTGTTTGTAAGATCTCAGGGGAAAAAAAGCCTTTGTAGAAAGAGTAAGTTAATCCATTAGTTTTGTATTATATTAAAATATAAAAAAATAATTACCTCTCTCAGACCTAAGCAATTGGAGTGATTCTGCACATAAATAAAAATAATGGGCCAGATCCTCAGCTGGTGTAAATTGACACAGATCTTTCAATTTCAATTCAACTATATTGATTTATACCAGCTGAGGATCTCCCCCCAATAATCATATATTTTTAAAAATTGTTTTGGACTAGAAACTAGTACACTCTACATTTGAATCCAGAACTGAATGTCTCATTCCTTGATCGGGCATTTTTAGCTCCCATTGAAAAGTGGAAGCCATACTAGTGGATCAAGAGTGGCTTTGAAAGAGTTCAATAAAGCCTTCTAAGTCAGAGGATAGTTGTGGTGATATGGAACCTTTGCATAAACCTCTGCAGGAAAATGCAGGGTGACCTGGCCTCCAGTTTCTCAGTACAAAGTAGCATTAATCATGCCTGATGTGGTTACATGGAATTGGTTCCTTGGCTTCACCTTCTCCATCTTGAATGGAGCAGAGGAACAGATAAGCAGAAAAGGGGAAGGGAGGTCAGAGCAAGCTTCTGTCTTTGTACCCTCTTCTTTCCTTCTGTCTTAACCCAATAATAACTATTTGTTGAAATTTTATGGTTCAGTTGGTTTTGATATGATACTGAAAATAGTATGTACATTTATGTGGGGAAATGGTATATTTCCAGATAAGTGGAAAGATGTTTCGGGCTCCATGTCAAGATTTCCTCCAGTGAAGAACATGATATCACTCACACTTTCATGATCTTGCCTCTGATTGAAGAAAAGGAAATGTCTCTGACTGAGGCTGAAATACCCTTCCTTTTTGAGTAAACATCCACAACCACTCCTGAATGCCTTGTCAATATTAGTTATTTTAATGTATTATTTATATTATGGAAATGCCCAAAGGCCACAATCAGGACTGGGGCTCCATTGAACTAGGTGCTCTATAAACATTTAAGAAGGCACAGTCCCTGCCCATAAGAGTTTATGGTACAATATAAAAAGACAAAAAATAGACAAAGATCAAGGAAAAAGAGATACAATATACCAACAAAGTGTTCCAAAGGGTAGCAGGCACCCATGATGTTAGTTCCATCTTGGTTTATTTTACAAATTTGATTGTATATTTGTTTTATTTATAAAAAAAACGTGCTCAGTATCCAAAAATCAGTATATATGAAAAATCTATATTCACTGTCCATTCAAAGGACTGTTAAAGAGTGGTCTCTACAGTGTTATTCTTTCAATAAGGGTGGGTGAGAATTATACTTGAAAAGCTGAAGAGAACCTTATAAAAATTAAAGAACAATTAAAAATAAAAATTATTGTTCTTTTTATAAAAGAGTTAAAATACAATTAAACACTTCAAATAGAAATATGCAGTAAAAACAGATTTTTAATATATAAGAGGTCACTTGTAGCCAAATTGTTGATACCCAAGCTATAAATGACACAGAAAAAAATGATACGTTGTCATAATTGCTATGGTTCTTCAAGACGATTGCAAGCATGGATCCCCACTATACATGATGAATGGAACCACAGCATACAAGCTTGAAACTTTGTAAATCAGTGTATTTTCCAGCTGTGTTCTTACATCCCCAACTAAGGGTGTATAATGCGGCGCAGCCATAAGCAACATTCATTTCCTTCTACTGTATCAAGAATTTGTTGTAAGAAGGGGTGTGGGAACTATGATCCAGTAGTCTCAAAGAACCACAGTTACTTTGGTGAGTAACAATTCTTTCTTCTTCCAGCATAGCCAGCATGGATCCCTGTAGTTCCCTTAGGAGGTGGATCTGAAGAAAAGTACATGAATAAAGATTCCAGGATGTCTCTGTTGAACTGAGAATTTGATCTAGAGGCCAAGTCCTGAGAATAATGCTACAGAAATACATGGATAGACTCCCAACAAAAGAGACGCTTTGGATACATGCAGATGAATTTGCCTTGGATGTGATGGAATGTACCCTAACACCTCTTGGTACTAGAATCCGTGCTAGTTCATAATGAGAAAATATACAGCCTTACTTGGACGGTGTCTGAGTGAAGATAGGAATCGGATCCTGTTACCGGCACAAGAGTTCTAGAAGATTGTTCAGGAGACTAGAGAATCTGCTGCCAGGTCTAACAGGTTGGACCACCAAAACTAATGGATCTAAGATGGGGTTCTGTGGAAGTTGGTCTGCTCCCATGTCCAGAAGCTTTGGATTGTGGGCTGACCCCTATGAGCTCCTTATCCCAAAAGCATCGGTTACCAACACAACAGAATGTGGAGTTTGAAGTGGATGCCATTGCAAGCAAGTGTTGGTTTCATCCTCCACAACAGAAAAAACATGTCACCCATTGATCCAGGGTGAGGCTGCAATACTGGCTAATGACCTATACACAGTCATTTCTGCAATAATCTCAGATGGAATCTGGCCTACATACATTTGAGAACCTATGAGATTTAACAGCCTGAGAAATAATCTGACAGTTGTGTGAGGTGTTGACTAGAACTCAAGTATTATTTATCACATGGTTCTGTGGGAGATTCGTGGTCATGATCTGGAGTCAGAACAGTCCCAATTAACTTCACTTCATATGTCAGGATGCAAGTGGACTTTTTGAGGTTGCTTCTTAGGCCCAATAATTGGAATATCCTGCAGAGTTTCCTGAGAGCAGATTGGAGAAAGCAGTCTTCTCAGACAATCCTAAAGATATAGGTACTGTCCCAGTCCTCTCCAGTGGGCTGCCAGACACTTGGAGCTCAATTCAGCAAGATACTTAAGCACATCCCTGTTGGAGTTAATGTGACAACTCAGGTGCTTAAAGTTAGGCATGTGCTTAAGTACCTTTCTTAATCAGGGCCCTTGATGAGGACTGATTAGGCTGTGGAGAGCATAAATGGCAAAATGTGATACTGGTAATACTAGTCTCCCACAGAATCTGAGGTATTTCCAATGAACAGTGCAAAGCACAATATGGAAACTCACACCTTATACACTGAGAACCATGAACCAATGTTGTGGCCAAAAAGAAAGAATTATAGATACCAGTGATACTATCTGGAACATCAGCCATCTGATGTATTTGTTCACACATCTGAGACCAGTATATGATTGTGGGATGTAACTCCCCTTTTATTTTGTATATTCAAAAGTAATAAGAATAGAACCTCTTGCCCTTTATAGCTCAGAGACCACCTGCTATAGATCCCATTTGGAGGAGTGCCCTTTCTTGTTACACGGACCTCTGAAAGGGGATTGGGAAGCAGGATGAGGGGGCAGCAATAGAGAGTAGAAATGGATGAAATAGTGCTTTATTATTATCTCCAAGTTCTGTTCTGCTGAGGTAATTCCACTTCACACCATAAGAAAACAGCAAGTTGGTAACCAAAAAGGAACAAGGAGAGAGAAATGTCCACAAAAACAGATTGACATGAGGTTCTTAAACAAACCCCTCAAAGGTGGAAGTTGGTACTGGATGCTGATAAAGCCAGATCTAAGATGGCCTTTTTTTTGGGGTAGGATATGTTCTTTCCCTTTCAGATGGTAAGGTGACTGCTTATGTGCAAGCTCCTACTCCAAGTATTGCCTGAAAGAACCCTGTGTCCCATATCTGCCGATTGAGGCGTGTCATTTGGCAAACATAGTACAGGGGATCAAAGATCTGAAAGTGGCTGGAGTCTTTAAGGTGGTACAGTGAGTATTCCACCTTGCCATTGAACAATTCAAGCTGCTCAAAGGGCAGATATTCTATTGTGGCCTGTATCCTTCTTGATAAACCAGAGGCTATGAGTCATAAGTACTAGTGCATAGTAACCACTGTCCTTCACTGCAGTACCATAGCATCATAGGTGCCCTGTAGGCCATATTTCTTCACTTGCTCATCCTCAGCAATCACAGAGTTTACCTACATCTTCTAAGCCTCTTCTAATAAGTTCTTTTGTGCAAGGATCGTATGTTTGTTCTGTATTTGTACAGTGCACGCACAATGGAGTCCTAGTCCATGACTAGGTCTCCTAGGCACTACAGTACAGTCAGAATAATCATAGTAATAATAATGAGCACAAGTGTGCCCGAGGCTTGGAAGTCATATTTGGATAATAATGCTTGCTATTCGGATTTCTCCATTTGCAATTTGTATCATCTTACCTAGGAGATCTAGCCACTTTGGTCATTTGTTACTAGGACTGAGTGGGGACGCAGAGTCAGACTGACTTGAACTGTCCTTAGCTGCAGACATGGCTGGGTAGCTGAGGACATGATGAGTGTTAAAAATATTTAAATCCTTTCCAAGAAACCTGGTAATACTGACCAACTTTCTTAGGTATATTGGGTTTTGAGTAGAGGGTCTGCCAGAGATACTGAATAACCTAGTTAACTGGGAAGCAGGGCCGGCGCAACCCATTAGGCAACCTAGGCAGCTGCCTAGGGCACTAACATTTGGGGGGCGGCGACTGCAGCGGCTGGATCTTCAGCTTCCCTGGTCTTCGTTAGTATTTCAGGGGTGGGACCTTCCGCAGCCTAGGGCAGCAAAAAAGCTGGCGGCGCTCCTGCAGGGAAGGCTATGGTGCCAAAGCAATTTTGTCTGAAGAATGACAGAAAGTGGAGACAAAGTCTTGTAGATCCAAGCTTCAGCCAGTCTCCCCCAGTGTTTCTGGAAATTCATTATATCATTCAGGATATGGTACACATGACACTTAAATAGGGGATGCAGGAGAGCTTTTCCAGCTTGGGTCCATGGAAGAGGAAAATGACAAAACCAGTAGAAAGGATAATGCAGACAGGGCTATTGCTGAAGGAATTCAACCTGATGCCTGGGAAAAAGGAGCAGTCAGTGCCAGTTGGTACTATGGGCTGATCTACTGACACTCAGGAGCCTGGTAGCAAGGTAACTGAGGCCATTAGAATAGACAACACTATGACACCAGATGTTGAGGGAGAATGCCAACAAGAAAGGACCTTGATATCAAGACACCAGGCACAGAGGGGAACAGTGCTGAAGCACTAAGCCATGGGAGACCCTACCTCAAAGAGCCTGACAGTAAGAGGCCTAATAGGGTAAAATATTTGTCAGAAGGCTAACAGCAGCCATATTAAAACATCATTTTAAAAATTCTAAGAAAAAAAAAATCTCCCTTCCCAGAAGTGGATTAACAGGTGTAGCAGCAGTCATGGCTCATTTTTTTTCTGCTGCCTATAGTAGTCAGAAGGAAATGAGTAGCAGCTGGCCCTGCAGTTCCTTATATACCCTCAAGAAAGGAAGAAAAAAGATAGGTCAGTTGTGTGCATTACCCCAATAGACACTGCTTTCCAGAAAGTTTCAAACTGTCATTCCAGGGGCATATACATCCCATATAGATGGACTCTATCCAGTAAAGAATATATCCTGTATAATATTTAATTGCTGTCAGGTATTTTGAAATAAAAACTTACATGAAGGATGGCCCAAGGGTTAGGGTACTAGCTTAGGACCTGGAAGATTCAGGGGTCAATTTCTCGGTTCACGACAGCCTTCCTGTGTGACCTTTGGCAAGTCACTTAGTCTCTCTATGCCTCAGTTCCCATCTGTACAATGGGGATAATAGTACATTGATTTCAATGTGAGTTAGGCACTGCAATGCTTTTGAAAATCTCACTGGACACCTAAAGATGCAGATAAATCCATTTAAATGGATAGATACGTACATTTAAAAAGCTGGCCCTTAGAGATCTATAAGTTATTAAGGGATGTGCATGTGTCAGACAAAAAAGTTTAGATCAGAGCACAGAGTGCTCTTTCATCCACCCCAAATGATGCCCAAAAGTTATTGCTGATACATCATATGCCACTGGGCTTCTAGGATCATCACATTATAATCACTGAGTGTGATACAAAGGAAGAGTATTTTCTCATTGAAGTAATTAACGCTTGTCAGTTGTCCACTCTCTTTCCCACTTTACCTTTCCCTTCGTCCTCCATTCCACTCCCCCAATCAGTGTAGTTGTGGTATGGTGGGATTGATCAGTGGGTGGACTAGCATAATTAAAGACAGTGTGGAGCTGTTCTGTTTCTGGGTAGGTTGCATGTATGGAATCATACCTAAAGTGCATGAGGTAGTTTTTGATCAAACAAAGACAGTTAACTTTATGCCCATTTTCTGTGTATGTTCCATTTTCCAAAAGAAACAGTAGGTGGGGGTGGGCAGTACCACAAGGAACTGCCTTTCCCTTTCTTTCCTCATACTTTGCCATGTTTTTTCTCTCCTCAACGACATGTGGGAGGGTGAAGAGGGTGTGTGTAGAGTAAGAGCATACTGGGATTACAGTTAGTTCTTGGGGGTACCACTCTGAGGCACTTCCCCCTATGTAACTGCAGGTAGATTAAAACTGGAACAAAAGGAAATGTATGTATCATGTTTACTTGGACCAGTACTTCCATTTTTTCTCCAGTATATTTTTAAATATGAAACTTGCTCAACCTTTCCCTGGTCACCCCTTCTTGCCTCCCCTCATGTCTTACCTCCCAACATAGCTGACACTTCCTCAGGATACAGAACCTATTTTACATCTTGCAAAAGGGCCACTTTATCACAGTCTAAATCACAATGTATACCATCTGATCTTATGGAGTATGAGATGATATGATCATATCCATGTAGCTGAGGGGAGGATTAATCTTGTTCCCTTCAAATTATACAGTTCTCTAAAATGTGCAGGATCTAGTGAAATCATAACAAATCTCTGATTGTAAAAGGAATAAGGACCAAATTCTGAAAACAGTGGGAAATTAGCTAGAATTAAATTGCAGGATTAGTCACATATGACAAGCACCTAACAACTATAGGCCAGACACTAATATTAGTCACATTATACATCAGTATAAATCCAGAGTAACACTGTGGGCCAGAAGCTCTCATCTTCTTAAATGTCTATGGGAACTGATCATTTTTGAAAATCTGTCCCCAAGTCTTCAATGAATTGGATTTCTTTTGTTCTACTCTTCTAATTTTTCTCCCTCTCTCTCTCTTTCCAACCACATGTACATAGTCTTTTCCTTTCACAGAACTATTTTCATTACTCTACTTTGCAATAGTGTATTGCTCTATATATTTCTGTTAAAGATTCATTTGGATCTATGAAAGATATACTTCACTACTAAACCACATGACATGACCACATGGCAGACAAACTGACATGGGGACTGTGTGATATTATTACCATGGCTTTTTGTGTACTTGTATGTTTTTGCTCCCCCTTCTCTTTCATTTGTTCCTTTCTTCCACAGCGAATAAACAATAACACTGAAAAAGAAAGTTGTTTTAAAAGTTAGCTTAGCATCTCTGAATTTTTTGCTTTGAATCTGTTAACACAATAAGAGGTTGTTTTCTTCCTATTCTTATAATGTTTTTAGTAACAATATAGGGCCTGATCCAAAGCCCTATGAAGTCAATGGAAAGATTCACACTGAATTCAATGTTCTTTGAATCAGGCCCATAAAGAATCATTTAATCCTGCAATGCTTACCCAGGCAAACGCCTGCATTTTTAACACAAATTTTCCTCAGTAAGGAGCTCAAGAACTAGCTTCTTAATAACATTAACAAAATTGTAAATAACAACAATTATCTAAAATGTATGTAACATATGAGTTTATGGAGATAAATGATATGAGTAAACCATGTAAGTCTTATATAACTAAATGTTCTGGCTTGCTTTATTACATTTGAGTTGTAAAATAGCTAGGTAGCTAAGACACTAGCTATAGTATTGACTGTATTTTCCTTAATTTAAAGAGCTTGCATTATGTGAAGGCTTTTTATTGTTTGTTTATAAATAAAAAGTCTAAAAAAGCTACAAAGCTGAAAACCATTTTAGATGAGAAAACAAGAGAGAGAAATGTTTATACATGTCTTCTATTTATCTAATTTTTCCACTAAAGAAATCTTATTATCTATGTTCATTCAGTGCATGATAAACTAAATCTTACTTTATCCACCTGAAAATGTATACTAAACTCATATGCAACTGTATGTCCAGCACCTCATATGTAACTGTATTTAAAATATAACCATGAAACAATATACAATTTAATAAACAATATTACCTATGTGTATGGAACAAAGTAATGTGATGCTGTTTTGTTTGGAAAGTCATTTAAGCAAAGTTAAAGATCACAAGGTGCAGAATTGCCCCACTAAGGAAACCACAAAGAAACTAAACCTAGTTGAATAAAATCAAATAGAATTGTATAAGGTCTATACCACAACCACCACCAGCAGGTGTGATCTAACTGGATCTTAGAGGAGAATTATATACAGAGTGAGATTATTAACTGAGTTGCAAACAAACACCTAATAATTACTTTGAATATGTTTTCTTTGAGACCTTCCCACGGTCCATGTTTGAACTAGTAATGGATTTTTAATTGGGGGAGGGAGGCAATTTTTCTACTGGGGGCTCTGCCTACCACCTAGGTATTTATTGCTCTACAAATTGTAACTTCCTTCTTGCATTCGACTAACAGCTTCAGTTGTAAATTATTGACTTATGTTAAAAGAAACATAGTGTGTACCCTATGCAGATCATTGTGCTTGGAGTAGATGAATCAGACCAGTAGTGGAACCAAATTGTAGATCACTCAGTATTAAAACAGAATCACTGCATCACTGCAAAATGGGTGTTTGTAAAATTTATTACCATCTAACAATTTCAGAACTGATTTATTTTCTTTCAGATTTAATAGTTATGTTTATATATTATTTAAAAAGAATTAATAATATAAGGCAGTGTTAGTCATAATACATCACATATCTATATATATATATATATATATATACATATAGTTATATATGTACATATATATATATATAGTTCAGTAATTCTTCTATGGTAGTGAATTGGAAATATATATCAGAAATTCTGTTATTAAATTGAAGTACACTACTACTAACAATCTGCCTCAAACACTTTACATAGTGACTTGGTAGGAGAAATATTATCTGAATGACATTTAAATGTAAGAACATTTAGAAATATTTCTCTAACAAGATCAAGCATAAAAAATAACCGACACTTAATGTGTTCCACTTAAAATTACACATTTCAAGTGAATTAATAGCTCATTACAGGTTGTAATTCTAATGTAGTTGCACGCTGTCTCTAGCCTATTCTCCCCCTCCACATTAAGTAACAGACTCAAACTGCTTTCTGATTATTACTTTGGGGCTACAAGGAGCTTTGGGGCATAATTAAAAATATTTCCAGAAAGAATCTGTAGACCACATCTGACGTCCCACCCTCTGTTAGAATTAGACCACATCAAAGGGACCTTTTTTGTTTTAAAAAATGGTCACCAGACAACTTACAATATACAAGAGTGGGCTTATGTTTTATTGTATAGATGTCTGACTAGAGCAAAACGACTTAAGGTTGCTTGCTATTCAATGTTGCACCAAGTGAGACAAGGTAGCTATAGCCCTTTGATATTTCACTGGAGGTCGTATTCATTTCATTTGAAAGGGAACCATTAATGACAGACCTATAAGTGTTCTCTTCCCTAATAAGTAGAATACACATCGTTTGGGAAGCATGTCTGTGTTAGATGCCCAAGGCGGAAAGATTTGTAGATGATGGTGCTAATTATAAAAATGGTAACCATAATGTGATCAAGATGGAAGCAATTTGAGCAAAAGTCATTAACGTGTTACTCTTCCACCCACTAGTCTTTTGCTTTACTATTGTAGGAGGGAAGTATCTTGTGGGATTTTTTTCCAGAGTACTAATGAAAAACTCCCTAAAAATCTAAAAAACTGTACATTTTCAATTTCACATCTTTATGGGGATCCAACAATGGTAGACATCACCCTGAGTTTAGCTATGAAGAGACTTACCTAATATTTCTAAATAATCATTATATTTTTGCCCTTCTATATCTATCTGTTGATATATCTTCAAACTATTTTCCTCGTCATCTTAGTACCTAGGTGCTATTTTGTGCAGTAATTTGTGGGTGATAAAGGATTCATAAAACTCAATGTACTATTCTCCTTCAGAGAAAACGTGTTTCAGGGAGGACTTCTGTTTCAGTGTTAACTGAAGGATTTGGCCATTATGTAATGATCTTATTTTACTGCTTTGTGTGTTTATAGATTCATATTTTTCATTAGCTATTATATTTTAATCACGTTTTTACTAAATAGACTGTACCTACATAATTGCATGCATGTGGCATTGCACAAAACAACAACAACAACAACAACAACACTAAAGAATTAATTATACAAACATGTATCAGTTCTCAATCAAACTCTCCTTGTGAGGTTGGGACATAACTTGTCGAAAAAAGTCGGAGGATGGTACTGGTGGGGAGGGGTGCTTGTTCGTTCTTTATGTATTTCCCTGTATTCCAGACAACTAAAGGATGAAAAGCCTTTTAGGGTTGGAGGGCTACTAGGTTTTAAGTATATCTAAAAGGGAATAGCTTTCTAGATCACTTTGTCCGCCTGCCATTCCTTGTAGAAAAGGATCGTTTCCCTTTGATTTTTCCTTCCAGTAAAAGCTTATTTTCTTCTATAGTGCTTTAAAGTGTAAGAAACTTTTCTTTTCCTCCGTAGGAAAGCCTTATTTTATATATATTCTTGTAATCGATGGTGAATAAAAAAATCATATTGGTCAAGGTCAAATGGTCGAATTTTGACATGACTCCATTCAAAGACGCATTTGTGTGGCCTTCAGTCACATGAATACTAATTCTTTCTCAAACACTTCCAGGAAACTTTTAATTATTGACTGTTTCATATGAAAATCTAATAGACGAGCATCTTTTGAGTAGTACACCTGGACAGCATAATTTTTTTATAGAAGTTGGATAACCTTTTGCGTTCCATTTTTCTTTATAGGTAACTCCACTAGAAGAGAAAAAAAGCTGATAAAGATGTGTGAAGCTGCATACCAGCAATTGCAGACCTAACTGTTATGCCTGATGTAATTTACCAGACAACAACAAATAATAAGTTAAGGAAAAAAGATTAAAACCAATGTCTTGCAAATATATGCACGAATATATATACTTTCTCTGTAACTGGGCGCACTTTGCATTAGTTAATTTAGAAATTCGTCAGTCTTAAAAGACCCATACAAATATTGCATATTAGCAACCGTGAATTGATTGATTTACTAATAACTGTTTTCTTTCAGAGTTCAGGACAAAGGGAAGAAAGAAGTTTAAGTCACTAAAGACTGACAGTGAAATCCTTTAATGCGTATTTTCCTTTTAGCCACCGGAGCAGCCAGTGTCTGAACCCCTTTTATTATGCTCCCTTTTTTAAATGTGCATTTGTAAAAGCTGCTTCCCCGAGTTGTTTTATCTGGACATCAGTCATCCCAGTTGTCATGTGTTGTGATTTGCGATAGGGAGTAGCCAGGGAGAAGTGACAGACCCCAGGGATGAGCTCCTCACCGTATAATTTTCAGATGCATAATTGTTCTATTTTGGATCTTTCAAAGCAGGGGAAACCAAGGCAGAAACAGCTCTCTGGCCCTCAGCTGGGTTGCTGCTGCTGCCTCCCCCCTCTCTCTGTGATGCGGTTATCCGCAAGAAGCCATCGTGTGTGTGTCTCTTTCTGTGTGTGTGATGCTGTGTAATTTTATCCAGGCTGCACTCTGGGAGTTCACACAAGACTGATACCTTTGCCTCCCTGCTTTGTATCAATTGGTCGCAGATCAGGCTATTGTTGCAGGAAGCTTCTTTCATTTCTATGCTCCGTCGATCAACGAATTTTCCCCACAGTCTCTTCCTGAAATTCAGTGGGTCTCTCTCTCTTTCTCTCTCATGCGTGCAGTCTGTCTAACTGGAGACCCAAGGAGAACTCTGATCACTGCAGCTCCATCTAATCCAAACAGCTGGGACGCCTCGGTGGCCTCTGCCCGTGTCTATTGATTTAAGTAGCTCTAAGACAGATACAAGGGACAGATCGAGGCAGATAAAAACTTGCCAATGCTTCACGATTTGAATCAGTGTGTGCTTTGCAACTTTGGAGGGCTGCTAGCAAGACTTCTTTAATGGGACCCCTGGTGTCTTCTGCGCCAAGCCTTGATCTCCCCAGCAGACTAAGGGCTGCGGCCATCATGCCACAATGGTTATAATTTGGATCTTGCTGCTGAGTTTGTTGCAGGAATCTTGGTCCCAAGGGCTGGCTGCGGAGGTGCCCGAGGTACCTTATTGTGCTAAAGGCCAGACGTGTGACCCAAGGCTGCGCAGAGATGCTGGGGGGCGCGGCGGAGTCTATGAGCATCTCGGGGGAGCACCCAGGCGCAGGAAGCTCTACTGTGCCACTAAGTATCACCTCCAGATCCACTCCAATGGGAAAATCAACGGCAGCCTGGAGAAAAACAGCGTCTTCAGTAAGTACTGTGCATGCCTCTCCCCTGCCCATTTCCTCCTCTATTAGCGTTGTAGGGTGGCTTTCAATTACTATTCGCTCTGACCCGTTGAATTGTCCTTCAGGTCTAACCTTAGAAACCAAGGCGATTAACGAGCCTGGGGCTGTTTAGATTGAAGTGACAGTGAAACAGACACACTGGGCGCCAGATTCTGACACCCTTGCTCTGAACAGCGTCTTACTCTCGGAATAATCCTAATTGAGTTCAATAGGATTGCTTGAGGAATAAGGTGCTACCCAAGGGGTAATAGGGTTGCAGAAGCTGCTCCTTTATTATTAGGATTTTTTTCCAGATTCAAATTCAGCAAGATTTTGTCCTGATCTGCTTGCAAAGCTGGAATTACTTTGCAGCACACATTTGTCCCTCCCAGATAACACTCGCAGAAACAACCAGGTCCGAAGTTACTAATAACTGTAAGAGTAATACACTTCCTCAGTCCAAGAGTTCCTCAGTTTGGATTTTGTTTGATCTTTAATGCTACCAGACAAAGCCCATCTCTCTCCTTCCCCCTGCCCTTTTCATGCAGCGTATTCTCCAAACTTCTCTGCCCACACGCAAGGCACAGATGGGAGAAATACAGATGTGGACCCGACCCAGTGAAGTCAATGGCAGAATTATGGCTGAGATCAATGGGAGTAGGATCTGGTCCTCGTTTTGCTCCAGAATCGGCGCACTTAATGACTAGTTAATTTTAAACCAGCTTCCAGAATTACACCCACACCCACCCACTCACGGAATTGCTCAGTGGCTTGTGCAGAAAGCGAGTGAGACAAAGGGAAAGAAATGTACCTCCACCCCCGACTTCCAAGAAGTCAAAACAAAATTGTTTTTCCAAATTGCCTTTGATCTGGTGATAGGAGGGAGCCTATCTCTCTCTGTGTGTGTGTGTGTGTGTGGGGGGGGTAAATCTGTTCTCTTGCCCCAGATTCTCCATGTTCTGAACAAGCAGCTCAGGTCTAAGATGGAGCAACTTGTGTCCCAAGCCCCCTTTGATTTGTACACCTTCTTTACCACTCCGCCACACCCCCCAGGCTGAGTCCCTCTGGTTATAGCATTAGCGTAGGAAGCAGAAGGGGGATAAACCAGTGTCGAGACAACCGCTAACTGCACCCAACTGTCACTTTGTTTAACCATCTTTGCTACAGTTGCAGGCATCTCTCCTCACATTTCCTTTCAAAGCTCCCTCACAGCTCCCTGTCACCAAGCTAGGACCAGTGCTAATTCCTGAGGAGTCTTTAGACCGTCCAATGGCTTTCTTCACTCTCAAACTGGGTTTCAGATTAGTTCTCCCCCTCAGGCTGCGTGTTGCCTCCCCGCCCCCAAGCTTCTTGCTTGTCTCCTCCTAGGGGGATGTGAGGTGGTACAGACTAAATGACTTTTACCCCCTTGGAAATGTGCTGGAAATCAGCAGCAATTAAGATGAAACGGGATATGTCAAGAGCAAAGGGCTGTGAGTGAAAGAGTGAAGGAAAGATCGGGATTTTCAAATACTTTTCTTAACAGGCCAGTGGAGATATTGCAGCCGGTATGTGGACTCGGTGTCTCATGAAGATGCTTTGGGGAGGAAACAGCTTTCTTCTCACAGCGGAACCTAAAATCCCCAGAGATCCGGGACTTTCCTTTCTTCCCACTCCCCAGGATAGGAAGTATAGCATCCCACGTTGGGTGTCTGGAGCCCAGGATGCTCCGGGGAAACCTACGCCCTTGCTCTGGTTAGCGCACAGAGATAGGGAGACTCCAAGATCTGGCTCAAGTGCACAGAGGAAAACCACTATTTCCTAGAGAAAACCCCTCTCGTTATCAAAGACTTTTAGGAGACATTCTTCCGAGTTCAGTCAATGGCAAAACGACGGGTGATTCAAAACAGCTGTACGTACAGTCATTATCCTAATTTGTCGAGATTGAGGTCAGACCAAAAATTAAACTCGGCAAAATAGGAAGGCTTAGCACAGTGTGTTTTCTAATTGTCAAAAGACACTTCTGGGGTTACATCCGGCTTCTATATCGTTACAGAGAGTACAGAGCTTTGAAACCAGAATGGCTCAACTGGGAGCTTCCAAAAGCAAGATATAAATTTGCACATGTATCACAACAACTCCTACTACAGCATCTTCCCTTACACGAGATCTATGATAGTTTGCATTTAGTATCCTTTGGCGAGATGTAAACCCTTTGGGAGGCTGTCTGGGCTTCTTTCCCCCCTTACTCTTGTCTAGTGCATTAGACACGATCTTCTAAGGGCTGAAATATCTCCTCCCTTACTGTCATACTGTCCTTTTTTCAAGCTCTACATCAACTTTCTAAATGACAAGTTCCTTTCATGATTATATACATGGCTCTAAGATGCAGCCGTCTTACTCCATTTTACTCTCTGGAGACTCAAGAAAGAGCATTGTCCTGAAGTGGGTAGCTTTGTGACTGGTTTCAATAAGTCAAGCGCTCTGGTGTCCCTCAGAAAAGCATTAAAGAGGATTTAAACTTTTTTTTATATATACATATAGGATTAGGTGAACCTGTAGTTCAGTGTCAGATCTTTCCTTTTTAAAATAGTTAAATCTCAATCAAACAAGTAGGGATTTACTGTCAGTTTCCAACAATTCCCATCTCATTAGGTTTTTTTCCTGTATTGTCTAATTATGTTAGTCTTTTTTATGTACATGACTGCGGTATGACTTCTTGAGTGTATAAATTATAAGATTGAACTCATATTCTGGAGGTAAGTAGCTATTCAGATGTATTTCAGAAAATTACATATGAAGGGGAAAACCCATCTCTCTTCTGTTTCTAGGTATTCTAGAGATAACTGCAGTTGATGTTGGAGTCGTTGCCATCAAAGGGTTGTTCTCTGGCAGCTACCTGGCCATGAACAAAAGGGGCAGACTTTATGCTTCAGTAAGTTTTATTGTAAGATCTTAACTATTGTATTGAAATGGAAGCATGTTCTATTTGGGTGTCAGTAATTTTCATGGGGAGGGGGAGCACTATTATCTTGAGTGCACCAGGTTTATCTGCTATGAATAAATGCTTATAGAAAAAAGATTAAATGCTGTAGCAGAAAGGTGCTCTCAAAGTGCTAAGTATTCTAACTTTTCTTGTTACCCGTACAGCCAAAGAGACAAAAATCATTTATTTGGCAAAGGCTAAGATTCTCTTGACAAGATTTTGGGTTATACAAAATTAAGCACGAAAAATACACCAGAAACAAGCCTCTGAAATATGATATTAATATCAATATATTTTCACAATGACCCAAATTAATAGATGAAATGTATCTTTGACACCAGAAGTAGGTGTAAATGTCAGATGGAAGGGAGTCAATAACTAGAAAATCCTTCATTGATGTCAATGGGAGTTTCTCTTACAGAGTACAAAATTGGGCCTCAAGCAAATGTAAGAGAACTCAAGCTGGTGTCAGAAGACAGAGATAGAGCAGGAAAAGCAATTACAAAGAGTCATAAGAAGGTGTAAGTTATATGTTTCAGAGAACCATTCAGATTGAAGTGTACACACACCTCCTTAACCTCAAAACAGATACACCTCTACCCCGATATAACGCTGTCCTCGGGAGCCAAAAAATCTTACCGCGTTATAGGTGAAACTGCGTTATATCAAACTTGCTTTGATCCACCGGAGTGCGCAGCCCCGTCCCCCCAGAACACTGCTTTACCGTGTTATATCCAAATTCGTATTATATCGGGTCACCTTATATCAGGGTAGAGGTGTATTAAGGAAGTTTAAAGGCAACTGTTACTTAGGACTTAGTTCATTGTAATAGTCCACAGGTGTATTGCATCTACCTATTAATATGTAGTTCATCATCAAGATACATAGTTTTGTCTTTTTAATAGTTTCAAAATGTCCATAGTAGATAAGCACCCAGGAAATTAGAATGATATTTTCAGTGCACAGACATATGGTTATAGGTCCAGAAATGCAAGCAAACTAATACTTTCATCTTGGCTGGACAAATTGTAATGATATGCAGCCTGGGGCATGGGTCACTTGCTGGAGGATTCTCTGCACCTTGAGGTCTTTAAATCACGATTTGAGGACTTCAGTAACTCAGACATAGGTTAGAGGTTTGTTACAGGAGTGGGTGGTTGAGATTCTGTGGCCTGCGTTGTGCAGGAGGTCAGAGTAGATGATCATAATGGTCCCTTCTGACCTTAAAGTCTACGAGTCTATATGCCTGAGTATTTATACACCACTTTCCATCTTCAAAGTGATTTTCATGCATTAATTAATAAATTCTCATAATTCTTTGAGACAAATGTTTTGTCCCCATTTTCCAGATGGGGAAATTGAACTCAAGGGATTAGGCAATTTGCCCAAATCCCTAGTGAGTTAGTGACAATGCTGAGATTAGAATTCAGAAGGTCTGTGTTCCCAGTTCCATGTTCAAACTTGGAACACAGACCTTCTGAACCTCTACAGCATTCTTCTTCTTATTATTATTAATTTGTATTGCGGTAGCACCTTGAAGTCACCAACCAAGTATCAGGGTTCCACAGTGATGGATGTCATACACTCACCCACATAACAAATAGAGCACATGATCCAAGTATAAGAAAAGAGACAATAGGTGGATACAACAAACAGATCTAGGGGAGCGCAAGGTAATAGCGAAGTAGTTATCTTTAGTGATAAATCAATAAAGATCATCTACAGAGGAAAAAATCCATAGATATACACATATAGCAATTTAAAAAGTAATATAGTTTGAATTATTGTCCTTTTCTATTTCAGGTTAGTTTGTGAATGTTTATTCACATATTAGTTTGTGAATTGCTAGATATTCTGATACTGTGGGACCTTGTTAATAGATAGATGCTGTTATTCTGTTCTGAATCCCTCTTATACCATCCTTCTCTCATTCTAATCTCAGGTTTCCTCTTCTATATGCTGCAGTCCTTTGTTTAATAACCGGCTGACCCCTCTGTAAGTCCTGTTCCTGCACTGGTGAGGGTGCTGAACTATTATTTGTGCTGCCTTTCTGGAGCTGATGGTTGTTGTGTTTGCTTTACAGGAAACTTACAATGCAGAATGTGAGTTCGTGGAAAGGATCCATGAGTTGGGCTATAACACTTACGCATCTCGCCTATACCGGACAGTGCCCAATGGAGCCAATACCAAACGCAAAGCCAGTGCTGAGAGACTCTGGTATGTCTCCGTCAATGGGAAAGGCCGACCCAGAAGGGGCTTTAAAACCCGCAGGACACAGAAATCCTCTCTCTTTCTGCCCAGGGTACTGGATAACAAAGATCATGAAATGGTCCGTCTATTTCACACAAATGTTAAATACAGAGAGAGTCTACTGAAGCCTCTGAGTAAGAATAAAAGAAGAAGAAGGAGAGGATACCAATGGGTTCCTTGGGGGGTTTGGGGTGGGGACTGAAAGCAAAGAAGAGTGTTCGAAGTGCAACTAGAAAACAGACAGCTGTGACTGTATGACATATCAGCAGGGACATTCTTGATACAATGTATATATAATTGGATGTCACATCAAACCTATTTACTTTTAGATATTTTAGAATTATTGCCTGTGCTAAAAACAAGTAACATAAATCGAGGCACATTCAAATGTAAATTAGATGGATGTAATAATTTTGTCAATGGCCTTTAATATTTTTCTTTTCCTTAATTTAATTTTTTTCTAACTTACTTTAGAATGTTCTCCCAATGGGGTATTCCCCCAGTGAACCATTCTCTCCTATGAACATTTTACACTTGTTACCTGTTTCTTGAAAGAAAGCATAGCACTTTTATAATCTTTTCAGTGGTTTCCCAGTACAGGACTACATTCAAGTTACAATGGAGTACAAAAATCTTAGAACTGGTTTATTTTGTAAGTTACATGTATTTATTTTTTACTTTTGTTTTGACAAAGTCAGTATCATTCATTTTCTCTCCCCTGAAATTAACTTACCCTGAAATTGTAAGGTTACTTTGAATTTAAATATTTCAACAGTGCTACACATTGTTATAGTGTTCTAGAATTTGTTTAATTAAAACATGAGGTCATCTGATCTTGTTATTTAATAGTTTTCTATGAAGCCTGATAAAGAATATAAGCTTTACTAATATAAAGTGTTGGAAGACCATATAAACCAGTTTTTTATACCTTGAATCTTATTCATTGCTTTAAGACTAGAATATGTTGTTAAAGTTGAGTCCAAATTTCCATTAGAAACCTCTCTCATCAGGAAATGGGAACTCAGGGTCTGCTACTGCTATCCCAAACTCCTACTGAAGTCAGTAACTTGACTGGGAGTTGTACCTTGGGAAAATTAGCCTTCAGGAGAGGACCCTTGATCAAACATTTTCTTTAGGTTGTTTTCTATATAAAAATCTTAGTTCTGGGAATTAATATATTTTAACCAGTACAGAAAAAAATCAGTTTGGCTATGCAAAAAGATATTTAAGATGGCTTTTCTATTATTACTATTATTTTTTAAAAATGCTTGTATTTTGAATAGAGAGGGATCCAAGATGCAAAGTTCAAATCCAGATCTGGATCAGTTATCTTTGGTTCAATCCCTTATAGAAATAGGGTCAGTTGCGATTTCTGATTTGAATCCGGAAGTGAACTTTTGCAAAGTTAGTGTGTTTGTGTCATGTTTTATTCTGAATTTATATCTAGTTTTGAAAAGTGGAACTTAGCATTCAGGTAATATTATCATATTGACAGAGCAATATTCTGATTTAGAAGTGTCTGGTATGCATGGACAGTAATCTTATCAATCAGTATGTTGAAATTATGTTAGCATGGGAGTCAAGGTAATCCGCACCTTGGCAAATCAAGCCCACATACAGCACAGCTGAGTGCAAAAGAGACTGCAATGGATTCAGTACAGCCAGTAAAATGGATTCAGCCATTGTCTTCTTTGAAAGTTGTTCAAACATGGGTTTAAACATTGTTCAAACATTGTTCAAACTTAGATCCTAAGCCTCTTCCCATTGAAGTGGATGAGAGTTTTGATTTCATTGAGAGTTGTGGATACTCTGAAGGTTTGGCCCATTAATATCAGAGACACCAAAGCATTTATTTAACAAATTGGACTGTTCAGTAAATAGATATTAATAGATTAATCATTATTAATTAATTTTATTATATACTAAATAGGTACTAACTCAGTTCTAAATCATATTGCCACAAAGCACAGAGGTCCTATTTTGGTCTATCTATTTAATAAGACATTTAAGAACAATTAATGCAAAACTGCCATTGTCATCAATAAGAGATTTTCATGAGGGAGGGTGGGTATTTGGCCCATAAATTGAGCACAGAGTATGTTCTCAATCCAACCTCCATACCTATATATGTGAGCTCATAATGGCATCTTTGTAAGCTTTCATTTCCTTGTCCTATTTCTTCTCCACTTGTCTGCACCCCCACTTTATTATACTCACAAAGAAGAAAAGCTATATCTGAATAAGAAAGATGGCCAATCAAAACCTCATTTGATCTCTGGGCTTCCATTATATCAAAAACATTTCAAAAACACATACACATTTAAAATGATGCATCTTATAACATAGGGAATACAGGAGCTGGTTAAAAAATGATGAAAATTTGTGAATTGTTTTTCAACCCCTTTTAAAAATAAGGGGGTGTTTTCTTTACAAGCGTTGAAGAATACAGACCTCAGGCCATATCATGTCCTCCTGCATAAAGAGCAACCAAAAGACCCAAGTTAAGCAGAAAATGTATTGGTATTGAGACTGCGGAGTTCCTTCATTGTGTTCCTCACTGGCGGAGAACCCTGTGGAGGGACAGAGGACATAGTCTTCCAACTCCATGAAGGGCCCAAAGAGCCACAGGAAAATGTTACAGATTTCAAGGCATCTTTGGAGGGTTGGCTGCATGTGTAGAAGGCCAGACCTTCCCTTGTCTCCTAGACTCTGACGGCAACATGACTTCCTTAGATGCTATGTTGGCCTTGAAATGTTACCTATATCTCAGCCACAAAGTGCCCCAGCAAGGCATTGAGTGGGAACACACAGGAATTAGTGATGAGAAGACAAGAAGTTTGTCTGGGCAGACAAGAGGTGGAACATGAGCAGCTTTCACAGCCCTGAGACTCTTGAACATCAGGAGTGATGTGAAGGAAAGGAAAAGTTGTGCTAAATTAGAAAAGGATTGTGAGGGAGAGGCAGTGTTTAATTTGTAATGAAAGAGGTGCTAGGGCTCAAGAAATTTTTTTACGTTCATAACTGAGGCAGCAAGCCCCGAGGTGCCAGGGCTAGGAACTGCCAAGCTTAGGGGTGCCAACGCTCAGCCCCAGCAAGCCCTGGCACAAACTAAGCACTGGGGAGGGGTATGGTGTGGTTGTGGCTTGGCTTGCTTGAGGCTGCCATGTGGAGTAAGGTAAGAAGGTAGTTGGATAGTGAGGAAGGATGGAGATTGCTCCTCTCTGCTGCACTTAGCAGATAATAAAGACTGATAATCAGGCTCACAAAGTGAAACACAACTGGAAATGTTCATTTTGGAGTAATATACATGTTATGGTGGGGAAAATATGGTGAGAAGAACATTTTCTGACCTATGAAATGATACTAGCTAGATTTTTTTTTTAAACACATATTACAGAAATTTAAGAATTTTAATTGCAAAAAGCAATTCTTACTTGAATTTGATGTGGCTATATCTATTTGGGGCCAAATTTTACTCTTAATTACATGTGTGCAATGCTCAATTAAGTCAGTGGGCAGAATACACATTTAAAGAATTCACCCTATTGCAGCTAATTGAATTGATACCATAAACTTCAGCATTTCAACCAAAATTTCTTTGTGTTATTACAGCCATCTAATTCCTGAGGGCAACAGGAGTCTTTCCATTATCTCCAATGGGACTGGATCATTCCTTGTGAGAACAGCCTTGTAACAATGCTCTAGACTACCCAGGGTTCAGGGGACAACAGGGTTTTCATAAGCGGATGTAATAGGAAGTAAAGGAGGATACCAGAGTAAAATTGTTAATTTTCTTACAATAACAAAGCCCCTTGGCTTTTGGATATTGGGCAGGTGGAATTGCTACCAATTTCCACGTGTCACTGAGATCAGAACCTTGCCTATCACTTTGAGGATATTCTATACAAGACCATTCATTTCAGTGGGGCAAAGCAGAAAGACAAGCAGAGAGAATGAGACAACAGACCTACTAACTTCCTACAGAAACATGTACTCATGAAATTTTGTTGTGCCAAAAGAATGTGAGCATAACAAAACTGAATAGCTTCAGTAAGGGTGCAATTTCTTCTTTAATGCTACGTATCTACTTCCTTTTCTATTATGAAAGCTTTCTGTATTTTCACTGGTAAAATGCTTTCCATATAGAAAAAAAGTATTGAACCAAGGCTTTTTTTTTTTTTTAAAGCTATTTTAAATAGGCCTTTGAAGCTTTCAGCACAGCTCAAGTTCAGATGTCTCCTGTTTCCTTTCGGAAGGTTTGAAGGATTTGGGAAGGTGAACAAGCAGATCTATAATTAAAGAACAGTTGATGGTAACCGTCCCTCTTTGTTAGCATTCTCAGGCCACCTCCAAATTTAGACAGTTAAAGAAAACTCTGTCCCATTTTAGTTTTGCAATAGTTTAGATGCCACTGTTGCATAGCAGAAGAGGAGCCTTTCTGAAACCCAGAGAATATCCCCTTTCTGGATGCAGACCACAAAAAGAAATGCAATGATATTCATAATCTTCCCTTTATAAAAATACTGCAGTACTAATCCTAAACGCAGCACTATTACTGTTGTAATCTGTACTCTTTTGGACCAAGGGACAGTGGTTTATTTGTGAAATTCCTACAAATAGGGTGGGGGGGGATTATGGGATAAGAATAAATCTTGATGCTGCATGTAGAGGTAAATAGTGAGCTCTAATATACTTTTCAAATCATATAAAACATATATAATTGGATGGAAAAAAATAAATGTCCTGGAGAGCAAGTTACTGATCATTTAGAGCAAGGAAAAAGATCATGTGTCTGTGAAAGAGTTAATTTCCCTAGTTTACCCCCTACCGATCAGTCACTGGTCAGGAAAAGGCAAATTAGAGGAGTGCCTAATATTTCAAAGGGGAATAAACATGAATATAGGGAATAGTTTCTCTAAATCTATGTTTTAATGCTCAATTATTTAATGCAATTGTAAATGCAGAACACAGGCCAGCAACCCAGCTAAATCTCTTAATCTGAAATGAGGAGAGTGTAATTATGTGGTGCTGGATGAATTCAAAGAAACTTTGAGATAGACTGTTTTAAAAGAAGCAGTCACCAGAGAGATGAATGAGTCGCCCTGCCTTTCAATAGAGGACTCCGGAGAGCTGCATCTATAGTGCATACAAACTGGAACAGACCCCCCTCAAAGCATGGTGGCACTGGGATTGTATACCCCTCAGAAAATCTGATTGTAAAGGTCCTCACGTGGTGGCTCTTTCTTTAAAAAAGCCATGACCAGCCAGATGCCAGGCCAAAGCCCTGAACTATTGTCCTGCATTTTATTGCCATTAGCCCCCATGTTAAAAATCAATATTACAAAAATGTCAGTATCATGCAGTAAATGAGGGACAGGGATACAAACAGGAGAGGTATCATTTAGCCCCACTACCTCTATTCTCTTCCCTGCCAGAGAGGGATGCTAGCAATAGCATGCCAAAAGACTGAAAAACATAGCTAATCAGAGAAATTTTGACACATCCATATTCTGTTGGACTATGCAGTTCCAATAAAATTGAAACTTTTCCTCAAAATCAGGCTGATTTTGCCAGAATTTAATTTATGAAGAAAGCTAGGAGGAAGTTCTGGTAATGTCGATATGTCCTGCTTCAATTTGGAGTAAAATGTTTCAATTTTTTGTTTTGAAATGACTTTTTTTTGTTGAGAATTGCTTTTATTTTGCATTATATTATAATGCAATACAAATTTTTAAAAAGTCAGAATTGAAACAATTTTTTGAAATGAAATTGATCAAAAATCAATCCACAACAAACAAAAATTGGAATGTCTCTTGATGAAGCATTTCAAATTGTTCAGTTTTCATTACCATTCAAAATCTTGAAATTCTTCACAAAAGCTCCTCAAAACTCTACTGGAAAAATATTAGAACAGGTCAAAGCTCCACTTTCCCTTAGAGTTCCTGCTGGAAAATGGCAACCAAATATTACTTTCTGAAGTCAGATATGAGCTAGAAGGAAAGAATTCTGCTAGGGTCCTCTGAGATGGTTATGCTAGAATATAGGTGGTGTATATTACTCAGACAGTGCAGCACAGTGATAGTATGATGATGTATACATGGTTTACATTACTCAGACCATGGCATATACCAAGCATGTGTTATTCAGACAATGGAAGCAAGCTGAAAATTATTCTTGAATTCTTAGACATTTCTTAATGGTAACGCAGTCCTAAAACTACAGCAGCAGAAACTGAGTTTATTTGTGTCCTGCAGTCTGTCTGCTTGGAGAGTCTGATAGCCATATTCAGTAGTACACATGTAGGCAGCAAAGGAAATCCTCTGGATCAAATTAACCAATTCCTTCCCCCTCTAATGAAATGAATGAAAAGCATGTTGTGTTTCCATAGCTGTACAGTGAATGGCTTCAAAATAATTATTAGGGGAATATATTGGTACTAAGATCTTACAGGGAGGGACCAGCAAGGCAAAACAGGGTTCCCAGGAATTGATTAATTTCTTTATTTCCCCAATGAGTCCTTAAACAAAGATAATTTCCACAGTGTTCCACAATTTAGAACAAGTGCCAGTTGTTCTAAACAGTGCCTTGGGGGCCAGATCCTGCTCCTCTAGTGGTCACAGGGAGTTTTCTCCATTGACATAAATGGGAAAGGATTGGGCCAAGTGTCAGATATTATTTTTGACTTATTATTTAAATCAGTTAGGGGTGCAAATTAGGTGTCTGAGAATGTAGTGCACATTCAAATAAACATGCACCACAAAGAAGCATCACATGGAAGCCCTTCAGTGATTACTACTTATAGGCCTGATCTCTTTCTACTTCCTTTTCCTACTCCCTCTGCTTATTTACAACCTTCCCTGCCCCTCATCGGTGCTGGTGCAAGAGCCTTCTCCCTTGTAGCTTTTGTCATCTTGAACAGACTTTCTCCCTCTAGCTGCCACATTACCTCTCCATGTGTTTTTAGAACTCCAATAAAAATCAATCTTTTCTCCTTCACCTTTGTCTCTTATTTCTCTCCCTCAGCCCTTATTTTGCATTGATCTTTTTAATTGTGCTACTGAATCCTATAGAGAATGTCTAACATATATGAATTAAAAAATAATTAATTGACTCTTTTGGAAGTGTCAGACCATATCTGTAGACTTGCTGCTAGAAACAGCAATCTGTTAACCATTAAAAATGTTAGGAATAAATTTCTATGGTAAAATTACAACTAATTTATTTTCCAACTCTCTCTGGTACCCAATGCACTATCCCTTATATTTACACATAAATCTGCCTCTCCAAAGATATTGCTTTGGAGAAAGTTTTTGGAAGATCTGAGACATGCTACAAAGGCTGCAGAATTTGGACCATATTATAACCTGTACTTCTCATATATTTGCAGTTAGCTGGCCAGGAAAGTAACCTGCTTCTGTAGACGAAACTGAAACTCCTATGTGGTAGGCATTCTATTTACTGAAAAGTAAATAGAAGGACTATCCCACTCCGCTGTTGTAAGAGCCAAACACAAATACTACAGGGCTTTCCTCAGCTAAAGTAATAGTATAAGGTAGAGCTTGCTTCAGCCAAATCCAAAGTAAAGGTCTGAACCGTCACATACTGCAACCACATTTTTGATCCTCCTCCCACCTTATTCCCTGACTCAATCCCCCAGGTCCCTCCAGCACATTTCTCTTATAGTGTCAGGAGTGGGGTGGGGCGGAGGTTAATTAATCCCCACAGCTGTCCCAGCCATGCTACCCTGCAAATCCCTGCACTCAAGAAAAGCAGCTGTGATCTTTCCTCTAGCCACAAATTAACCTCTTCCTTGCTAATTTCTGAATAGGGTCCAATGAAATTTGGATCTGAATTTCATCTCTCGGTAATGGATCAAACAAAACCCAAGATCCAAACATTTCTGAATGTGGAGGTTTGAAATCAAATCTGAATTTTTCCAAATTTCAGGATACTCAGTTTTGGTCCATTAGAGATACATTACCAGATGCAAGCTAGGAAATTGGATCTGAATTTAGATCTGAGGTTTTGGTTTAGAGCCATCTCTGTTTGTCAATATAAATGTGCTGCAACAATTAAATTACCTGAGCAGGAATTTGGTCATAATACCAGGTTTAATTATCCCAAGTAGTCAGGACCATGGTTTCACATTTCATTCAAACCCAAGTGTTCTTTGGAAAGAGACAGGAGCCCACAGAGAAACAGTTTAGCATGGAGGCGAATACAATTCAGATTATTCTTTGAGTTCATTGACAGAGATTCCTGTCAGACAGAGACAGAGATTTGGATTGAGGTACAATCCAAAATTTTGTTAATATAGACTGACCAATGATACTTATTTTAAACACTAACACATTGTTGATACCATACAAATTATTAAGGATAATAGAGCATCCTCAATAAGAAATACATGCCAGGATGCTTGTTAAATTTGCAGTGTCATTGTTTTGCCTGGGATAGTTACAATTAAACATTGAATGTAACTTTAGTCTCACCCAGCAAAAATGAGATGTGAGAAAAATCTTGTCGGAACTGCACCATTTACACACCAATTTCACCGTTATTGCTCTGGAGGAGGCAAAAATCTGTCTACCACTGGCCCAAACGTAAGAAGTAAAAGAAGCTCTGCAGCATTATTATATAAATGTGAGGTTCCAGCTTTAAAGAGAAATTGGAAAGACGGAATAATCTTCATTTCAAAGTGAATTTTGGAGCAAATCTGGTTTTTGTGAAGGAAAGAGGTAGCAAGGCAAAGGAAAATATCTTTTTGGACAAGTGATGAAGCATTGAAACAATTAGCAAATGAACTGTGGAAAGAGTTGCAGGATAACAGTGAAACTTTGTGCTTCTTTTCTAAACAGCACTGATAATAAAGCAGACTAAAACACATAATAGAAGGTAAATATGGAAAAAAGTGTAAAAAAACTTTGCAGGATAAAACATAAGAAAAATGTGTGAGTTGGAAATTTGACATGTATTTCAACATTTTATACAGCACAGAATTATTTGAGTTTTTTGGTATGGCCACTGGCCCTTCACTTAAAATCCACAAAGAAAAAACAGAGTTTGGCGGAAAGAGATGTAACATACTAGCCAGTGATCAAGGTGATGGCTGGCACCAATCTTGTTAGTTCTAGATAGGCAAATAAACAAGCCCCTACTGCTCCATTAGCCATCAATAATTCTGGAGCTGATTACAAAATGTCAGTGGAAACATTTTCAATGAGAAACAGAAGTGCATTTTTGCAAATTTCCACACTCCCCTCTCCCCAGTCTCCATACATTATTTTCTGACAAAATCTAAATTAGTTCTATTTTTTTGTTTTTTACCCTTCCTCCAAGCCCTTCATCCATGTGATCTTATGCTACATACCCCTCCACCCCCAAATCTCCCTCACTCTCCACTTTTCTTCTGCCACAACAGCCCCCTTGAATGATTAAGCGTGGAAAATCAAAATAGCTTCATGGACACACTTCATTCATTAGAGTCTCTGGCTTCTCCCAACCCCAGTCAAGGTGATAGTGTCAATTACAAACATGTTAATACTTCACTAGATCTGATTATGTCTGTAAAATTCTTTCCACTGCCTGGACAGTTCTGTTAGCTTCTGCAGTCTGTGGCAGCTGCACTTCCACTTCCCCTTCCTCCTTGGGGTCTGAGCCTCTCATAGCTGTCCTAGAGTAAATAGAAGCTGCAGCCCTATGTGGTTTGCAATGGGGGGCATTTTCTTGGGTTCTGTCCTCCATTCAGCTGAGATATAATCCAGGGTGAAGGAACTGATGAGCCCACATTCTCCTTTGCTCTGTGAGCTGTAAGGGACCTGTTGTATTTTCACTGAAGTAAGGAAGCAGTCATTATAATTCCAATGAATTGTACATCTAAGGGTATATGCATGTTTAACATCCACCACTAAGTAATGACTTTTTGTGGATGACCTATAATATACTCAGACAACATAAGGAGTACAAATTGACTAATAAACTCTTTTTCCAGGACTCTGATGATCTCATGAATGATGCTGATGCACAAACAAGGAAGTAAACAAAGTATAAACCAAAGAGAGCCATTTTAGTGTTATCTTCATTGAAAACCTAGGATGGAAATGATAGTTTCCCAATCCAGCAACGCTCAGAACCATATAAATTATCTAATCATAAGAACACAGGTTCAGATTTCCAATTCCACTGGATTTCAGAATGGTCTCTTCTAATGCCTGTAAAACAGTTCATCTGGCTGTGGTCACTCCTGAACTGGATACAGTACTATAATGGTGAAAGGTGGATTTTTCAAAGGAACCTGACTTTCGATGGGCTTTAGGCACCTAACTCCCTTAGACTTCTTTGAAAATCCAAGCTGAAATGTACTAACTCATATCAAATTCCTGGAATTTGTGTGAGATGTGGTATCCAATTAACCCTGCTATTTTAGTAGAAAATATTTTAAGTATTAAGTAATGAGTGTTTCCCATTTATTATAGATCTATCATGATCATTTCATTGTTGTTGCTGTTTTAATTTTGGAAAGGCATATGAAGTGCAAACTCAATCATCCAAATGTTACAGGGAAATTGATTAAGTATGGATAATTAAGGTTTTGAATAACTGAGGGACTTTTCAATATAAGTAATAGATGTCAGGCAATATGACCCAGATTACAGGGAAGATGACTGAGGTTTGGATAATCAAGATTTTACTTAGTTTAATGAGTACATTTGGGGCAACCAACTCCTACAGGTCTGAAGGAGCAAAAAACATACACAAACTGCTGCATTACAGCATTGCTGTGACCTAGTCAAGAACTTCAAGGTCAACATTAGGCGAGTTCAGCTTTGCGGCTGGGGGTGGAATTGCACATGGGTTGTTAACATTTATTACAATGTTTGCAAGGGGACACCTGCTAATCGTCAGAAGATTCTGCAGCAACTTTGTGTGTTTTCCTAAGCTACAACTACAGGTTTTACCCAATTTCCAGAAATGCTTGTCAAGCTGCTGCAACCTTTTTCACATCAACAGTACAAAGCTTTAAAGCAGAAGTATACATTTCAAAAATATTCAGAAGAGTCTCCAAAGCTCTTCTCTTACCAATCTATTTATGCGTTTCCAAAAAGATGTGACTCTGGTTAAATGGTACTGCTGTCTTATAAATACTCAACATAAAGGGCCAGATCCTCAGCTGGTATAAATTGGCATTGGTGCATTAACTTCAGTGGAACTATGATAAGTGACACTAGCTCAGATCTAACCAAGAGTCTACTCTGCATGAAAACAATCTCCACGAGCACTATAAAGCGACCATGAGCAAGGCTTACTCACATAAGTAAAGCCTCTAGGACCCATCCCTATATGTCTAAATATACAGCAGATTCCAATTAAACCCTTCCTTTGTTAACATTAAACCATATTTGAACATCAAGGTGATTCAAATCAGTTTTGTGCTGAAGTTTGCTGTGTGTTTCAGTTTGTTGTGCTGCAGTATTACTCCCCTACATCACCACTGTATTTTCAGCTCAGTGATTTTCTTTACTTTGAGTAATAAAACACTGTCTGCTCTTCAAGACAAATATACAGCCCCTGAGTGAAGGCAAGGGTGTAATTCAAATCAATACTTCTGTTGACACTATAATCCTTAGGAGCACAACTGGAGCATTTCATGAACAGTAGCAGAGATTCTCCATTGATTTACTGCCTTGGTATTCAATCAAGAGCTGCGTTGTTAGCTGTAACATACCAAAAAACAAAACAAAAAAAACCACCCCATGACTTCTAATTGAGGAATTTAACTTGTTGCCTGTCTTGTAAGAAGAGATTTGTCATATATGTGATATGAGGCAGCTTTTAAGAATTCTCCCCTATTTTTATAGTGGAAGGGCTCCAGGCATGTAAGAAGGTCCTCCAGACTTTAAATGAGATGTACACCAAAGAGACTGTCACTTGTATGAGGCAGAAACTAAGATTAGGAGGTGGTGGGATTATAGTAATTGTATGTTCCCCTTCCTAATGGAGCATCTCTCTCTCCCTGTGTCCCAGTAGCTACTCCCAGTTTGAATGAATGCTGTACTTACCCTGGGGGGGAGAGAGGAACATGTTCTACCCTCAACTACATAAAACTCCTATTGACAATGTGGCCCTGGGCTTGTTTTTTGGAAGGCAAGTAACCTCTTCCAGTACTGCAATAACATTCTACAACCGGAGTGCCTAACAGCAAGATAGATACTGCACCTTCCTTCTCTCACCCCTCATCCCCAAAGACTGGGAGCATGTTGCCATCCCCCACTGATCTGAAGACAAGAGTTCCCTAGATTGGTTCCAACCCTGCATTGCTAACCCCACTGAGCCAATAGTATTTACAGTATTTTGGGGTGGTGACTCACAAGAAAGTCATGAGGGCCTGTTAACGGGCTGTCCAAAGCTCCTTTTTGAAGAAGTGTTTTGTTTTGTTTTGTTTGTTTATTACATAGGCTGACTGCAGCTGTATCCATAACACTCACATACATTTTTGTCACTCAGTCAATCCATTGTCAATGTAGCAGCCATAAGGCAGGATGCACCCTCTGAGGCAGCAACTACAAGACACAGAACCAGTGAGTTTAGAATCTGACTCCCTTTATCACCCTCCACCAGTACTAGTAGTAATAGTGAACTTTTCTGCTCTACACAGGTTCATCTATCACACCCACTAATAGTGCTACCCAAACATTAATTACCCCTTACAAAACCCATGTGAAATAGGTAAGGATTATTATTATTTCCTTTGTAGCATGGAACCTGAAGCTGAGAGGTTAAGGTATTCACCCAAGACCACAGAAGGATTCAGTGTCAGAGCCAGGATTAGCACTCAAGAGTTTTTGTCTCCAAATCCTGAGTGAAGAATAAAGGTGGTATCTTGTGGTATGCTGGAGCTGTTAATATTATGTTTAGTTTAAATTAAAAACAACTGACAGGAAATATGGTAACTGTCCACATATCTGATTAGCACCAACCCCAAGGGTGGGACAGAATTGTAGAAGGGGGCAAAATAAGAAGTAAAGGGATGAAGAAAAGAAAAAGAAAAAAAGAAAATGTGGGGAAAACATCAGAGAAAACTAACAAATGGGGAGATATTTTAGACTGAAATAGTCTCCCAGGGGAAAGGTAGAAGCCCCATCATCTGAGACAGTTAAAACTAATCTGGATAAAGCATTGGAAAGTATTCTGTAGAGGATAATTTAAACTATTGGGGAGATGTGACCTAATAGGTCTTTTTTAATCTCTAACTTCTATTCTTCAAATGTCCCAGATTGAGTTGCTGTCACGGGGTTCTAATCCTAATAGTCTCTAGTGTCCCAGATGAACGGACTTCTCATATTTGGCCAAGTTCCTCAGCTGATGTAAATGGGCAGCTCCACTGAAGTCAATTTTGTGCCAGGAAGAAAATGGGCCAAATCCTCAGCAGCTGTAAATGAGCAAAGAAGGCAGCAAACCTTTCTTCACCTAGATGGAACCTCACCGGAATGTCTAATTATTCAAACAAGTCTATGTCCACACTAACTTTCATTTTTACAACTGTCAGTCTTTCAACTTTTCAAGGATTAGAAATCACCTAGCAGGAAAGCCCCAGTTAGTCAGCAATCCTGCGACTGAGCAATTTGTTTATGAGACAGAACCCTATTTGGCCATACATCTTGTTCAGACTTGCACAGAGAGGAAGTATTGCCTAGTGAATAGAGCATTAGCCTGGGACCCAGGCAATCTGGGTTCTATTCTCCGCTTTCTCCTTGGCTTGCTGGGTGGCTTTGGGAAAGTTATGTCACTGCTCTGTGCCTCAGTTTCCCCATCTATAACATGGGGATCATGATAATGATGACCTATGTTACTTATCAGTACAGTGCCTAGCCCAATGGTGCCTTGATATCCTTGACTGGGCTTCTTAGATGGAATAATAATGATGAATAAATAGTTGGTGCAGAGCCTTTATGTCTTATTTCTTGTTTTGAGAATTTTATATGGAAAACATTCCCCAAGTGTTATCTGTGTAATCTATACAAAACATTCACTAGTGCATGCCTTTGTTGGCAAGAAAGAGAAAGGTTATTACAGTCTCTCTCATTCAGAATAAGCAATGAGACTTTCTAGCCCATGTGT
This sequence comes from Trachemys scripta elegans, assembly GCF_013100865.1. Lineage (NCBI taxonomy): Eukaryota > Metazoa > Chordata > Testudines > Emydidae > Trachemys > Trachemys scripta. The sequence goes on from NC_048301.1 coordinate 82,577,592, forward strand.
TGTTAAGGATGAAAGCACAGCCGTCCAGAAATTAAAGAATAATGAGGAGATAGTGTAGCCATGAAGCAGTGTCTTTGTATATTCTTGCCATTTTAAAACAATATTTTCTTATGTTATCATCGTCAAGCAAGTTAAATATTCCAATAAATTATTTTCTCTTGGATTTCTGTTTTTGTATTAATTAGAGGCCTAATCCTGCTGCAGTGGAAATCAGTGGCAAAACCCCCATTGACTTCAATCATACAGGATCAGACTCTCGTAAAATAATGTCATGTGAAATAATGAGAGTGTAAGCTTCATTATCACTTATCCGGTGGGGCTGGAGTTATCCAATGGGAAGAAATACTACCAAAGGCCAATGAGATATGAGATATGGTTACCAGGCAGGAATCCTAGGGGATTCAATTACCATGCAGGAATCCTATGAGACGGTATTATCAAGCAGGAATCTGTAGTATTCAGTTTACCACAAGGCGGTAATATTAGATTTTTAGAATGAAATCCTGTGGTATCTTATTTTATAAGAGTTGGCACAGAATGAATAGAGTAAAAAGGCAATGGAAGGAAAATGTTTCTTGAATCCTGAAGTTGGAACAAGTTCCAATTGTTTATCTCTATTCCTAGCAGAAATAAAATGTCACAAATGTTCCTGAAGATTCCTCTGGAATTGTAACTAAAAGTTTCAGATACGTAGAGGTGAGAGAGGATTAGTTTGTGTTCATATTTTACACACTTACTTACACACACACACACAGAATATAATTTATTGTTAGGCCTGATTTTATTGTGGTCATTTTTGATTGGGGTGGTAAGCAGCTGTTGGCTTTATTTTTGATTTATAGTGTTTTCAATTTTTGGCAAAAGTACCAAAACCTTAGGGTAGGATAAGATTTTAAATATATTTATTATGAATCAACATTACCCAAGATTATAAACTGTTTGGGGAACAGGATGTCTTTTTGCTACCTATTTGTACAATGCTTAGCATTATGGGGCCCTGATTAGGGTGAGTAGGTGCTGAAGATAAACAATAGCAATACTGAAAATACTTTATCTCAACATCAACTTATTGTGGCAGCAATAACATCTAAATTAAAAAGAAGAAGCAAACAGAAAATGGTTACACTTCAGATATGAGTGTCAAGAAGACTCTAGAGAAGTTTGTCTCCCTAGAATCTAGACTTTCTAGAAGGGACTTCTAAGAAGAAGATTCTTAAATGTGTAGACTCTTTCCAATATTTGTGAATAACCATCCCCTACATACCATAATCACAAAGTTTCAGCTGAATTCCTAATTCCCATTGAAACAAATGCGACCTGCATTCATTTCAAGCTGGGTCTGGAGGTGGGTCACTTCATCTTTAATTTGATGAGTCCTTTACCAGCGGTGGATACAGTTCTAGGAAAATCTAGTACTCAGGACAAAAAAATAAACAGGGGTTCCCAGTTCTTTTTATATGACTTTTAATTTGGTCACTGGTGTTACTTCCTGTGATTATACCTCACTATTGCTGATTGTTCAGATCATTCCTTTAACATTTGGCTTTTTGATGCTAGATACTATCTGCTTATAATTTTAACATACATACCCACACACACACACAGGCCAGATCCTTACTCAATGTTTTTATTCACTATTTATTGAGGCACACTCCTAGTTAAGTCAATGCCTAAGTGATGACTGAGTAAACTTTGGGTGAGGTTCTGGCCCGTTTTGAGATTTGCCTGAGTACATACTGAATTAAGACCTCAATTTGGGTTCCAGATGCATGAATCCACCTTTGAGTCAATGTATCCCAATGAGTTTCTAAATAGATTCTCACAAATTCAAACCTCTACTAAAATTTTACATTTTGAAAGATAAGTGACAGAAGCAGTAGATCAAAACTCATCCGGCCTTTCAGGTACCTCCATGTGCATGGATAACTAGAACTGTTCTGGTATGGAATGTTTCGGTATGGAACGATATGGTATCTGTAGGAGAAATTTCCTTACCTAAAATGCCACTGAGGAAAGTAATAAAATTGACTAAGAATATAGATTAGAAAAAAAGTGAGATGAAAAGAATGGGAAATGTAAATAGTAGAAATGAAACTAGAAAACAGGAGATCTGTATACAATAGAACATGGGATGATAAGAGCTTCATCCAAGGCTATTATAGTAAATGAAAGACTCTCACTGATTTCAGTGCCCTTTGGATCGAGCCCTAAATGAGGCATGTTAAAGGAGATTCCAAAAGAATCACATCCTCTCCTTGTTATATTGGTGACAAAGGTGTTAACGTGATAGCTGCAGGAATAAGAATTTCACAAGGCTGCGGAAGGACCTGTCTGTGTTATTCAAATGCAGTTATACAGAATGGGACTGATTATATTTCCGCTGTAGAAAAAGGGGAGGTGGCAGGAAGGAGTGTAAGATTCAAGAGGCATTATCCTGCTCACAGTGTTTGCAAAAATGTTTGCTTGAGTGCTTCTGAACAAGGAAGTGGTACAGCTGAATGGTAGGCTTAAGGAAAGTCGGTGTAGCTTCAGAAAAGGGTTTGGATGCACTGATCATATCTGAACTCTAAAAGACATGATCAAACAGTATTGTGATCATGGAAGAGATCTGGATGTGTTAAGTGGACTTTTAGCAAATATATCACCTATTGTGGGGGGAAAAGTGTCATGGAGATACTAGAAAGATTACTAAACTGATACAGGTAATGACTAATAAACAAGTTCCTGAACCCACATGCTAGAGAGATGCCAATTGTGACCATTGTGATTATGTGATAAGGATCTCAGCTCACAAGCAAATAGTTTGGGATCATTAGCTCACATATCATGAGTCACCAAACAGCCATCAGATGGCAATGACTTTTAGTCACTAATGATATCTTGAGATGACTGCCTTCTTTGGGGTCTCTGTACCATTTCAAAATTTCCCTGAGATATCTAGATCCACCATTTAGTGCTTATTGGGTGCATTCACCCCTGTACGGACAGTCAGAAGAAAGTCATGAAAATAAAGCTTTAGTGTGACATAAGTTGTGCATGGGCCCCTAGAGAGAATTTCATTCCTTATGCACGGTAGCTAGTTTTCATCCATTGTAACAATGTAGAATGAAAACAAATCAAATTAACAGAGCCCCCCTGAAGGATTAACAATGTTTCACATTAATGTTCCACCTGTTCAGAAATTAACAGCCATATTTGAATTATAGGAGTGTAAAAAGCATCTAAACCTGTCAAACATCTTGGATCAGATCAATCTAGCCTTGTTAACAATGCTATTTATTTTTTCACTTTTTAAATGACCTGTCCACACTCTAATCTTGTCTGTGGGCTCCAGTCAAGTCCTTTCACTTCAGTGCACAAGATCAGGTCATTTTATTAAGTGGTATGTTTGGCTTAGGCTTACTTTTCAGGTTTCTGTTTATTTAATTAACTGATGCACTGCTCTGCAAGCAACAGGGTCAACCCTTGTTTTATAGAAGTGGGAGAGAAATGCTGTCAAACTGGGCACTTACCAGTGTATTGTGCTTGAGGACGCCATTGAAAAGGAAACTAATATTTCATGAGGTCTCTCTCTTTTGCTGGTAATCTCCATCTGCTGTGCTCCCATTGGCCATTAGCATTCCCTGACACGAGTGACAAGTTAGCATATGCATAGTAAATCCAGAATCACACTAAGTGCATTCTATCTGGACATGAGAATATCCAGTAGCCACCATAGGATTATGTGTCTGCCTTGTCAGTGTCCAAGATCTGTGAATTCCTTGGTTTGCCTGCAGAGGTGACTCATATGGTTTGTTCCTACCTCCATTGAAATCAGCAGGCCTTTTGCAGTTGGGCTCATATTGTAGATTATCTTTAACAGTAGGTTGGAGTGGAGTCTATTACTCTAAAGAGAACAAACTCTAGCATTACCAGTAGATTATCTGGCCTCCATCCCCATAGTACCTAAGTGCAGAGAAAGATACCAACAGCTGAGCAGAGAATAGATGTCATTCTAATGAAAATAAAGGAGATTTATTTAAGACTTCTGGACATTGGCCCTGTGCTTCTCTGTGGCATTCTAGCTCCTAGGTTAACACAGCATGTGTTGCCTTGTGTCACCACAAGGGATCTGCCTATATTCTGGCATGCACTACACAATCAAGGACTGCTGACTACATTACAACATCAAGTTATCTGCCAGGCCAGTTTTCACTGGTATGCACTCTGCTCTTACTTCACTGGAACATTTATCTCTCACTGTTGATAAGTGATTTCGTTTAGCACTGTTAATCAGTTTCTGAAATGCTTTTCTTTGTTTTTAGATTCCACTGGACACAAGAACAAAAAGAATCCCTTTTTGCAAATGGGAGCAGATAGAAGAGCTCACAGGGAGATGATATTTCACTAGCTCTAACTTCCAGCTCCAAAGTTCCCAGGAATGAGGAGAATGAAGATTGATCTCAGCAGCGGAGTAGGACAGAGCTGTTTAACGAGCAATGCCAGAAGTAAGCAAGCACATTGCTGAGGTTTGGAGTGCCATGCAATACAAAGTTCAATATTGACCATTACTATTGCACAGAGCAGGTTACTAAGATGAAGTATACAAGCAGGATTTGCCCCTATTCTGAGATTATATATAAAGCCAAATTCCTTCCTCAGTTACATGTCTGCAACCGCAATTAAATCAGTGCAGTTGCACCAATGATGGCAGAATTTGGCACTTAATGCTTTTGCAGGCACCATGTGCATATGATCCTGTTGGCTAGATCACTGTGCTGGGACTCAGTTGAGCTGGGCTCAATTCTCACCTTTGCCTCTGGCCTGTTGGACAACTTTGGGTCATTCAGTTCACCTCTCTGCCCCTTGGTTTCCCATCTGTAGAATGCAGATAATGATACTGGCCTCCTTTGTGAAGTGCTTTGTGATCTACTGATGTAAAAGTACTCTAAGAGGTAGGTATTATTATTAAATGTAGACATGTTGTCTGAACAGTGAGTGATCATCCCATCAGTTTTGTTTTACCTCAAAAGAGCACATGAGTAGAAGTTATGCTCTTAGTGCAAATGATGCCTTGAAACTTCAAGAGTACACTTGCAGAAACAGTGGCCAGAAACTCCTCAATCAGACAAACCTCTAAGATTTTCATTGCCAGAGTCTGGTCCACCTCCCAGTGAAGTCAATAGCAAAACTCCCTTTCACATCAACAGCAACGAGACTGGGCCTATAGTTTGCAGGTTGCACAAATAATTAGGCAACAGATGTTCAGCCCAGAGAGTGATAACATGTAGAGTTCAGCCTGAGGTTGGTGAAACAAGCCTTTAATTTTTGTAAATGAGACATAGCTGACAACATCCACTCAATGTGCAGCGGCAGTCAAAAAAGCTAACAGAATGTTGGGAATCATTAAGAAAAGGATAGATAATAAGGCATAAAATATCATATTGCTTCTATATAAATCCATGGTATCAGGGCCGGCTCCAGCATTGCTGCCGCCCCAAGCAAAAAAAAAAAGCTCAATCGCGGCGGCAATTGGAAAAAAAAAAAAAAGCCGCGATCGGTGGCGGCAATTCAGCGGCAGGTCCTTTGCTCCTAGAGGGAGTGAGGGACCTGCCGCCCCCAAATTGCCGCAGGTGCCGCCCCTCTCCCTTGGCCGCCCCAAGCAACTGCTTGTTAAGCTGGTGCCTAGAGCCGGCCCTGCATGGTATGCCCACATCTTGAATACTGCATGCAGATATGGTCGCCCTATCTCAAAAAAATTATACTGGAATTGGAAAAGGTTCAGAAAAGGGCAACAAAAATGATTAGGGGTATGGAACAGCTTCTGTATGAGAAGAGATTAATAAGACTGGGACTTTTCAGTTTGGAAAATAGGTGACTAAGGGGGGATTATGATAGAGTTCTATAAAATCATGACTGGTATGGAGAAAGTGAATAAGGAAGTGTTATTTACTCCTTCTATAACACAAAGTCAGAACATGTCGGGATAAAGTGAGAAAGGCCAAAAGCTATGTAGAGTTGGATCTTGCAAAGGGAATTAAATCCAATAGTAAAAGGTTCTATAGCTATATAAATAAGAAGAAAACAAAGAAAGAAGAAGTGGGGCCGCTAAACACTGAGGATGGAGTGGAGGTTAAGGATAATCTAGGCATGGCCCAATATCTAATACTTTGCCTCAGTCTTTAATTAGGCTAATGAGGAGCTTAGGGATAATGGTAGGATGACAAATGGGAATGAGACTATGGAAGTAGATATTACCACATCCGAGGTAGAAGCCAAACTCGAACAATTTAATGGGACTAAATCGGGGGGGCCCAGATAATCTTAATCCAAGAATATTAAAGGAACTGGCACATGAAATTGCAAGCCCATTAGCAAGAATTTTTAATAAATCTGTAAACTTAGGGGTTCTACTGTATGACTGGAGAATTGCTAACATAGTTCCTATCTTTAAAAAAGGGGGAAAAAGTGATCCGGGCAACTACAGGACTGTTAGTTTGACATCTGTAGTATGCAAGGTTTTGGAAAAAGTTTTGAAGGAGAAAGTAGTTAAGGACATTGAGGTCAACAGTAATTGGGACAAATTACAACATGGTTTTACAAAAGCTAGATCGTGCCAAACCAATCTGATCTCCTTCTTTGAGAAGGTAACAGATTTTTTAGACAAAGGAAACACAGTGGATCTAATTTACCTCAATTTCAGTAAGGCATTCGATACAGTTCCACATGGGGAATTATTAGCTAAATTGGAAAAGATGGGGATCAATATGAAAATTGAAAGGTGGATAAGGAACTGGTTAAAGGGGAGACTACAATGAGTCCTACTGAAAGGTGAACTTTCAGGCTGGAGAGAGGTTACTAGTAGAGTTCCTCAGGGATTGGCTTTGGAACCGATCTTATTTAATCTTTTTATTACTGACCTTGGCACAAAAAGTGGGAATGTGCTAATAAAGTTTGTAGATGACACATAGCTGAGAGGTATTGCCAATACAGAGAAGGACTGGGATATCATACAGGAAGATCTGGATGACCTCATAAACTGGAGTAATAGTAATAGGAAATTTAATAGTGAAAAGTGCAAGGTCATGCATTTAGGGATTAACAACAAGAATTATTGTTATAAACTGGGGACACATCAGTTGGAAGTGACAGAGGAGGAGAAGGACCTCGGAGTATTGGTTGATCACAGGATGACTATGAGCCGCCAATGTGATATGGCCGTGAAAAAAGCTAATGCAGTCTTGGGATGCATCAGGCGAGGTATTTACAGTAGAGATAAGGATGTGTTAGTACAGTTATACAAGGCACTGGTGAGACCTCATCTGGAATACTGTGTGCAGTTCTGGTCTCCCATATTTAAGAAGGATGAATTCAAACTGGAACAGGTTCAGAGAAGGGCTACTAGGATGATCCGAGGAATGGAAAACCTGTCTTATGAAAGGAGACTCAAAGAGCTTGGCTTGTTTAGCCTAACCAAAAGAAGGCTGAGGGGAGGTATGATTGCTCTCTACAAATATATCAGAGAAATAAATACCAGGGAGGGAAAGGAATTATTTAAGCTCAGTACCAATGTGGACACAAGAACAAATGGATATAAACTGGCCATCAGGAAGTTTAGACTTGAAATTAGACGAAGGTTTCTAACCATCAGAGGAGTGAAGTTCTGGAACAGCCTTCCAAGGGGAGTAGTGGGGGCAAAAAAAAATCTGGCTTCAAGACTAAGCTTGATAAGCTTATGGAGGGGATGGTATAATGAGATTGGTCTTTGACTATTAGCAGTAAATATGCCCAATGCTCTGTGATGGGATGTTAGATGGGGTGGGATCTGAGTTACTACAGAGAATTCTTTCCTGGGTGTCTGTCTGGTGAGTCTTGTCCACATGCTCAGGGATTAGCTGATCACCATATTTAGGGTCGGGAAGGAATTTTCCTCCAGGACAGATTGACAGAGGCCCTGGTGGGGTTTTGCCTTCCTCTGCAGCGTGGGGCACGGGTCACTTGCTGGAAGATTCTCTGCACCTTAAAGTCTTTAAACCATGATTTGAGGACTTCAGTGGCTCAGACACAGGTTTGACACAGGAGTGGGTGGGTGAGATTCTGTAGCCTGCATTGTGTCAGACTAGATGATCATAATGGTCCCTTCTGACATTAAAGTCTATGATTCTATGAAGAACTAGGGGTCACCAAATGCAATTAATAGGCAACAGGTTTAAAATAAACAAAAGGAAGTATTTCTTCACACAATGCACAATCAACCTGTGAAATTCTTTGCCAGAGACTATTGTGAAGGCCAAGATTATAATGGGGGTGAAAAAAGAACTAGATAAATTCATGGAGGATATGTCCATCAATGGCTATTAGCCAGGATGTGACCATCTTGGCTAATAGACATTGATGGACATATCCTCCATGAATGGTGCCCTAGCCTCTGTTTGCCAGAAGCTGGGAATGTGCGACAGGAGATGGATCACTTGGTGATTACCTGTTCTGTTCATTCCCTCTGAAGCCCCTGGCATTGGCCACTGTTGGAAGACAGGATACTGGGCTAGATGGACCTTTGGTCTGACCCAGTATGGCTGTTCTTATGTTCTTATTTGGGGGGGAATATGGTGCTTTAAATACAGACACTCCCTTGCGTTCTCTCTCCTGATTGCTCCCTTTGGGCTCTGACCTACAGCAGAACAGCTCTGCATCTCCACCTAAAGGCAGCCCCACCTGTTATAGAATGCTCAGTATCTCACAGGAAGCTCTCACACTTTTCAAGGTTTGTCTCCTCCCATTCAGTAACACACCTTTTTTGATAGGGGAAGAGCTTTCTACTTCCCCCAAAACAAAGCACCTTCTCTTTCCTTCTCTTTCTTTCAAAAAACACCTTTCTATTTCAGAATTATGTCCTTCATTTACCTCCTAACCAACAATGTCTCTATACTTTTGTGTTTGAATAGCTCTGTGTAATGTACTTTCATGAGGTAGGCTTTGGAGCCTACAACTTGTTGCATACAGGCAGATTGCTGTGTCTACAGGGAGACCCACTGGGTATGTCTACACTACAGCTGGAAGCGTGCCTCCAAGCCCATATAGACAGACTCACACTAGCTCCACTTGAGGTAGCATCCTAAAAATAGCAATGTGGATGTTGCGGCACTGGCTAGCCACCCAAGCTTGGACCTGGGGTTGGGCAGGGCTGGATTTGGGTGGCTAGTCCAAGCCACCAATGCCACAATGTCCATACTATTTTTAGCATGCTAACGTGAGCCAAGCTAGCATGAGTCTGTCTCCCTGGGTCAGGAGGCAAGCTTCCAGCTGCAGTGTAGACATACCCATTTAAGTCATGTGGGATTGAAGTCCACCTGTGTGCTACAAGATGCAGAATCAGAGCTTTAAACTGGGGTTGGGGCATTGGTCTGCATTTTGTTTTGAATTGACTGCTTGGTGACTTCTAGCACTACCAATCAGACCAATCATTCCCTAAGAAAAAAAGATACAAAGAGTCAGAAGTTTGGCCAATAGAGAAAAATTATATATATGCAGAGTGTTCGTACAATGCCTAGCACAATGGGGTCAAGGTCCCTGACCAGGGCTCTTAGGAGCTACTGCAATATTTTTGCTGCTGCTGCTGCTACTGCCTAGAAACATTTGACTTGTATTTGGTGAACCTAATTTGCTGTTCAGACATCCCCAACCCCAGCTTCGCATGGTCTCCCTGCTACATGGTTTTACTTCACATGGCACACTGTGTTGTTCCCACTTGAATGATGGGGTTTATAAAAAATGTTTTGCTGCCATCCCTAATCATTCCAGAGGGTCAATTAATGGAGAGTCTTTGCTGTTTTCTAGCATACTAAGCAATAAATAGCTGTTGAGGTTGATTAAAACCGAAATTAAACTGAGGTGGTGGGGGGTGGATTTAGCAACCTTTACTCACATTGAGTAGAAACCACCATTTGGTATGTGATTGAGTTGCAGAATTGACCTTTATCTCTGTAAAAGAAACAGGTATGGTGAGTGTATACAAAGCATTGCTAATTATTGTAATGATTTAACAAGCCATAATTGTATACTAGGTTTTCCCCTTGGGAAAGACTGAGAGCCTGATTCTGATCTCACACCTACTTTATACTGGGAATTCTCCTTTGTACTGCTGGAAGTGAGAGCAGAAAGTCCTTGAAGGAGTTTTAGTTTCCAGGGAAAAGAGAGATGTGATTGGACACACATTGGGTGGATCTACATTAAGGGCCTGGTTCAAAGCCCACTGAAGTCAGTGGAAAGACTCCCATAAACTTCTGATCAAGCCCTAAGCGAGGAGACTATTGCAGGGATGTTGGTTGCATAAAGTGGTTCTCTTCTTATTTCTCTTTGTAATAGTTCAAGGCATCCACACAGATATTCTGTTTCTGACAAAACAATTTTGGAGTGTGTATGCACAGGAGGTACAGAACAGTCATTGTATCCATGCATTCTGCTTCTGTATATTCGCTTATCCCTTAGTAGTCCCATCCTCGCTGCTGGGAATGGCTAATTTTTAAAAATAGGGCACTACCTTTCAGAAAAATGAAATGCCTGCAAGGTGCATAAAAACTTTTTAAAAACACCATAATAGAAGCTCTAATTAAATGTATAACTCAAATTTAAAATAAAAGTAAGAGGACCAAAAAAATGCCACCATCGCAAACCAGAGTAAGAGGTGGTTAGAGGCAAAAAGGCATCCTTCAAAAATTGGAAGTGAAATCCTAGCGAGGAAAATAGAAAGAAACATAAACTCTGATAAGTCAAGTGTAATTAGGCAGGCCAAAAAAAGAATTAAGAGCAACTAGCAAAAGATTAAAAAAACTAACAGCAAAAAGTTTTTTAAGTATATCTGAAGCAGGAAGCCTGCCAAACAATCAGTGGGGACACTGGACAGCTGAGGTACTAAAGGAGCATTCAAGGAAGACAAGACCATTGCGGTCTTCACTACAGAGCATGTGACTGAGATTCCCACACCTGAGTCATTCAATCTGAGGAACTGCCCCAGATTGAGGTGTCAATAAAGGAGGTTTTGGAACAAATTGATCAACTGAACTATAGTAAGTCACCAAGACCAGATGGTATTCACTCAAAAGTTCTGAAGGAACTCAAATATGAAATTTCAGAACTACTAACAGTGGTGTGTAACCCATCACTTAAGTCAGCCACTGTACCAGATAACTGGAGGGTAGCTAATGTGATGCCAATTTTTAAACAAGGCTCCAGAGGCGATCCTGGCAATTACAGGCTGGTAAGCCTAACTTCAGTAACATGCAAATTGGTGAGGAATGATTTCCCTTTACAAAAGCTGTGTTGATTTTCCCCAATATAGCGTGTTCTTCTGTGTGTCTGATCATTCTGTTTTTTACTATAGTTTCAACCAATCTATTAGAATTCTTTGAGGGGTCAACAAACATGAGGACTACAGTGATACCATGTATATAGTGTACTTGGATTTTCAGAAAGCTTTGACAAGGTCCTTCACCTAAGGCTCTTAAGCAAAGTAAGGAGTCATGGGATGAGAGGGAAGGTCCTCTCATGGATCAGTAACTGGTTAAAAGACAGGAACCAAAGGGTAGGAATAAACAATATGTTTTTCATAATGAGAGAGGTAAATAGCAGTGTCCCTCAGGGATCTGTTCTGGGACCAGTTCAGGTCAACATATTCATAAATGATCTGGAAAAAGGGGTAAACAGTGAGGTGGCAAAGTTTGCAAATGATACAAAATTACTCAAGTCCAAGTTGATGGTGAAGAGTTACACAGGGAACAAAACTGGGTGACTGGGCAACAAAATGGCAAATGAAATTCAGTGTTGATTAATGCAAAGTAATGCATACTGGAAAACATGCTCCAACCTATATGATGGAGTCTAAATGATAGGGTCTAAATTATCTATTACCACTCAAGAGAGATCTTGGAGTCAGTGTGGATAGTTCTCTGAAAACTTCTGCTAGATGTGGAGCAGCAGTCCAAAAAAACTAACGATGTTAGGTACCATTAGGAAAGGGATAGATAATAAGAGAGCAAATATCATAATGCCACCATTTAAATCCATGATATGCCCATACTTTGAATAGTGCATGCAGTTCTGGTCACCCCATCTCAGAAAAGATATTAGAAATAGAAAAGGTCCAGAGAAGGGAAACAAAAATGATTAGGGCTATTAGCCAAGATGGTCAGGGATGCAACCCCAAGCTCTGAGTGTCCCTAAGCCTCTGACTGCCAGATAATGGGACTGGAAGACAGGAGATTGATCATTTGATGATTGCCCTGTTTTGTTCATTTCCTTTGAAGCATCTGGCATTGGCCACTGTCAGAAGACTTGATATGGACCATAGGGTTGACCCAGTGTGGCCATTCTTATGCATTCTCAGGCCTGTCAAGAGAAATTTGGGGACCCAGTACATCATGTTATCTTTATTTACATAGCTGTTACAGGTATGCTCAAGACCCTGGTACAATTGTCCCCCTTTTCTCTCCTCTTGTCAGACTAGACTTCACTGTGGCATGGAGTTATATGAGCCTGCTGACTTGTGCAGCTGCAATTGTCTTGTGACTTCTTGTCTATGCTGGAGTAAAATTTTTGTAGATTGCATGGGTTCAGTTGGACCTAAGCTAGAGATCTTGTCCCATGTTGCATTCTATCTGTACAGCCACTGTTCATAAAATAACTGGGGTGGCGATTGTGTGTGGACACAATATATTTTACAGATGTTCCACTCTGAAGGATTTCCAACCAATGGTTTGTTCCAGCATCTGTAGTCAGAACCATAGTGAAAAAAAAGGCCTCAAAAATCATGCTTTTTGAGGGGCACTATGTTGGTTTTTCTTTTCCATCTTGCAAATAGTGGAAATTCTTGAATTTTATACTATTTTCATGCCACTAGTTTGTAAAATGTGCACAGTATTTTGAATAATGTCTAGAGGCAGTTTGAATTATGGTGCTTTTCAGTACAGGATATGCCTTTTGGACCACACTACTGTGAATCCTTAACTGAAAGTTGTATGTGCCTATGTCTGAAGAGTGGGAAGTGATGCCTGGTGGAACAGCAGCAGCAAATATCAAGGTATCTCCCATTCCTTCCAAAAATTGAATAAATCCTTCAAGGTGAACAATACAAATTCAAATCTTTGTTTCTATTTTGATTCATGTGACTTTGGACCCCTCAAGATTTTCTTTGAGTTTCAGATTTGGACAGACTCAAAACTCAAAGCAAGATTCCTTCAAACTCCGAGCATTTCTCTCCATTTCACATAAGAAGCATGCTCAGAACTCAGCCTGAACTCAGTCAAAACTGATGTTCCCTATGCAAAAATTCACACACATTTTGGTGCAAAAGTGACTGTACCCTTTGCTTTTTTCCACCTGACTTTTTCATATCAAATCTGATCCTGAGCTAACCTGTAGCAACCTAGAATTTTCAGAACTGGATCACCTCAGAGTATAGAAATATTGTTTTACATGAAAATCTTGCTGGATTGACACTATTGGAGGCTGAAAGTACTTTACTAAAATACTCCTACCAATATAATATAAAGAGCAGAGTCTGCAGGATTCTTCACAGGTAAAGTTGGTTGAAAAGCAAGAAAACGATTTTGAAACAAAAATCAAAATTTTTGACTTTGTTTCCCTTTCACAGGTTCAAAATGAACTCATTTCCCATTTTTTCCATAACATTGTCAGTTAAACATTTACTGAAATTTTTATGGAAACTTTTAAAATAATTTTCTAATCTATTTTTTACTTTGTTTACCTAAGACCCAGTTTTCAGCAAGTAATCATTGTTTTCAGAAAACAAAATATTTCTATAATGATTTTGAAAATTATTTTGTTCAAACTTTCAGTAAATGTTTTGGTAACAAAAATTGTGAAAAATTGAAATTTTCAATATCAACAATTTATTGTGGAAAGTTTCATTTTTAATAAAGGCCTTTTTATGAAAAAAAATTGCATACAATATCAACCAACTCTATTCAGAGATATTTTTCAGTCCCCTTCTGGAGGGTTCGTCTTGAAAGGAGAGAAAGTAGTTCAATCTCCATGGCCATTTCTCCTGAGGATGCTTTTTCCAATAGACAGTAACTGTATTCTTGTATCACTAATTGCAGAATATGAAACTTTAAGGACTGAATACATGTGCATGATGAAAAGTTCTCCCCTTTTCCTCTATTTTATCATCATTTCATAAAAAGAAATTCTGCACTGGTGGCCTAATCAATCCCTCCATAGAGCAATGGCCTCTAATGAATAGGGAATAAATGGAATCAGATTTATGTTAAAAACCCAGAAAATTCAGAAACAATGAGCAAATATTCTGACTACACTTTCCTACTCCTTGTCTGAGGTAACAGACAACTGTTATGGGTGAGAATAAGAATAGACCAGGATCCAAAGATTCAAGATTTGGAATCAGATAGTTCTATCCTTCTACACTACCGGCTCATGTGCTTTGTGGTTATTCAAGTTTTGGTCTGTGAGCAAACATCTCCTGTCTTTCCAACACACACACGGTCAACCTGCTAATATGGTCATCTAAATGGGGGTCTGGTTTGGTCCCTCCTAGGATAGTGCCATATCCAAGCTGGAGCCTTCTTCCTGGTCTACTCTGATACAACTTCTTGTTCATCCTCAACTTCCCTGCTCCTGCAGCCATCTTGGGCTAATCTATAACAATGACAGCCCCCTCTTCAAAAAACAAACAACTCCCACTCCACACACACACAAACGGCATCGTACTTTGTGGCAGCTATATGAAGAACTCTCTCCTCTTGAAATATCCCATAAGTTAGAGTGGCCAGTCTGAACAACCCCACATTCTACTTATATCTGTAGCCCACATCTGATCAGACAAAAATAAACTGTTTTACAATAATTTAATTAAAGCTAGTACTACTACCACTGAAAAATGGGGCTTCTTGAGTGTTTCCAATATGCAAATTAGCTAGCAATTTATTCAGGGCATTATTTTCTCCTAGAGGTGACACCAACAGTAAAAAATTCAGTTGTAGGTGTATTAATTGACATGGTTAAACAGGGGGATAAAATAGCATTTTGCATTAATGACTATTATCACATCTTTTCCCCCCTTCATTTTCCAGAGCACAGAACATATTCAAGAAGACTACAAAAATCTATATATTTATTCTGAGCTCCTGCAGTTGATCTTTAAGCCTCAATCTCCAACTTGTATGAGAAGTCAATTCTTAAATGGTGGGGGGGGGGGAGGGCAGATTAATTTTGAAAACAATGTTTTACACAGCATAATAATTTAGGTTATGTCCCCAGAATTTGTATCAAATTCGTGAAAAACTCCAGGGCTGCTTCTCATGTACCCTAAAGCCACTTTATACTGTTCTAGCAGTGTAAGGAGACCTTAAAGTAGGTGGAAATTTAATTTACTCCCATCTTCAGGTTCCTTTGCCAAAATGGTGTAAAGTGGCCTTAGGATAAATCAGACTCAGGCCTTTCATCTTTTAACCAATTTCCCCATTTATTTGAATAAATTCCATTTCGCCCATGCTGTTTGGATAAAGAGAAGTTCCGCTGTATTCCTTTAGTGGGGGAGGGAGGGCTAAACAGGTTATTATAAGTCTAAGACTTTGGGGCTTGAAGGGCTTTTTTTGGCTATGTCTCTGACTGAGTGGAATATTTTGTGACTGTATATAGCATGTGGCAAATAGCATAGCAGTGACTGCACAATACTGTCTGGATTCTCTGGGCAGGGAGTTTTCACTTCATTAGTTCATCATTCACAACCTGTTGCAGTGGTTGCAATAGCTCACAACGTTATCCTCCATTCATATGAACACCAATATCATGTTCATTAATATTCCTGTAGAAATAACAGGTTTGTCTAGGAAGCTGAGTAAATAAATCTCATGAGGCTGGTGGTGGTTGACTCTTTCTGTGGGCTCAGCTTTTCCCAGCTTTGCACATTGACATTAATAGAATGTGTCAATAGATTATATTTTAATAGTAACACTGGGCCAAATTCTGGCATTAGATGCCAGTAGAAGTACATGGGAGAAAATGAGAGCAGAGTTTAGCTCAGTGTCCTCAGGGTAGTAATTTGTTTATTGTTTCCCAGTGAGTGGCAAAGCCAAGAAGAGAGCTACTCACCATACATAATAGTCCTTCTTCTATCAACTGTCTGTACATGTTGGATGTTGAATTTTTTTTCACCACAGTATTACTGAGAATGTACTGAGAGCAAAGTCACATGCTTATCTTACGTTCACCAGTAACATATTCAGGGTTGATTTGGTTCAATTTGAAGTGTGGTCCATTCCATTGGTGGAGGGGATTCTCTTCTTTGTTGGCTGTTCTTAGGGACCCAACAAGCATAACTACCTAATGTATTATCTGCCTGAACTAAGAGTCACCTCAAATCAAGGCAAGTTATGAAGATAAGATCATTTCAGATCTGTATTTTATAGCTCAACAAAGTCTCATTCCAAGAAGTTACATTAGAGGTCTGTAGCTGAGACACATTTCTGTCTCTAAATTGCAGCTACTGGTGACCTGTTCCCATGGCCCACCTTAGCATTATGCTGCCACCTAGCCCTCTGTCCATTATCTGCTTTCTTGATATAAATCTCAACGAAAAAGAGAGGGAGGGGAATCACAAAGTGAATGGCCACAACTACTACTATGCACTATGCAGCCTGAGTGGCATCCTTATCCAACCTGAGTTAGGGCCCCATCGTGTTCCCACTTAATTCTATGGAAGCAGGAGTGGGACCTTAGTGAGAAGTAATGGTATTGCTATGCTACCAAATTTGGAGCTACTTTTGCTGTTACTCACCCATTACTGAGGAATAGTACAATAATAATGCTGACTTACAAGCAGAAGACTCCTGCTGAACACAACCAAAGATCATCCTCCCCCTTCACTCTAAGGTAAACAGGTCCTGAGCCTTGTGCTAGTTTGTCATCCACTAAAAAGTATCCTATGTATCAGTGCTTTAATGAGTTCATATGGAAGAAAGTATCCATTATATTAATTACCTCTACTACCTATATGCAGAACATGGAGCTCATTTGAGCAGCCTGAATAGATAATGCCACATATATAGTCATAAGAACCATGGGGTAAATGTCTCTTTCTGCAGTAATGGAATAAAATGCATAACCATGGAATAAGAGGCCCCAATCCTGCTAACACTTTCACATGTGCTTAACTTTAAGCAGTAGTCCTATTGACTTCAACAGGACTACTCACATGCTTGAAGTTAAGTATGTGCATAAGTGCTTTTAGGCTTCTCTGACCAATCTTTTTTTTTTTTTTTTAAATAGAGTATGAGGTTAGAAGGGACCTCAGGTGGTCATCTAATCCAACCCCCTGCTCAAAGCAGGACCAGTCTCCCAGTTAGATTTTTGCCCCAAATCTCTAAATAGCCCCCTCAAGGATTGAGCTCACAACCCTGGGTTTAGTAGGCCAATGCTCAAACCACTGAGCTATTCCCACCCCCAAGCTCAACAATCTTAAGGAAATTCTGATGGAAGGGTTTCTTTTGTGAGCTATCAAATACTGGTCATTTGGGAAGGGGAAAAGGCACCAATCAAAAGCATCTATGATGTCTCTTTTCTGTTTCTTCATCTGTTTCAACCACTCCTTTGCAAAAGTATCAATTAATTAACTTACATATTTATTTGGTGAGCTTATCAGAAAAAAATAAAAATTCATAATGTTGAAACGTTGACAACTTTTTTCCACAAAAATTGTCAAGAAAAATATTTTCCTTTGTTTTCAGTTTGGAATACAACATTGGTCTCATGTTATTCCTTAGGATCTGTATGTAACTCATGGCAGATGACATCAACATCTGTAGATATGGTGGGAATAGAATTGTGCTGTAAATCAAGTTGGATGACAAATAGTGTGTGATAATTTTATTATTGTTGTTGAAAGTTAGCATCACTGGCAGAGTGATGAAAATAGAGAGGAGATTCAATGAAAAAAATGTCAGATGTTGGCTGCCTGGAGTTGTGTAGAGCCTTGAAAACAAGAATGAGAAGCAATGTTATTGATTAACTAAAAACCTAATAGTTCACAAATATGGCTGGCTTCTTCCAGTCAGAAGAGTGTTTCCTGTGTGATGATTGTAATTGTACCCATGATATTTATTAATATCTTATGCAGCCTGCTATGGGGGTTCTGATCTTGCTCCCATTGTAGTGAATGGAAGTTTTGCTATTGACTTCAATGTGAGTAGGCAACAACTGTGTCAACATCTAAGACAACCCTTCCAGAAATGTATAATGCCTGTAAATTTGTCATCTTCCTCTGTGTCTCTTCAATATGTTTATGCATACCACTAATCTGGCTTTGTAGTTTCCCTTGCTCAAGATTTTTTGGGAAAAAGTCACATTCTGTCAAATTACTACTAATATTTTAATGAGCAAGTTTTCTCTCAGCAATTCTTAAAACAAGAATATGGTTATTTTAATGGGATTAGAATTGAGGCAGATTTTTATAAGCCTTAATATTGTCACTGTTCTTCAGTCAAATCAAACAACAGCATGGTCACACAATGCCCAAACCATTGTTAGAAATAACAACATCAGTGAACACTTGGGAAGTAAGCCACACATCAATTTGGTCTCAAGCTTTTAAACTGTGTTGTGCACTGTGTGTTTTTTATGAACTGTAATGATGCAAACTGTAGCTTGCCTTTCAAAGGCCTTTCAAAGGTCATTCAGGGTCTGAAACAGATGTTTGCAGAATGACACCTTGAAAGCTGTGACACTTCTCTCATCAGACTCAAGTATCCACCTATCGGTCTCCAGGCTCATTTCATGAAGAGTGACACAGTGTTGCCTTGGTTCATCCTTGAGCAGGTTGTATGTGAAACTATAGGAGGGCAATGGAATATGTTAATCTTTGCTGGTACAGTAGCAATATGTTGTTTGCATTACCCTTTTGTACATCATGGAGCTTGAAAAGTAAATGCAAGCTACCGTTATGGCCATAGTGACTACTTTAATAATGGATATTAGAGAAGAAGAATGGTGCTATGGTCAAATCTTTGAATAGGTTTCAGGAAATATGGATTCTGTTCCCAGCCCTGCTACAGCCTCCCTATGTGAACTTTGGCAAGTCACTTAATCTCTCTGGTCCTGATTCACCACTCCAATGCACCAGTTGTATGCCAATGTAACTCCATTGATTTAAGTACAGTTACACCAGTGTAAAACTGATGTAACAGAGGAGAGAATCATGCCATCTGTGCCTTGGCTAAATATAAATTGGGAGTGATGATAATACTTCCCTATCTCATAGGCTGTTCTGAAAATACATCTGATCATTTTTTTGAGGTGCGCAGATGTTATGGTGATGAGCACCATAGCAAAACTTAGGAATAAATAAAGAAAATAGACTCTAATTTGTTTCATAGTTGTGACACTAAAGGTCAACTGGAAAAGGCTCTCTGTACACTGCTCAGGGAAGTTATGAGTTATACAGTTATCTGTATATATGTTCTGACAGATTTTGTGTTGTATTTTGCTGGACAATTTTAAAATTCAGCAATACACGTCATTTGCTTACAACAGCCAGTTTGCCTCACAATAGCCACCAGTAGAAGGATGATTCATACAAGAGAGGCCACCACATGTTGAGCAGAACCATTTAAAGCACTTATACTGCATTTTAAGGTCAGCTAAAAAGATTCTCACGCAAAAAGTTAATTCAGGATGCTGTTTCCCACAATAATAATAATAATAATAAAAATTAAGCTTAACAAACACTTATCCTGGTTCCCAAAACCCATTTTATATTATGTTTCCTTTTACCAATTTTCTTTGGCATATAGTCAAAGCGTACCAACAAAAGTGTGTGTTCCATAATTGGGCAAAAGGGATAAAGGTATATTTTAGTTAAAAAAAATAAGTACCTAACTTCAAGAGGTAAAAAGAATACAAGGAACAGCAGGACAAGGAATAGCAGAACAACAAATGCAGAAGTGTCAGCAATGAATAAAATGCAATGAGTACATTGAGCTGGTAAAACATTGAAAGGTGCACAGTGCACAATTATAAGGAAAATCTGACACAAAGCACTTTTACTAAACAGGTCAGTTAAATAGAGGATATTCACTTAACACAATCTCTTAGGGTATCTCTGTATAGTACTGTGCCTAGTACAATGGCATCCCCAACCTGGTTGAGCATCTAGTTTCCACTACAATGTAAATTAACAATGTAGCAATAATTGCTATAAGGATTCTTCATGCAGAAGGGACGCTATAATCAGTCCATCTATATTCACAAGATGGGCAATCCTGGAATCTAGAACTTTCAACCATGTGGCCTTAGGTCCCCTGCCTGGTACAAAGACCATCTGGAAATTGGCCTACCAGGCTGGTTCATCTGATCCAGTCCATGAGTCAGAAGTGCTCTGCTCATGTAAAGTTAGACCTGTCACCAGGCCAATCCCTAGTAGTTTCTATCACTGTGTTTCTTAATGTCCTGTGGTTTAAATCAGTAGTTCTTAGCCTTTTCCCATCCAGGACCTGCAAATATCCTTGTTTCTTACCATGACACATGCAAATCCCATAATCCTCTGCGACTATGAAGATTATGGTGCTGGAGCAAGAAACTGGTCATGTTTGGCTACTTGATAGAAAGTATTGGGGTTTGCAAGTGTTAAGAGGCTGTTTTTCAGAGGGGTATAGGCAGTGATGAAGTGTTCTGGTTAGGCAGGATTGTTGAAAGATATTGGGGAGTGCTGTGGTGGGTGGGTCCTGCATACTGTGTTTTGTTGTGTGGGTGCTGGAGGCTGGGTGTGGGCCTGAGGAGAATGCTTCCCCCTTTCTCTCCAGCCGAGTGTTCATCTTGTCTCAATGTCCAGGAATCTCTCCATTATACTTCTGGGTGAAGTTACACACCTTGTGGCTGACATTTTTCCAGGATGACCAATAGCAGCAGGACTATGGGCTCCCCTCCATACTCAGCACAAGGACATATTAGATTATATCTACTTTGTCTAGGGGAAAAGACACTAAATCATAGAATCTCAGGGTTGGAAGGGACCTCAGGAGGTCATCTAGTCCAACCCCCTGCTCAAAGCAGGGCCAATTCCCAACTAAATCATCCCAGACAGGGCTTTGTCAAGCCGGGCCTTAAAA
The DNA here is from genome assembly GCF_013100865.1 of Trachemys scripta elegans. Classification (NCBI taxonomy): domain Eukaryota; kingdom Metazoa; phylum Chordata; order Testudines; family Emydidae; genus Trachemys; species Trachemys scripta. The sequence goes on from NC_048301.1 coordinate 82,598,708, forward strand.
ACCTCTAAGGAAGGAGATTCCACCACCTCCCTAGGTAAAGCATTCCAGTGCTTCACCACCCTCCTAGTGAAATAGTGTTTCTTAATATCCAACCTAGACCTCTCCCACTGCAACTTGAGACCATTGCTCCTTGTTCTGTCATCTGCCTCCATTGAGAACAGCCGAGCTCCATCCTCTTTGGAACCCCCCCCCTCAGGTAGTTGAAAGCAGCTATCAAATCCCCCCTCATTCTTCTTTTCTGCAGACTAAACAATCCCAGTCCCTCAGCCTCTCTTCATAAGTCATGTGCTCCAGACCCCTAATCATTTTTGTTGCCCTCCGCTGGACTCTTTCCAATATTTCCACATCCTTCTTGTAGTGTGGGGCCCAAAACTGGACACAGTATTCCAGATGACGCCTCACCAATATCGAATAAAGGGGAACGATCACGTTCCTCAATCTGCTGGCAATGCCCCTACTTATACAGCCCAAAATGCCATTAGCCTTCTTGGCAACAAGAGCACACTGTTGACTCATATCCAGTTTCTCGTCCACTGTGACCCCTAGGTCCTTTTCTGCAGAACTGCTACCTAGCCATTCGGTCCCTAGTCTGTAGCAGTGCATGGGATTCTTCCGTCCTAAGTGCAGGGCTCTGCACTTGTCCTTGTTGAACCTCATCAGGGTTTTTTTGGCCCAATTCTCTAATTTGTCTAGGTCCCTCTGTATCTGATCCCTACTCTCCAGCGTATCTACCACGCCTCCCAGTTTAGTGTCATCTGCAAACTTGCTGAGAGTGCAGTCCACACCATTCTCCAGATCATTAATAAAGATATTAAACAAAACTGGCCCCAGGACCGACCCTTGGGGCACTCCGCTTGAAACCGGCTGCCAACTAGACATGGAGCCATTGATCACTAGCCGATGAGCCCGACGATCTAGCCAGCTTTCTATCCACCTTACAGTCCATTCATCCAGCCCATACTTCTTTAACTTGGCGGCAAGAATACTATGGGAGCTAAGGCTGAGTCCAGTCCAGTTTTCCCTTAATTAATAACACAAAACCTAGTGATAAGGGTTGATGTGGCTAAATTTATCCTAACAGAATAAATACAAAACCACTGCCAAGGTAAACCTGAGAACGATGGGATCATATGAAGGACAGCCAGGATCTGGGTCTGGTATGAGCAGAATACAGTATTATCACCATGAACAGCCAGAGACCTTTCCAGAGAAGATACTCCTACAGTATCTTGCCATGGCAGGCTATCTCCACATGGCACCTCAACAAGGTGGTGCACATGATCCCTCCCATTTGTGATTTGCGTTGGAAAAAAGTACAGATACAATTGCATTTGCTCAGGACCCAAACACATGTTGCTTCATAAAAGCAGTCCTGGATGGGCCCTGTCTTTGGGCCCAGGTTGGATCTTTCCAGTCCTAAAAGCTGAAAGAAAGGCTAACGAGATGGCTGCCCTGAAAAGGAGAGATTCAGTGCCAAGACAGGTGACACTCCCATATAGTCATTTGAGAGCTGAATAGTGTCTGGTCACCACCTCTCAGTTTACTGGTTCTCCCCCAGCCATTTAAATAAATAAATAAATAATCTGCAAGTTTTGAGGAATCCAGCTGCCTAGGAGGAGAAGGATATTAGTGACAAATGGAAAGGCATAATAGAATGGGCAAGGCCATGTTTCATTAGAATCACAATGAGGTGCCCTATGGGTTTCCATGGTAAGGAAAGCCAACTATATTCCTGAAGGTCACTTATTGTACTCTGCCTTCCAAAAAAAAAAAGGACTGTATTAGGATGGCACGGATCATTCACCCATCCCAAACCCTATCAAATGCCAAGAGATAATAGGTGTTCTTCTGGCTCCCTGGTAGATTCCCCCCATTCACCTTAGGTACAAGCCCCTGAAACTTGCTGGTGTGAAGATGAGAGATTCAGCAATGCTGCTGCATATCTCTGGGACATGCAGGACTGGAAACAGATGCAGGCATTGTAGGACAAATTCCCAGACCACTTCCATCACACAACCAGATTGAGAGTCATGCTGTTTAATATAAACTATGGCCAAATTGTCAGCTCCAAATAATATCTTTCTGTTAGAAAGATATTGTCGCCACACTATGACTACTACCAAATTTGGGGAGGAAACTCAAGAAAGTTGGTATCACTGATTACCTTTCAGGCCATCTAGGTCTCTGGCGTGTGCACTTCACACAAGAGCCCCCTATAAATACACCCAAAATGGATGCCTCCCAAGGTGTACAACTGCAGTTGCAATTTTAGGGACGTTTGACATTCACATCATCACGCAGGCACTCTATCAAAAGGTTTTTCCGAATTCCTCCCATAATTCCTAAGTTGGTCTTCATCCCAGCTGTGATTCACGTATGTTGGTGAAGACAGTCAATGCCTGCCAGGGTAGCACGAAAGCAAAGGCAGAAGCTGCAACCCAACAAGCGTCCCTAACCTGCAATTCCAGTAGCATTAATTTAACAGCCTCCTTGTCTCAGGACAGGGCATCTCCAAGCTTCCAAGCACACACAGCCATGCCCAGTTCCTTTAAGAAGGTTTATTTTCTTAAAACATACCAGGAAACAAGCAGAAAACACAATCTTAACTCACTCCTTAGTCTCAGGCTTCAGGGTCACCTCTCTCAGGGATCTCTGGCACTCCTGCTCCTGGCAGCTTCCAAATTTTAGTCAGCTCTGCCCCCTTTCTGGAGTAGTAGGCCCCAGGACTGCTTCCCTGGGCACCTGGCCCCTTGCTCCAAGGGCCCACCACCAGAGTTAGCTCCATTCCACTCCAGCCAGGGCCGGCTCCAGGCACCAGCTTCTCAAGCAGGTGCTTGGGGCGGCCGCTCCGGAGAGGGCAATTCGGCGGACGGTCCCTCACTCTGCCTGGGAGTGAAGGACCTCCCGCCGAATTGCTGCCGCAGATCGCGATCGCGGCTTTTTTTAGATCGCGATCGCAGCTTTTTTTGTTTGTTTGTTTTGGCTGCTTGGGGCGGCCAAAACCCTGGAGCCGGCCTTGACTGCAGCTTCCCTTCCCCAGGCACAGCCTATCTCAATCACTGTCTCCTCAACCTCTCATTTCCTGCCCTTTATAGTCTGAGGTGAAGCCCGGCCCTCTTTAACTGGGCTCACCTGCTCTGACATAGGGGCTCTAGGCCCAGCTCTACTCACATGGACCAGGTACCCTGTAATACAATTCCCAACTTTTCAGGAAGAAAAAAAAAACATGTTTTTTTCTCTGTTCCTTCTACAATTAGATTCTTTATAACAATCCTGGACCCCAATATTTCCCCAGATCAACCAAAACATACCCCTTAGTCTTTTAAGATTTCACAAACATTTCATACAGTATATCACATAAATTACAATAGGTCACAGAATATTCTTCCTGTCACAGGGACCCTAGCACAGTCCCTCCAGCAAAAACCCCTTGTCCCATTCTCCCCAAGCCTTACACAGCGTGGTCAGAGTCACAGCCCAGCCTCACCAGCCACACACAATATACAGTCTTATATTTGCTGCCTGGACTTCAAAGTCCCTGCATGTCTTTCTGTCTCTACCTGGAATTTCTACCTCAGTCTCAAGATCATGAGCCATGAGGAGTAAATATCCTTTTCCTCCTTGGTGAACCAGAGATCTGTCACAAGTTGTTCCTTCTCAAACTTGAGGTTCCGTAATTCATGTTCTGCTGCTTCCAGATGCTCTGTAAGGTCCAAGAACTCAGGACAGGAGCCATAAAACTGGTACCTGCTATTTCTTTCCTCATACCAGAGCCTTGCTTCCATCCCTGGCCCTCTATCTGGGCTTCTATTTGTTATTGTGGCCCCATTTGAATCCCCATGCTAGCTTGTTTAATGGGAAGTCCAATCTGGGTCCCATAGTACCTTGTTGGGATTCTGCTTGGGTCTCTACAGTATCCTGCCAAATCTGGGACTCTGTCTGGGTCTCCACAGTACCTTGCTGGGTCTGAGACTCTGCTGGGTCTGAGACTCCATTTGGGTTCCCATTAGCTTCCATTCCTTGGTACTTCTGTCTGTCTGGGGTTGGGCTAATTCTTTCTTCAGGATCAAGCATTGGTGCTTCTCTTTCTCAGCTTTCACCCAAACCCTGGCTAACTCTTGTTTAACACCACTAGCTGGTTAATAATTTTCCCTCATGAGATGCTTGCATCGTCCAACCCCTGTTGGTACTTGCTAAGCTGATCCTTCACTCCCTGAAAATGGTCATGCTCTCCCTCTCAGCCTCCCTTTGGCATCTTTACACTGGCTCCTAGCTCTCTTATTTCCTTTTCTGATCAACCCCAACCCCTTAGTCCTGGGCTGTTGTTCTAATCTCTAGTTTTCCACATTATGTGGGCTGAAAAACTGATCTAGTTTTTTCCCAGAACTATTAGCCAAGGCACACCCTTGACCACCCCAATATGAAGTCAAGCTTTCTGACCCTGAACTTCCAGGCCAATCTCTGCTGTGGGCTAGACATACGTCTCACCATGGATACACGAGACATGTACTGGGAGATGTTGGTCTAGGTTATTTACCCCTTCCTTATCTTCCTGATCAAGAGTGCACCCACAACCTGAGTCTCAAGTCCCTTAACGATGGTTCCTCCCAACCTAACTAATACCTCCCCTGGCCAGCCTCCCCCCCTCCCCTCAACTTTCTAAGTGGGCCTCCATTGCCTGGTCCCAGTGTAGTAACAGCTTAGGTAATCACACTCCATCACCAATCAATTCCATTAAAAATGCCCAAGCTGGCCACATCTGAAGCATACCATGGTGCCTGTTGGTCCGCCCCATAACTGTTTTCATTAAACTGTGGGGCTAGTCAAGACTCTTGTTGGTCCTGTCTGTCTCCCAAGTTCTGGCCACTCAAGGTCTTTCTCCTTTGAAAGTTTCCCTGGAACATCGCCCGTTGAGCCCCTCTCAGTTTGCCATTCCAGCCACTCATCTCCTTTGGCCTTAAAGGAGACCTCAGCTTGTTCCACACCTTCCCCCACTGAGGTTGGCTAGAAGTGGCTTCCCTAGTTCTGTGCTCCCACAGATAGAACCTTCAGGAACTTCTCCAAGACAATCTGGTGCATGACCTTCTCTATCAAGCTGGTCTCAGAGCCGAGCCACCGCATTGTGTCTATCTCTTTCTGGTCCACTACCTATGAGCAAACTCCTTGTGGAAATGGTTCAACCCAAAACCAGCATCTGTATGACTCAGGAGTCAGCCCACATTGGTTCAAAATGTCTGCCTTCGCTACCAGGTAGACGTTTGCCTAGTCATTGCTTGCCACTCTATAAGCCATCTATGCCTCGCCTTGTCAGAAACAGTTCTATGTGGGCTGCCAATGTTGATTCCTCACAGCCTGATGCCTTTGCCATCTTCTCAAATATTTGGAGGAAGGCCTCATGGTTGTCATCTAGTCCAAGCTTCACCAGGTCTGGAACCAGCTGACACAGGATCCCCTTACCGACTATGTTGCTTGGTGATCCTTGGCTCCCTTCTGCAACCACTCTTGCTGTTGGAAGTGGACTACTTGCCACCACTGTTGTGCTGCAAACTGGGCCTCTTGTTATTTCTGATGAATCTCCATCAACTTCATGAGCATGGCCTAAGTCTGCTGTTGTTGCTCCTGTTGTCACTTTATTATGGCCATCTGCTGCTTCTGCCCAGTCACTAACAGGCCAATTACCTCCTCCAGCTTTCCCTTAGCCCCAAACTAGATGGGATCAGCCCAGCTTTCCTCTTCACTCCTCCCCGATATCAGGGCTAATCGAGGTGCCCACATTCTCCACCATATGTGTCAGTGCGGGGCTTCACCCCAGCTTCCAAGCACACACTGCCATGCTCAGTTCCTTTAAGAAGGTTTATTTTCTTAAAACAGGCAAACAGAAAAACAGTCTTTTAATTCACTCCTTTGTTTCAGGCTTCAGGGTCACCTCTCTCAGGAGTCTCTGGCCTTCCTGCTCCTAGAAGTTTCCAAGTTTTAATCAGCTCTGCTTCCTTCCTGGAGCAGCAGACCCTAGGGCTGCTTCTCTGGACACCTTGCACCAGGGATCCACCACCAGAGTTAGTTCCACTTCACTTTGGTTTCCCTTCCCCAGGCACAGCTTATCTCAATCACTCTTTCCTCCCCTCTCATTTCCTGTCCTTTATAGGCAGAGGTTCAGCCCAGACCCCTTTAATTGGCTAGATTGGGCTCACCTGCTCTAATACAGGGGGCACTGGTCCCAGCTCTACTCACAGGGATCAAATACTCTGTGACATTCTGTGAGGACGGGTGCTGGTTTCTGTAATCCTGTCACCTTGCTCAGTTCAATGCCCATAAAAGTCAAGGAGGCAGCAGTTTTTCCCATGGGCAATTGAAATTCTCAAACATTCTATTATCTTAGAAAAAGGTCCTTAACAAGGACTCACAATATCCCATATCCACACAGGCTTTAAAAAAGAAATAATTAAAATAGTACCCATCCTCATCCGAGCTCAGTCAGGTTGGATGAAGAGGGGGAGAAACTGGACAAAAGTCTGCCTTGTATGGAGTCATGAACCTCTGGAGGAAAACAGGGTACTGGATGGTGCTACAATGGGCCTTGCAGGTGTGCCCTCCTAAAGGACTCTCCAATAAATTGGAATTGGAACAGCCTGCTGGGAAACTGGTGGGAGGGAAAGAGAAAATTACACTCCAGTAGCTGCAGTAACAATTCTTCTGGCTGTTGCTGGGCCCTGCCTTGGTCAGATTCTGTTGGCAATGAGGCAGGAGTGGCAGCGAGGGGCCGGGGCAAAGGGAGACTTTGCCTGATTTGCCCTACTTAGAGCAGTGGTAGAGATAGTAGTATATGTGTTGGACATGTGGTTAAAACCATCTCAGCCCTAAGCAATAGCAGCAGATGGCAATGGCCTGACCTGGTGAATGTTGTATGACCAAACATCATCCTGGAGTAGGAGGGAAGTGAGCTGGGGAACTGGAATACAGTGGTCAAGCGGCATGGGCAGGGAGATAAGGTGGCCCCAGAAAGGAATTGAAACAGGAGAGAGTAGTGGGTGAGGAGAAGAGTGGGAGGGACAAGAGATGGTAAGGCAGCCAATGGGGCTAAAGAAAGCTGCCAATTGGAAGGAGGCATGCCAGTAGTCAGGACCTTCTGCTAATGGGGAAGCTGCTGATGAGGAAGAGGAGCTGCAGCCAGGGCCGGCTCCAGGCACCAGCTTGGCAAGCAGGTGCTTGGGGCAGCCACTCCGGAGAGGGGCGGCAGGTCCAGCTATTCAGTGGCAATTTGGAGGAGGGTCCCTCACTCCCGCTCGGAGCAAAGGACCTTCCGCTGAATTGCTGCCGCAGATCGCGATCGCGGCTTTTTTTTTTTTTTTTTTGGCTGCTTGGGGCGGCCAAAACCCTGGAGCCGGCCCTGGCTGCAGCCTGCAGAAACAAAGCTTTCTCCGGGTGAGAAGCGGGGGGATATAATAGCATGGCCTTGTGCATTTTCTCATATAAAAAGAGGGCTGGTCTCAGGTCAGCCAATCAACCAGGGGCCAATGGGGCAGCTAAGTGACTCAACAAAGCCATGGTTGGTTGGCTGGCTGAGAACATTTGCTGAGTTCCACACAATGATGCCAACAATATTGCCCCCCAGCCACCCTAAGTCTCTGAGCTAAGCGGGTTGCCTGAGGCAGCTAATCACAAAGCTCAAAAAACAATAAGCAAACAAGCAAATAAAACACTGACAAGCTGAAAGAAAAGGATCCAATGAAACTGAATGCAATTAAGGGGGATTCAATCTTTTGTGGTCCTAGGAGGAAGCACTGAAACCCTTAAAACATCAGGTAACAGATCAAGATCACTACATCATGACCTCATTCTGAAGCAAATGCGTAAATAGGAGCAACATGGTATCCAGCCGTAAGTACAAACTGCAACATCAGAGCCAGTAGAGAAACAGACAATCCATGCAGATGCACACAATCAAATCCTCTACAGTAATGTTAATCAGTGCTTTATAAAGAGGTATTTTTCTGCACAAATTCAGTTAGGCCAGAGATAAAGCAACAGAAGGAGATAGTAGCTGTTGAAACAGTCCATATGCATTACAAATAAAATGACACTGACTTTTGATTGAGCCCATTTGATCCATATTATTGCTACCTTTGGTATTCATACAGTACCCTATTGTAGCTGGCTACTGCTATACTCCACTGCTCTTTTCCAACATATGACATCACATCACACCCCAAGATAATAAGGTTTTGATCAGGGCAGGACATTTACAACAGCAAGAAACCAAGGCACACAGAGATCAAATAGACTGGCTGCAAGCAAGCAAGCAACAAAAAAAAACAAACAAAACAAAACAAAAAAAAGGGCAGCAAACCATGGCTTGTGTGCACATGGCCAGCTAGTGTGTGTGCAGTGCAACTCCAAGAGGACTGGATGGTGAGGGTCTCCCAGCGACACTCCAGCCATTCTGGGTTGGGCCCCCAGCTTTGCCCTGCATTCCAACCCAACCTCCTCTCCCAGGACTACTGTCCCCTTTGACATAGAGAGTCAGCCAGACGTGAACGTGAGAAAGCTTTGTCAGGCGAGTCTCTTCAGCAGATCTTTGTGCAGTGTCCTCCAAAATAATAATAATTAAAAGGGGCATGTGCAAAAGGGAGGTGAGGAACAGACCTGCCTGTTTGCATTGATTTAGTTACATACAAACATGGTGAAAGAGATTTTTTCTCCCAACAATGTATTTTAAGAAGTGTGATCCCCATGCCCGCTCCAGTCCATCCCCCGTCCATCCAGATCAAAGAGTCTCCGTACAATGTTTTCCTTCAGTAGCAGAGCTCAGGAGATGTATCTTCTGGGCTCATTTACATCTCTTTAGCAGGATTAATAAATCAATAAAATGATTTTTTAAACTGGCTAATTCTGTCTCCTTATCTATATACACACATAGGGCCAAATTCTGCTTACTGTTACACCAATGTAAATCCAGAATAACTTCAGTGACATCAATGAAGTTATGCCAGATTCTTTCTTTCTTTGATTATGTTCATGGCTGACGAGAGGGGAAGAAATGGGGGACAATTATACTGGGGCCCAAAGCTAAGGGGGACCCCAAAACATCTATAACATCTGCACAAATAAAGTGAAATGTAAGGGGGTAGCCCCAGCAAACACAATGCACCAGGGCCCCCAATTTCTCTTGACAGGCCTGTGTATGTCTATACTGCAATCACAGAGGGTGATTTCCACTTGTGTAGACAACCCTGAGCTAGCCTTAATCTAGCTAGCTCAGATCTTGGAAAGGGGAAGCCACAGCAGCCTGGGATTCAGTACAGGCTAGCCATGTGAGTAATTACTCAGAGCTCTGGGTGGACCTGTACAGCCTGCACTGAAGTATATGTTACTGCAACTTCGAGACTCGAGCTTGCTTGATAAAGCTAGGTCACATATATCTACTCAAGTTGCCATCACATCCTGTGATTGATGTATAGACATATCCTTTCTTTCTTTCTTTCTTTCTTTCTTTCTTTCTTTCTTTCTTTCTTTCTTTCTTTCTTTCTTTCTTTCTTTCTTTCTTTCTTTCTTTCTTTCTTTCTTTCTTTCTTGTGATTCTCTTTTGCAGAATTTATATTACATAAGAGTATCTCTGTCAAGACACAGTCTCTGCATTAGAGATGGACCTAACACCTCAAAATGTGGTGTGTTTTGAATCTGAATGGGAGGCGTGGATCTGAATTTTATGAATACCTTCTTACTCCAATTACTCAAACCTCAGTTTCGATCTCAGTTGTGACATTCAGGTGCATTTATAAGGGATAGAGCCAGAGACAAGGATGAACAAATGAAAACCCACCATTTTAAATTTAAAATATCAACTATAAATGATTGTATCACATAAGGCCCAATGGATGTATGAAAGTGATATAGGACTTGATTGAGGAAGATGATGAGTGAACTTCTAGATGCTCTGAACACTCTCAGCTTCCTTTCATCTGTAAGAAAGTTGAGGGCACTTGGAACCATCAGAACCCATTCGGTACTTTGCAGGTGCCCATAGGACAGAAGGATGATCTTGTAGTTAAGGCAAAAGATCAGTTCCTAGTTTTGTCATAAACTTCCTGGGTGACCTTGGACAAATCACTTAATCTCTCTGTACCTTATTTTCACATCTGTAAAATGGGGGTAATACTTTCTTTGTTCACTTTCTGTAAGTGCTACTGTAATAAAAATTATAAGGAGAATTGTCTTTCCTCGGGGATAGATCAAGGCATCGGAAAAGATGGTTGCTGGGAGAATGGGGGACTGTGTGTGTGGGAGAGAGAGAAAGAGCGAGAGAAGGAAGGCAATTACTCAATTCAAACCTGAGGGACTGAAAGAAACACCTTCACATTGTTCTTCTCAAGGATCTTGAATTTTACAGCTGCATAAAAAGTGTCTTATAATGAATAAACAATTTTTGTTTTCTGGGCAGAAATTTGCTGTAAATAAATTTGGGCCAGATCCTCCCTTGGGGTAAATCAACATAATTCCATTGAAGTCAATGCCACTACACTGATTAACACTAGCTGAGAATCTGGTTCTTTAAGAAATGGCAAATTTTCACATACCTATCTATTAGGTGGGGCTTTGGGGGAGGGCTTAAGATATAGGGGTTTAAATGGAAGTGGAATGGGATATACTTCTACTTTGATTTATTGATGGCAAATTAAATTATTGTATTGTGTCATGCTGCCCATACAAATTATGAATTTAATCAATTGTCATGACACCAAGAGCTTAGGGTTCAGGCATCTTTTCATAGTTAAAATACCACCTAAATACATAAATAGCAAATAACAAATAATCACAAATCTCAGCATGTCACCTTTGGTTGGAATCTTGTCACTTTTGCTACCAAACAGGACTTTATTCAAAGCACTTGAGGAAATTATTAAGTTTTGCTCTGAGTCAAATTTATGAATGAATTTATGAAAACATCCTTTATTGATAAACTTGGCAATTCTATCAGGCAACTTTCATGTAATCGTCTCAAAGCACTTTTCAATCTTATAGGCCCTAATCCTGCAAATACATATGTACATTCTTAATCTTAAATTTTAATGGCCATCAAAAGTTAAGCATGTGCTGCATGTTTGCAGGACGGGGCCCTAGACCATAAGCTCTTTGTATGAGGGCTGGTTTCAGAGTAGCAGCCGTGTTAGTCTGTATCCGCAAAAAGAAGAACAGGAGTAGCCGTGTTAGTCTGTATCCGCTGTCATTGACTCTGCTTGCACAGTGCTTTACACAATGGGATCCTGGCCTGGCTACCATAATAAAAAAACAAACATTAATAAGAAGAAAACAATAACAGTCATTAACACTCTAGCATCTTCAAAGAACTTTACAAGCATTAATTAATAATATCTAATGAGTTAAGTATTTACACATTAATTAAAGTCACAAAATAACCTTAGGGTTTAAATAAATATTGTTATACCCTTTTTGCAGATGGGTTAGTAGTGGGGCATAGAGAGATTGGGACTAACAAAATAAGGATTTGCCATGGGGAATAGGACCCAGGAGGCCTGACTTTTACATACCAGCTCTAACCATTAGACTACTCTGCCTGTTGCCAATGTTGCCTGAATAGGCTACAGATTGCCTGTATAACTGCATAGCTCTGTTTGCAGAAATAACCTGTTCTGGGCCTTTTTATTCTGATAATGAGTCAGTTTCATCCACAGCTGTATTTAAAAAACAGCAAATTCCTGCAAACTTAGAATCATATTAGGCTCTTCCTTTTCTAAGGACGATCAGATAGGAAGGGGCTGTAATACACAGGAAGGGCAATAGGGGATGGGATTGTTGGTAACCAGTTAGATGAGCGCCAGTTTTCCTTTCAGGGCCAAATAATGATACCCTCATACATGGAGTAGTTATCTTAGTCCATAAATAATAGCATTGGCTTCAATGGGATAGGAGGGCTCCTAGAATAGGGTATTATTCAATAGAAATAAGAGTATCCGAATCTGGCCCAGAATTGTTTGACACACTGACCATCGCACTCCAATGGGTCTTCTAACTTTTGAGGACCAAGTTGCAGCCATCCAAAAAAGCAACAAGATCTCAGTCCTAGTTGCCCTGTTGTTGTAGCCTGTCGATCCCGGGATATTGGAGAGACAAGGTGGGTGAGGTAATATCTTTACCTCATGCACCGTGTCTCCCTAAAGACCTCTCCTGACAATCCTGAGGGCCAAGGAGAGAGAAAGGACTTGGCTGGGACATGCCACACACTCAATAATATGCGTGCATCTCACAAGAGGAAAAAAGGACATCATCTGAAGTTTACTTAGGTTTAGCGAAGGTCAGAGATTTTCGCACCTAGGTGAGCTGTCATCTGGCTCGGGGCAATTCTCTTTCCTCTCGCATCTCTTGCTGGAACAGCAGGAGTGCTTGCTGGCGTGAAAAAGACTAAACTGTCCTCGGGGCTATAAAAGAGCTGAGTCACAAACAACTTTTTTCTGTTGCATATTAATTCAGGGCCATCCAAAATTGTTCTGACATCCTCCCACCTGTTTGTTTCTGAAGACATCGAAAAAGACCTCGGATGAGGCTAAGGCAGGTAACCGAGCCTTTGCCCTTATTAAAACAGTTACAGGTTTATGAATTCAAACCTTCTTCTCCCCTCATTTTGAATATTGTGTTAATATATGTAGGGAAATGATTCCAAGGAGTGAATATATCACATTCAAAGATCAGAAATCAACTGTATTATTGAGACAACACTGCAATACTTAAGTGAATGTGAAGAGATTAGAAATCAGCTGCATCACTAAAATACCATTCAATATTTGTAACCAGTTTTGAATTCTGCATTGTCTTAAACTCTGAAGTAATGCAATATATTCCGATTTCTCAAAGGGACACTTAGAATCCAAAAAGTTAGTTTTACTTTCGAATGTCCTTTGCCTCTTTAAGTGTTTTCCTCTGTATTAAAGACTTAGCCCTTTGATTTAATAAATGCTCCCCCCCCTCCAGTTCTTTCATTTTTCATTTCTTAAACCTCCCATGCAACAACTATTTTGGCTTTTAATGAAGGGAATTTTTTTGCATCCAGCAAACTGTAAACCATGTCGCCTGGATACAGCAAAAGCCGAAATTCCACAGATTTCCACAAAGTCAGACATTGTGTTGAGGGAAAAGCGTGTTGGGCATTCTTTGATTTTTGTGTCCTGCATTAGCATTTGTAAGAAAGAAAGAAAGAAAGAAAGAAAGAAAGAAAGAAAGACTGCATGTGATGAACGCAAAATGTGACATTTTCTTTTTTAAAGTTGGCCTTTCCTGCTACCGTAGTTGAAAAAAATGTGTCTCTGCCTCTCTCCTCAAGACACGATTCGAAGTTGTTTAGCATCTAGGGGTGATAATCTGACTTCTGTTAAACTGGATTGAACGCTGCAGCAAAGAGCGGTAGGTGGTGATGTAATAGGTACCAACGCACATGGATATATAAATATCGTGGCTAGGGCTAAAGCGCTATGGCTGAGCAGCTATAGAAGAAGATCAACACTTCAGACAACTTCTGGAGTTGAGATCAAGTTCAGAATAAGATTCAGCTGAGTCGATCCCCCCTGCTTTTTCTCCCCTTGCTCACAGGATTTCTTCTCCATGCAACCTGACCAGGGAAACCACAGCTCCTTTGGTGACTGAGCTATTGGGATCCCTCCTTTGCTACTTCTTCTCCCTTTTTTTCTTTGATCTAAGTATAAAGTTGGAGCTCGGAGGCGAGTGTATTTTTAGAGCAATTGACTCCCTTCTAACCACGTGTGCTGCCCATGTTGATCAGGATGACTCTCCCCTCGGCCTTCTTGCCAATCTTGCTCCTGGGACTGCTTTCGCCTTGGGTGGTGCGCTGCGCTCCTTTCCCTGCCCAGCACAACGACACCCTGGAGTGGCGCTGGGAGACTCTCTTCTCTCGCTCCATGGCCAGGCTCCCGGGGGAGAGGAAAGAGATCAGCCGGGACAGTGACTATCTGCTGGGCATCAAGAGGCTGCGACGTCTCTACTGTAACGTAGGCATCGGGTTTCACATCCAAGTCTTGCCAGACGGCAGAATCAACGGGATTCACAACGAAAATCGATACAGTAAGTTGCTTCTTTTCTTTTTATTTCCCCTACCTTGTCAATTTCCTGGGGGGGGGATATGACAGGGGGGCTTTGGCACCTCGAAGTGCATCTCACCTGATTCCTGACATTTCAGCTGGTGACTTTCCTAAGCTCCCCTTCTAGGAGGGACCAAATGAAGAATTGTGGGGCTCTGTAATTTTTGGAAAAGGTGTGCGGGGGGAGGGGAGGAATCAGCTGAAGGGCACTCGGTTGTATTGGCACTTTTCCTTCTTGGTGCCCTGTTCGGAAAATAGATTCGCTTTCCCAGCGTGTATTGCACTTTGTATATTAGAGCCTTCTGCACAGAAACACACAAGGGCCCCTTTAGAGGGAAAAATTATTATTGCAGCTGGTTACCTAGGTATTGTGAGCGGCTTATAGAAAGCTTTCCAAAGTCAGCTGAAAGTCGGTCCTAAGAATGCATGGTCAAACTCAAGCTGCATCGACTGACTTCCTTAAGATCAGGCTTGAATTGGGCTATCAAGTCCCTCAAATCAGTGGCATTGATCCTGCTGAAGACACAAGGTTACTAAGTAAAAAAAAAAAAAAAAAAAAAATGCTTAGCCAGCAGTCCCAGAGCCTTGCGTTTGAAAATCCGTATGTATATGCTTAAGTGGCATGAGCATTGGAAATCAATCAGGGAAAATCTTTTTGTTCATGTCCTTTCCTCCGCCCCCAAGGACTTGTTTTAAAAATAATGGCACCGCAGGGCTCTGATTGCTTGCTTGAGCGCGATTTATGGAGGAGGCTACTGGGTCTGGATAGAATTGCTTAAAGCAATATTTTTCCTGCTGTCAAAAAGAATCAGGTGTTCTGCCCACGTCAGCATCTGGATTCTCCGCACCGCAGCATGCAGGGGGTTCCTCCTCCACCCCCGGGTTTTCAAACAGTAAATTGGGATTCCTGAGTCCAAAGCAACTCTCCAACGTTAGCACAGTCCAATAGAAAAGCATCTGTTAGTGACTTAACCCCTTGGCCCCATGACTTTATCTGATACCCAACTGAAACAATAGGATTTGGGGTTATAAACAGCATGAGGACAAATGTTTGATTTGCCACAAACTTATTTTTACTTATTTTAAACTGGGCAATGAATGACATTCCTCGTTCCCATTTCAAATATCAGGGTTGTTTTTATTTTTTAAAGAGCTGTTTTATTAGACGTTATCTAGCCACTGAATGAGAGCAGGTTCCAGTCTTTAAAGCACAGGGGGAAACTTAACACACACAATCATCTTGAAAAGTTTTAAGAACTGGTTCATCAAGGAAGTAACTGTGAAGTCACATATAGGAGCATGTCGGTGATGTTAGGCAAATAATCACGATTTAGCCTTAATTGGCAGGAATAGGTTTGATATGGCCACTGTTCGTGTTAAATGAACCCATAATAAGGTTAATGCATGTATCTATATTGTGTGTGACTCCATATGCATCGTTTTCCACCGTAGGTCTGCTTGAAATTTCTCCAGTGGAAAGAGGAGTGGTGAGCCTATTTGGTGTTAAAAGTGGACTCTTCGTAGCCATGAATAGCAAAGGCAAGCTCTATGGATCTGTAAGTAGCATATGAGATACTGAGTGACTGGCTACATGACCATATCAATCCGCGATGAAGAGCGCCTGTGGTGTTTTGGATTTAAATTGCCCAAGCCCCAGTCCTACACTGCATTGCTCATCGAAGTCAGGACACTCTTGAAGCACTCTGTTTTACTGTGAATGGAAGGTGTGCTGTGCAGAGATGCTACTGGAGTAGTGCCTTTCATGTAAATTCCATTCTTTGCATTTCTAGCCACTAGATGTACTTACTATCCTCTCTGGTGTAAAAGTCACTCAGCCAGGGAACACCCATATCGCAAGTTTGTCCGCAAACACAGTCATCATTTTGTTGGGCAATACCACAAGCTAGTCTGCATAATAATTACTTAATTTAGTTAAGTAATTAAATAATAAAGCTCTCCAAATAGGAACAGCTTTAATCAGCTCAGTTTCTCTGAGGGAACTTTAATTTGTGACCAGTCCCACGTGTGTTTTTTGTAATCTTTTATGACATCACAAATCAATACCTACCGTGATCACTCTTTGTACATGCTGCAGAACTGACACTGCTCTGATGATGGATAGATAGTCATCAAAACTCCCTCTTTTTAAAAACAAATTTGATCTGTTCAGCCAGAATGAAAGTATGTCTTGCATTTTTACATTGGATTTTGGGAACAAATAGTGGATAGGATTTCATTTTTTAAACCCACTTGGTGCTGAAAATAATAATACAAGTCTTGTTTCCGGTCAATTAGAACTTTCCCTCTGCTTGTTGCCTTCCCCTTTGTACAAGTTTCTGTGGCCAGCATCATTTCTGTACGTAGAATTCGGCTTTCAGACTGACTTCTCTATCAATGACTTCTCTGTTTCATGTCTTTCCACATTCATTTTGAAGGGGTTTTGGCCTTTAGGGGCCCGATCCTGCATGCCTTAACTCCGGCAAAGCTCTAATTGAAGTGAATGGACATTTTGCCTGAATGAGAACGTGAATATACAAAGTAACTGGTTTAGGGCCTGATCCTGCACCAGTGCAGTCAAGAGGCCATTTTGCTATTGACTCCAGTCAAAGCAGTATCAGGCCTTCAAAGTACAACAGCTCCGCTGTCATCATCTCTAATAGGGACATCAAGCAGGAGTCTTGGCTGCATTGTGTGCTCTGGGTATTCTAATCTCCAGTGCAGATTTAAATCTAGCAGTTTGAGCCCTGATTTACAAAAACTAGTGCTTAAACTTAATAATGGAGATAATCCCATTAGTTACTATAGTACCTATCAATGCCAGCCCAATACTGTGCTAGTATCTGTATCCAGGAAAAGCACCTGCCTCGCTTTGTATCCACATAAGAAATTATTTCACTTGCAAAGAGTTCCCTTGCCTTACCTTCAAATCAGTTTGCTTTCCTGGTCTGTTAGCATCAACGGATCCCAGTTTCTCATTCAAGATTAAGGAGGAAATACTGTCAGTTCTGAAATGTTCTGGGTACCTTTAAAATGCTTTCCTCTTTCCTATCAAAACATTTTGCCAATATTTAGAGGGTCCTGAGCTCTGAAATATATTGTTGGAGGTGCAGCTAATATTTTTGGAAGGGTTTCTGTATATATTAAATGTAATCTATTTAATGTCAGAAAGATCAATGGGCCTATTATTTAAATAAGGTGACTCGAAGGAAGGTTACATCCTGCAAAACTTCCACTGACTTCAATGTAAGGACTGAAAGTCAAAATCCTAATCCTCGTTAATGGGAAAAGTCTCATTGAATAGATATACCTGAGGAAACCAACATAATTTTGCCCTAAATTTATACAAGCTGCATTGCCAGTTGTGTTAAAATGTGACATGTTTCCATGGTTGTGTAGACAGGCTACTAGATGCTCTGAGCCTCTTTGGACATATCTGATTGATCTGGATTTTAAAACCCTTAATGAATCCATGGTTTCTGATGGGCCATCTGGAGTCTCAATGGGATGATCTCTTCAAAAGATCACTAGGGGGGAAAAATCAGCTGTGCATTTCCCTTCATCAGGCCTACACCTGTTGGCAATAATATTTCTAGACCTGATGTTTAATATTTCCTCCCCCCTTCCTCCTCCTTTGCATTTCAGACCCATTTCAACGATGAGTGTAAATTCAAAGAGATTCTCCTGCCGAACAACTACAATGCTTACGAGTCCAGGATTTACCCTGGCATGTACATAGCTCTGAGCAAAAATGGAAGAACAAAGAAAGGCAACAAAGTGTCTCCCACAATGACAGTGACACATTTTCTTCCTAGAATCTGAGACATCTTCCTTCAGACCTACCTCAGCACAGGGGAAGAGACAAGCCACGCTTGGGGAAAACATGGTGCACTTTTATTGGAGAGTTTTATGCAAGACTAGGTGTAAGATATTTAAATTAATTATTTAAGTCTGTATATATTGCCACAAAATTATTTATAGTTCTGATTTTTTTTATTTCTAAAAATAAACAAACAAACAAAAAAACCCAACCCAAGGTATTTCATTTGATGGTGCAACTGTAGAAGACTTCTGCTTTGTGGTTTATTTAACTTTTTTAAATTTATCACAGGTGTGCTGCTATTATGTGTTTTAAAACAAGTGAAATTCAATTCCTATATTACAATGTTTTGCACTGTTTGTGTGTTGTACAGTGTTTGTTGGTGTACACATATTTGTTTGTTTTTTTTAACCCACCACCACCAGATAAGGTCTTAGTCTTTGAAAATGAGCTGTGCAAATCTTTCTCAGTTCTGATGCTAGCTTGTAGGAACATACAATGTCTGACCTCCTTTGTGCAGTGTTGCTATTTAATTGAAATGGTATCGGTTTACTTCTGGTACAGAAAGTGCAGTGTTGAAGTACTACCCCACAAATCTGTTTTTAGATCTGCCAGTGCTGAACTTTGAACTTTCCTGCAGTCAATCTTTGCAGAGCTACTAGGCACCAGAGACCCTTAAACAACTATATAAACTCAATTTTTTTTTCTTTTCTGTTCAGATAATAGGAGCATAATTTCTTTTGTTACCCTTAGAGAAAGCTAATATTACATATGATTGCTTTGCACATGAGGTCTAAACAGTGTGTGTCGACTCCTCCCCTAACAAACACTGTGAAATATGCTACTATGAACTCATTGTGTTTATTTATTCAAATCAAAATTCCTTTTTCAAATTTGGAGACTACACTTATTTTCCAAAGCCTATGAAACTCTATTGCTCCCATATTTTTTAAATATATAATCAAAACACATTTTCTGGTTCTTGAGAAACCCAAGCTCTATAGATAGAAGGCAGACTGGTTTTAAGTGAGTAAAGCTGGTCTATATTATTTTTAAAATGCAGTGTTTGGAAGGAGAAATATGCTGCTCTTTTCTATGTCTCATTCCCTGACAAAGTTAATTAATTTCTACCTCACTAATTCTTGAAGCCAGTCTCCTAACAAAATCTGCATAGAAGGTGCAAACTTTTCTCTTCAGTATTATAATTCCAGGAAGGGGGGTGGATCTTTGTAATCCCAAATCTCTATTTTTCCATATGTAGCCAGAAGTATTTAAGATAGAGTCAGTTGCATCCTATTTGAGCCTTGTCACGTTTGAGCTATCTTTACCCAGTGATTTACTTTTAGTAAGGATAATCATGGTGAAAATATTTGCAGACAGCTGTCAGGCTGCAGCACTATATGGTCATCGAGTAACCCTATATTTTTTCTTTCTATATTTTGCAAATGTAACCCATGTCTCTAAAGTAATGAAGGAAAAGGCAGGTTTAATCATGAAACGGGAGAAAGGAGACCCTGAAATGATGGTAAACTTTTAATTTTTTTATAAATGTGAGACTTCATGGTCTTAAGTTGAAACCAGGCCTGATCACAATGTTTAGTGAATAAGTTTAATACTTTTACAAGATGTTTACACATAGATAATCTTCCAAATTCAACTAATGATTTTTGGACATATACAAGTCCCAAGGCTGCAGAAAATTTGAGTTCAGCATTTTTTTCTTTCTACATTCCTATATGAAAAGTTTTTGTTCTACTAGAGTCACATATACTTGCATATATACTGTACTTACAAATGACCTTGAAAAGTAAAGCTACTCACCAAAGTTCAGTGAGATCAGAGTGTAGCAGGACCAGATTTTAAACCATCTACTGCTGCTGTTCAAAAATAAAACCAATTTAAAAACAAAAAACAAAGCCAAACCTAAGGAAGCACCTAGGAAACATGGTGCCTAAGGATTTCTCTGCAATTTGGGGGATTTCTGTACTTCCTCTGTTTTCTATATGTGAGTAATCATCAGTGTAACTTTCGCCACTACCTCTGAAACCTCACAATTCTTCCACATTTCAGAAAGCAAAATCAGACTACAAAGAATTTGTCTGAAGAATGGTTCTTCTGTGTCACCTTTCACTCCATTGAAATCCATAACTGACAGCCTCACTCTAGATGTATTCAGAGGTAATTGTTGTAACTTCCGAATATTGTTGTAAAATCTTTATATTGATGTTACATGGTATGAGCTTTCATCATTTACCAGAATCTGTCTGTAGTTTTATACAGGTGCTGTTCAATATTGTGGTGTATGTGCTGTGCACATTTAAATGCATAATAAATGATACACGTTTACAGTAGAACTGATTGAAGTTATTTAAAATGGATTTCATTCCTCCTGTGAAAAACAAGACATTATTCCTCTCTTTGAAACACATGGGCTCCTTTAAATAATATTTACAAGAAGTTTTTATGATAGATGCTCCCAGCACACCCAATTTGCTAGACCTTACTCAGGCAAAACTCTCACTGAAGGCACTAGGAATTTTGTCTGAGTAGGCCCAGGTTCTTGTAGCTGGTTTTAAATTAGCACACTTGCATTCAAGCCAGATCCATAATAATAAATATAAACTATTAATGACAGTAGCAAGAATAGTAGTGATTAAGACCCAAATTGAAACTGTAGCCTCATTTTGCTAGGCATTATACAGACTTGTGGTAAAAGATAGTCCCTGCCTCTTAGTCTGTCTAGGAGTGATGCTTGATAGGTTTTCACCTGGCTTTAATGAATGCCATAGTCACTCCTTGTGGCATGTGTGCTTCGATGAAATAACTGATTTAAGATTCTCTGGTCCTGTTTTCCTCTGGAACTGTTGATTGTGCTGTTACAAACATTTTTTGCAATGTCCATTGGGGGAACTATTAGATATCAAGTACTCAGTGGTGCTCATCTGGCAGGGTTCCTTCTGGTCCAATTTTTTTCTTTCAGGTTTTAATCTATACTCAGTTTCTCAGAAAAAAAAGTGTGTGTGTGTGTGTGTTTGTTTATATATATATATATATGCCATGACAAAGGCAATATATAAGTTTGATCCTACACCCACTGACTTCAATGGGAGTATGTCTAACTAAGAACTGTGTAAAACCGGAAGTAACTCATCAATGCTCATCCAACCTGAAAGCGGAAACTTACCATCTGACCTACATGGCCAATCAAAACAGCTTGAGTTTCACATTTTCAATCTTGCATACTCCCAATGACTTGCTCTCAAGCAAGTCAAAAACCAAGTAATTATCTTGTGGACCATTTTAAACAACTAATATATTTGAGAAGATCATGATCAGTCCAGAAACAGAAAAGGAGGCAAAATATAATGAATATATATTTGTTATGGATTTTTCACCCAGATGTACAATTAACTGGAGGTATGATGAAGTCCTTTTCTGCCAGTTTCACCCAAATAATTAGAGCTCAATGAATGAGGTATTTGATTAATTTCCACTTCTTTTTCTGTTTGAAGAATGTACATTAGAAGATCCTGATTTTCTATGCTTTATTAGTTATTTAATAATATTTTATGGATAACTGTGAAGTTTGTTTACACCTCAGGATTTAAAATTCAGAATTTGAGTTGTGTTCGTTAGTTGTAGTTGAACAACTAAAGTCACTCCAATCCTGCAAAGACTTACTCAAATGTTTAACAAGCATGTCAATGTGTAAAGCTAAGCATACAGACCGAGACTGGTGTTATTCCTGATTCCTGATTGTAGAAGTATAACTCTTATAATCAGGTTTCTGGTGTGAATGTTCCCTGAAAGAATTTAAAAGTTGTTTCCCATAAGCATGCAAGGAGTTCATGTTAGAGTTCACTTACTACAAGCATTCATGCTTGTAAAACTTTTTTGGACAAATGTTTGAAGAAAGTAAGTGCAGAAGTGGTGTGAATACTTCTGGAGCAAATATATTTAAAAATACAAACAAGTGTTTGCAAATGTTTTTTTCCCAGACCTATAAATAAGATAGCACTCATTACATAAAATAAGCTTATATATTCCCAAGTAGAATGTAAATGATAATAGCTCAGGCATGCTGGTAATTAGCAAAAGTGTGTGTTTAAATATATTATTTAAACAACAAATATATTATTTAAACACACACACACACACACATACACATCTATCATGATTATGTCCTGTAGTTGTTTAAATTACCAGCATGCCTGAGCTATTATCAATTATGTTCTACCTGAGAATGAAACTATATAACATCTATTTATGATTACTGAGCTCATGATATGATGAAACATAAATATCAGCAATACTAGAAAAAATGAATGAAATTCCTGTTTAACTACCTAAATGAAACTGTATCTAATGATTAGAACTAGTTGAAATTTTTCCAATGGAAAGGTTTCCCATCAGAAACCAACCTTATCAGAACAGAATTTTCAATATTTTGTTTCTAAACTTTCATTTATAAATTGTTTTATTCTATATTATATTATAAATTATACTATAAATAACATTTAAAAAGTCAACATTGAAATGAAATGTTTCAATTTTATCAAAACAAATTCTTTCAATTGACCCAAAACAACAACAAATTTTGTTTTGCTGGAAATTTTGAAATTCAGTGTTTTATTCCAATACAGAGTGAAAACAAATTTCAAAATCACAAACATCTTTACAGTACTACTAATAATGAATCCAAAATAGATGAGGGGTTAATTACCACAAAACTGAAATAGACTAGTGCCCAAAGAATATCTCTTCAAAAGTAACAGTGTAAACAACTGAGATGAAGACAGACAAGGTGGGGGAGGTAATATCTTTTTATTGGATGAAGACAATAAGTTAAATCAAGTGACAGTCTCAAGCACAATTTTACTCTTCTCAGGACAAAAGTGTGTGAAAGACGCCTGATCTCTGGGCTGCAAGGTCAAGGGAATTTAAATGATATGCTGCCATTTCATTTTTTGCAGATCTGTATTTGTGACTCTGACTGTGGGGAGCATGTGTATACCCAGACTTCTAAATGTGGTCAGTGTTTAACCCATAGACATGTCTACAGATAGTTCTATACTCAAGTGTTCCCTTGTCAAACATGTTTTGTTCTGACTGTTCAATCTAGATGTACCTTCTTAACTCGACATAACTATCATGATTATATTTATTATTTACATAGTACTACAAATACATGTAGTGCTTTCCAATAAGTATAATAAGCAAATTAAAATTCCCTACCCCAGACTGATCACAGTTTGAGTGCAGAAAGCAGATGTGATCCAGTGAACAAACACAAGAGACCTGCTGATGAGTGTGCTGAGGCTCTGTCTGGTAGATGAGCACTCTCCCCTTCCACCTTTTTGGTTTAATTGTGCTCCCACCAAAGTCTGTGTGTCATGAATCAGGAGATGGGGAAGGAGGGTCAGGCCTAGTGGTCAGAGCTGTAGTCAGAGGGTGAAACAGCACCAAAGGTCAGAGCTGGAGTCTGTGACCAGGAATCAGAGCTAAGGGTCAGAGCCAGAGTCAGCAACCAAGCAGGACAGCAGGGCTGGAGTGGACTGGTCAGGACAGGAGGCTGTGAACTAGGCAGGAACAGGGCTCGAGCAAGGCTAGGAGCAGGGTGGACACAGAAGAGCTTGCAGCTATGGGCATGTGCATTGAGTAGCCAAAGATCAGTTATGAGTGTTGGGCTTAATCAGGTGCAGTAGTCAGTCAGACGACCCTACTGTGGCTCAGCTATGCACATAGGCATAGGCTGCCTGGAGACTGGGAAACTTCTGCAAGTCTTCATTCCTGACACTGTGGGGATTCTAACTAGAGCTTTTCTCCTTAAAATCTCCTGCCATTGCTCCCACCAGTGCTAACAATGGTTGGGTCATTACAGTAGACTGGCTGCCAGGGGCTTGACCATCATATGCTCTAAGCTCCTGCTCAGAGAAGATCTAAATGACATGGTGACCAATGACAAAGTTCTGGTAGAGCAGCCTATGGTGGCTGGTCTACACTACTCCTCCTAACATTATTAACATCTGTGTAGTTGCATTCCTGGTGGAAATGGTGGGAAATTTCAGGGGGAAAGTCTAATGTGGGCAAGGCCAATGGACATTTTGTCATTGACCAAAGGTAGGTGTGGATTCAGTCCTTAGACCACTGAGAGTTGAGGCCACGCAACACGGTGCAGGAGTTGCTCAGTATCTCACAGACTGAAGCCCACATCAACATGTGACCTTATAATGGGAATGCTTTCAGGAGAAGGTGGAGTTTTCTTGAAGAAGAGGAGGGGGAGGCATTGCATAGATTACGAGGGAGTGAAAGAGTCTAAGGGAGCATTCAGGAGAGAGGTTTTAATGGATTGTCAGAAATGGAAGGAAGCATAGGGTGGAAATGTAGTAATGTTGCCAATTTTGGTTGGATGTATTCCTGGAGATTTCATCACATGGCATAATCTTTAATTAAAGATTAATCTCTAATTCCTGGAGACTCCAGGCCAATCCTGGAGGGTTGGCAACCCTAAAATGTAGTCTGCTGCAGACTTATACACAGGGGTCAGCAACGTGTCCGTACACGGACACAAGTGTTCATAGTAAACATTTTGAGGTTTTGTGGTAATTTTTCAAAAAATTGAGTGACTTAATGGCATAACCCCTCCCCCCACAGTGTCCGTCACTAAGTATGGTAATTTTGTCAAGTGTCCATCATACAACGTGGTGGTGCCAACCCCTGCTTATACAGTAACTTGAAAAGAAGCTTAACCTTTATGTGGAAGAAGTTAGGAAGCTTGTGCAGAGATTCAAGAAGGGTGGAAACATGGTCCTACTAGCAGGAGAATAAACATATCTTGACCACAGTGTCAACTCTGATTAACAGGAATGTGCTTGAGAATTAGAGGTCAGCTCCAGAAGCAAACTTCTACCAGTGTTGTAGGGTTTGGAGCCAGCGTGTTGTTTTGATCCATTAGAGATAAAGGAGCCAGCTGCAACATTCTGATCCAGATATGACCTTCAGCAAAGTTTGGGAGTCTTCATATATGGGATTTGGGCTCAGGCCCATGTCTATGCATGAAGAATACAAATCTTCAGTTGAAAATGTGGGGGCTATACATAGTGTGTATAATATGCAATATGTATAATATCTGCCCTTACTTCTCATATCTTATACCTGACTGGGTCAATGGAAATTGCATAGCCCAGCAACAGAAATGATTTGTCCAGGTATGTGGAAGGGGAGATGAAGCAAGGACAGGGAGTCAGAGGAAAGGGAGAGGCAGAGCACAAGGAAGAGAATAGGACATAGAGGAAAGGGGTCAATGGAGGTCACAGGTAACCAGGGAAGATAAGGAAAGGGCAGTGAAAATGTGGGTACAATATAGGAGAGGAGCACAAAAGAAAGGGAGTGAGAAAGGGTGACAAAGAATGAAGAAGAGGGAACACACTGAGGAGGCAGATAAAGGCAACCAGTGTGAAAGAAGGGGATGGGGGATAGAGAGGGAAGACAGACAACAGAAGAAACCAGAGGAGACAACATGGATGAGATAGGAAATATTCTTCCTGTCAAAAACAGCCCTCTTTGAACCAGAGAGACAAGGTGGGTGAGGTAATGTATTTTATTGGACCAAGTTCTATTGGTGAAAGAGAGAAGCTTTTGAGCTACACAGAATCAGACAGCCAGGAGGCATTGCCACAGACGAATTGATTCAGACACTGGGCAGGGCAGGATTTTTCAGGGAAGCTGGAAAATAAGACCAACAGAAAGAGGTAAGAGAAGGGTTTACATTTCCATTGGCCTTAAAATGGTTTCAGAATATTTCAGTTAAGAAAAATTTGAGGACATCATACAGAATTGAGTTTCTCCCTTGGACACCTCTTTCCCTGATCTCTGCCCTGCCTCCCCCCTGCCCCTCATTTCATTCTGAATCAGGGCTTCTCTACATGGGAAAGTTTTACTGGTTAGTTCAGCATAATTATAGCTGTATAGTTAGTTATATCAATGTAGCTCCCAGTGTGGACACTCATTCTGGAATAAGAATGTCTTTTTTCAGTTTAGCGTAAACCCCTTCCAAAGTGACATCCAAGCTAAACCTAAAAAAAGCACTCTTACTCTGGAATAAGAGTGCACATACGGGAGTTATACTGATATAACTATATTGGTTTAAATTAACACTGTAGCTTATCCTGGTATGACTTCCCACAAAGACAAGCCCTTAGCTGCAGCATCATCTAGCCTTTCCACTGCAGAAATCTTTGCAATGCATGTCCTTCCTATCAGTGTGTTCCCATCCAGGTGAGGGCTGGAGGAGGCCTGAAAGCTGGAGGAGGTCTGAGGACTGGAACCACTGGAGATGTATTGGGTTAGTAGGATTTATGTTAAAGGAAGCACTGAAGCAGTCTTGGGACTGGCTCCATGGTAGAGTAGGCTAGTTCCTATGGCGGCAAAACAGCTGATCATGTCATTTAGATACAAACCATTGTGGTCCAGCCCACAGGCAAGTCTGACTCATCACTGGGAGAAAGGCCCAGTTCAAGGAGTCAGTTGATTGGCTGGAAGAGTGAAACAGAGGGCTACAAAATAAGTTTGTGGAACAAAATAATCAACACAGAGGGTTGTACACATAACTTTACTAATCTGCTGATCCTCTTTCAGTTAGAGCTGTGATAGGATACATTTCTTTCAATGCCCTCATTCAAGAGTGTTGCTACAAGTTTCCTTTGGGATTCCAAACACTCTCAGATTCCCCACCTATACTATAAGAGAACTCTCATTAAAAATATTCCCATTGGTGGTTCTAGAGCTCCTACTCTTTTACAGTTGCATGACTGATATTAAACAGCTGTATTGACCATTGGCTAACATTCCCAAATACATTTCTGGAAGCCACTGGAAGCAAACAGATGTAGCTGTGGAGTTAATGCCAAAGGATGTAAACAGTAGCTCACCAGAAGCCAAAGCATTTTACCAAGTGGCTTTGACACTTTCCAAAAACCTTTAAGCTGATGAAGAGTTGATTTGTACTTCAGAGGTAACCTGATTAACAACCAGTTTGAAACTGGAATATGTTAATTGGTACAAACATCACTAAATCACTTTCTTTAACCTGTATGAGATAGTGTGAATGAGTGACAACAAAGGTCAATAAAGCATGGAGGGAGATAAAAAATTATGCTTGGATCACTTGTGCATGTACTGACAATAGAATAGTGGATGATTAGTAATACAAAATAATGTTACATACAAAAAAAGTATTAAAGGAACGTTAAGGTTGCAAAGTCCAGCACTCAAATGTGAGGAAATGACAGAATTTATGTTGCCCATGCAATCTAAATCTGCCTTCTTTGTGTGCATGCATTATGAGGCAGTCTTTAATTATATTATCACATATTGTTTTCACAGGACTGCTTCCTAATTCAGTATACAGGATGGACAGTGCTCACTAAATGAGCAGGTATTCAAGATTTTATTTTATCTTCATTATTAAACCAGTGACCCCAAGCCTTACTTACAGTGCACTATTCAAACCTTGCTCTGAAGGTAGAATTATGAATTTCTTCATGAGCTATCTATGGCACTCATCACTATAATATCTGAGTACTTCAAAAACAGTAATGAATTTATTTTCACAACACCCTTGTGAGGTAAAGGGGGCCCTCATTTTACAGATGGGAATCAGAGGCATAGAAACATTCAAGTCAGAAGTGTCCACTCATTTTAGGTGCCCAGTTTGAGACACTAGAGACATGATTGTACATTCAAAGCACAGCTTCCATTGACTTCAGTTGCAGCTGTGAGTGCTCAGCATTTCTGCTAATCATACCCCAGGGTCTCAAGTCAGGCATACAGAAAATGAAGAACACACAATTAGTGACCACCTGTGAAAAATTACTCACATAGGAACTCTGTGGCAGAGTCAAGGGCAGAATCAAATTTTCCAGGGCAGCATTCACCTTCCTTAACCATGAAGCCATTCTTTCTCTTCCTGCCAAATCCCCTGCCTCATTCACTGCACATATTCCAGCTTCGGTAATAAATGAAACAGGGGTCCTATAGACAATGGCCTCCCTATCCCATCTCAGTCCATCCCCAGCTATGGCTCCCAAACCTAGTCTTGATCCCAGACTTCTTGTCCCAGTCTCCTTGTCCAGCCAGTCCAGACTTTCTCCCTGCCTTCCCCAGGCTCTTCATTTGATGTCAGTCTTCCCCACCTGCTCCCAGGCCCAGTCTCCCTCGCTGTGCCACTAATCGCAGTCTCCCCCCTGGCTTCTCACCCACTTTGAGTCCCAATGTATTCCCCAAGCTCTTTGTCCCAGACTCC
Organism: Trachemys scripta elegans; assembly: GCF_013100865.1. Taxonomy (NCBI): domain Eukaryota; kingdom Metazoa; phylum Chordata; order Testudines; family Emydidae; genus Trachemys; species Trachemys scripta. Next base: position 82,626,933 of record NC_048301.1, read on the forward strand.
TTGCACAGAGAGTCCCAGTCTCCCACTCCTTGGTTCCTCATCTGATGTCAGTCTTCCCCTAATACTGGCTCCTGGTCCCCCTCACCAACTCCCAGTCTCCCCCAACTAGTCCCAGTCTCCCTGCTCCTATTGCCCCCACCCCTAATTCCCAGTCCCAATCTCCTTTCGGAGCCAGTCTTCCTCCCCAAGTTCCTTTTCCCAATCTACTCCCTCCACCCTTCCCTCCAGTCCAGCTCTTGCCCCTCTGTATTTGCTTCCTCCTCCACACTGCCTGGGGGCCAATAAGGGGAGCACTGACAGGCTCCCTGCTATCATTTCCTGTGCACAGTGGCCCCCTGCAGCTTGAAGGGCTAGTGGCAGGGAAAGTCCTTCTCAGCTCCTCTAGCCCTGGGAAGGAGCATGCCCTGTACAGATAGACTCTTCAGAGAATTTAGCTCCCAGGTCTCTACAGAGCATGTGTGAACATTTAACAAGTCTCTACTGAGCATGTATGAACTGAGATTTTTTTCAAATGTTCATAATTTGGCCAAGTTAATGCAGATTTAAACAGGGATAGCAAAAAACTACATCCCTGACACCAGAGTGAGCCTCCTGACAAATTTCTTGTCCCTGCTCCAAAGGGTGAAGGCTCTAGAGCAGTGGTGGGCAACCTACAGCCCATCAGAGTAATCCACTGATGGGCCGTGAGACAGTTTGTTTACATTGACTGTCCGCAGGCATGGCCGCCCGCAGCTCCCAGGGGTCGCAGTTCGCCGTTCCTGGCCAATGGGAGCTGCAGGAAGCAGCAGCCAGCCTGCGCCGCAGGTTGCCCAACACTGCTCTAGAGCTTCTCAATGAAATGGTTGCAACAATTTTTTTTCCTTGGGTAAAACAATTTTTTCTCCCCAGCCTCTTCTCAGAAATGCCTGAAGCATTTTTCTTGAAACAAAACAAAAAACTGAGGCAGACATCCAGAATAACAAATTTCCACCCAAATCTAGGCAAAGTCATCAGCAACTGAAAACAGGGTCTTTCAATGGGAAGTATCAGGCAAACTTTACTATAGGTGGTGTTACCAGCTCCATCTATAATATACAGCGGAATCTATGTCCAAAACCTCACCTTAATATTAACACTAAGGTATTCCCAAGCATTTCACAATGTTAAATTACTGTACCTGTTTCAAATGAACAAGGTAACAAGAGACTGATCAAAATTCACTCCAGATATATCCTTTTCTAAGAGACTGACTGAACTGCTAAGGCCCTCAGAGACCATAAGACATATACTGGCTGGACATGAAGCTGGTGTACAGGAGACTGCACTTTGCATAGTGCTGTATAGCAATTTAGAATGTAATGCTAAACTCTTTGACAGCAGCTCAGTATCAGATAGATAATCTCTATCTTTCTGTTTCACCTGTGTAGTGTAACTGCTGACAATAGAACAATGTTTCAGCTACAAATGACCTCTTCTGCCTTAAAAATCTGTTCTTATTAATTATCTGTACCTTAAGTGATTTATAAACAAGAGAATAATTCTTGGGGTCATATAAATGGGATACAATATATAATGGAATTCCTTTTAACTTTCCCACTGAAGTTCTCAGTCACTCCTAACAAAAGACCCCAAGCCGTTAAGAGACCTCCTTTTATTGATTACTTGAGTGATCAGTTAATACACAGTAGTAGATGTCAAGTGGTAGAGTGTCAACAGGTGAAGGAAATAAATTCTGTATGATTGCTATGCCTAAGCTTATGGCTAGTTCTATACAGGGCAGGGCTTTGTTATGGTGATTTTTACAAGCACGGATTAGACACAGCCAATTTGTAAAATTTCACAGAGGAGTCACAGAATTTCCACTCCTTTTGAAACCAGCAAGTCTGCAAAGGCCACTAGCCCTGCTTCAGTGCAAGCTCGTGGTGGGAACCCAGAGTGCAGCTTCCTCAGCAGGCAGGTCTTTGGTATGGTTCAGAACTGAACCCTTCAGGGGTAGCTGGGTAAGGGGCAAGGTTAGCACAAACCATCTGCCCTTGTCCTATGTAATGAGGTTGGATCTCATCTGATTAGGGAATTATTATTTTTAATTTCCTAAAGAAGTGGGCATGTCACAGAAGGGAAGAATCTATTTTCATGAAAAGTTTTTATTTTCACTTCCGCCCAGAGAAGTGTCTGTTAAATGGAGGATGGCATGAGTAATGGCCCAACTTATAGCAAAGGTAAGTTCTGCAACACAATGCATCCATGAGGTTTTCATTTAGGGTGAAATTCACTTCTGTGCAGAGGACCAGTGTAAGGCCAATGCATCACTTAAGACCCACCATAAATGGGATTTCAGTGGTGCATAGACTTTGTGCCGGTCCTCTGCAGGGGTAAATCTCACCTTTAATGCATTTGTTTTCACACTACAAAAGGCAGTGACTGATTGGACGGAAAGGGGAGTGGATGCAAAATCCTATCTTAGGAATGGAGTCAATACTGGTGAAACTGAGGAAGGGACAGCAACTCTTTCTGCACTTTAATATCTCAGGTTTGTCAGTTTGTGGTGGCAAAACATTTAATGTATTGGGTTCTTACTTTTGTGGAGTAACAAGTATATGTGAAATACAAATACAGTGTACTGCTATGAACCTACAAGAAGTGCTTCTCTGGGATGTCATCTCCTGGAAGAGTCTAGCATAAGGACCTAACCCTGATTTAGATATGTAATTGCATATCTCCTCAAAGTTTACCAGCTTTATCCAGGCCCACAAGGCTCTTCTCCATTCTCCAGACTGTATTTTTCTTTTATAGCTTTGGAGGATTCTGGGGTCACAAACCTTATTTACATTAATTTATTTGTTCACTGCTTAAACTCCTAAGTAGTTAAATAAGGGTGGGGAGGGAAGTATGAAAGGCTACAAACACGTACACTTACTGGCCCATCTAATCTATCATTCAGGAGCACCATACACATGATGCCTTGATTCTGCAGAAAGAACCATAAAGACCTGTACTGACATGGGTGCTCTATTGATTCCAGAAACGATCTATATCAATCAAGTGTCCACCCAGGCAGTTCCTTTTGAAGGATCAGGCCCTAAGTTAAGATAATGACATCATCTTTACATGTGATCAGAAAAAAAAAGGATCAAGTACAATTTCTTGTGCAAATAGTGGTAATGCAGCAAGGAACATACAAATGACTAAATGATTGAATGTATAACTGAGAGTCACAAATACACATTTAATATAGATTTTACAAGGATCATTTTTGATTCAGTACCAAAGGATCATTTAAAGCACAGTCAAAGAATACATACATATATTAGCATAGCTGTGAATGACCAGTAATTATATTTCCTATAATTATTAGTGTATTGACACTTAATAGTAGTCTTATTAAATCTCACTGGAAGGAGTAACTTTACTTCAAAATAATGATACTTAAAGGAAAATCTACTAAATCATTCCATTTTGGTTCTATTTTAAAGAGAATTTAGGTAGTAGATGAAGGAGTCCTATGTAGGAGATTTTGAAAGTAACTCATTTTATGATTTCATCTGAAAGATATGACAAGTCTAGAATGCAGTTTACCGATACACAACTCATGAAGTGAACAGGAATTTTCTGTGACTTTCCCAGTTTCATAATTAAATCATTCAGATTATTTTCCCCAACTGTAATCCACTTGTAAAATAATTGGAGTAATCAGAAAGGCTGATTTAGGCTTCAATAGATAGATTATATCAATAGTGCTGGTGATTAGAAAATTTAGTGAAATTTAGTTGTGTATCCCACAAACAGTTGGTAACAAAATATTCCCCTTTTGCTGGCTAGGTGATCCCTATTCATTTGTAAAATGAATGTATTCCTGATAATTGAATTAGGGACATCGGTTGCATAGGCAAATACCAATCACAGCAGAGATGTTGCGTTTCACACATAATTTGTTTCTGACTCTTTAGCAGTGTCACCTCAGACATACAGAAAGTAGAAAGCAAACACTCACTACTTAGCTCTCCCACCCAGCAAATACTTCTGAGCATCCATTAGGAAAAGCAGCCTTTGGCACAATGGTTTGTTTGCATTGAGGACTAAAGGTCTTTTATGGAGATCTTATACTAATACAGTACTTGAGCAAAACAAGATTCTGGCATGTCTGATAATTTGAAGGATGCTCACATAGGTCAAATAGCATATATACAGATACAACTTTATATTACAGACCTGATTCAGCTTTATTGAAGTGAATGGGAAAATTTCTACTGACTTCAATGGGTTTTGAGTAAGGTCCTGAATCAGTTATTGGCATGGAAATGTTCCCAGCACATTCCCCCCATGTATTCTTCTCCATTCTAACCCCAAGTAAGGACAAATTTGACCTTTGTCCTTTCATGGGTGTATGCTGTGTACATGTGTGTGTGGGGGGAGGAGTCTTCTGCCCACTTGCGTGCCCTATACAAGGGTAAGAGCAGTAGTGGTCCCTGTGGTCAGGGGAGGAAAAGGATTGCTCTCCTAAGGCACCCCAGAAGCACAATGCATGCCAAAGGTATTAGGGATGAGATGAACTTATGGTCCCATGATTCTCTTTGCATCAGCCACAAAACAAGCCAGGGGCATGAAGATAGGGGGGTGCATTCCCCTTTGGGGTGAGGCAACTCCCCACCCTACCCTGGGCTGTGCTAATATGTCACAATTTAGGCTACACTAATTCTACCAGGATACATATGTTTGGTGAGACATTGATTTAATTTATTAAATGTCAGCCGAACAAATAGCAGCCAAAACAAGGTAGGTGGAACGCTGTGTATGGCATGGGTTGCTAACTGAAAAAGGCAAGCTGAAAATAGCAATGCAAGCTCACACTGATATTTCAGTTTAAGGTCTTCTTCAGGAAGGATCTAGGTAAGAAAAAGTCTAGAGAAGATAGCCGTAATCAAGAGAGCGCTCTTTCTCTGCTTGGCCACAGAACAGAGAGTCAGATGGGCTTGGCTCCTAGGGGCATGACTCTTTCAGATTCCATGTAATCATAAGCGTAAGTCCTTCCCTGTTGTTTGTAAAATACCCTTTGGCAACTTGAGAATAAAGAGAAAGGGGAAGAGGAAGATTCTGCCATTTTTGTATGTTTTAAAAGGGAATTAAGTGAATGGATACTTGTACAAATAACACAAATATCCAGAGTTATTATAATCAATTGTAACATTGAAATCTTCTGTTTATGCATGAGGGAGGTGTAGCATTACTGCCTGACCAATTTGCCTCACCTCTAATCTGGAGGGATGATACCACCTTTGCAGGTGACACAATAGCTCCAAGTTCTTTTTGCTGAGTCTCCCAACAAAGTAATGGTGATCACCTTGATCAATCGGTCCTTCAGCCCTCATATAGATTGCACCGATCACAACACGTCTTCCATTCTTCTCTTATTCTGGCCTTCCTTCTCCATGAGTGGCTATGCCTTTTCATGATAAAATCTTCCCATCTCTTTGGAGGTTGGCCAAAGCTGTAGTCCATCGATTGTCAGTGAGCCTAGCTATATGCCCGGCCCTTTGCATTTTACTGTACCTGCTTTCAATAACGACGCCTGCACTTCATTCTGCTGTCTGATCACTTCATTGGGGACTCAGTCACAGATTGAAGTCCCCAGAATTCTTCTTTCCATTGCCCTTTCCGTGACAGACAGTTGTTGCTCCTCTATCTTTGTCAGCGCCCACGTTTTGCTGCTGTACAACATTGCCGGTAGTACTATTGATTTGAAGAGGTTGGCATGTGTTGCCTTGTTGATTTTTCCTTGGAGGACATCCTTGATAGAATTGAATGTGTGCCAACCAGCTTTCTTTCTTCACAAGAGTTCGCCTTCCTGATCATGGCGCATGTTAATTTCTTGGCTCAAATAGATGTATTGTTCAACTTCTTCTATTTGTTCTCCCTTGACTATTATTTGGGCTTTTGGCAAGGCATCAGACCGCATAAATTTCATTTTAGAGTGGTTCATTTTCATTCCGACTTGGCTGCTTTTTGTGTCGAGTTCTCACAGCATTTTCTGTAGTTTGATAGTGTTTTCGGCAATCAACATGATATCACCCGCGAATCTGAGGTGGTTGAACTGCTCTCTGTTGATGCTGACTCCACCCTTCCAGTTCATCCGCCTCACTACTATTGTGAAAGGTATCAGTGAAACCGTGTCTTCTTAATTCATCCTTTTTTTTACTGGGATATGAAGGGGAGTGTCGAACAGAGTTATAGCTATAGTGCAGTCAGAGTTTGCCTCCTTTAGTAGTTTGATGTAGTTTGAGTCATTGCCCTGCTCTGCAAGAGCTTTCAGCACTGCACTGATCTCTACGCTGTTGAATGCTTTTTCATAGTCGACGAAGGCAATGCATAAAGGGAATTTGTATTCCCTTGAGTGCTCCAATAGCTGCTTTATAGTGAAGATATGGGTCCATTGTGCTGAAATTCCTTCGAAAACCTGCCTGCTTTCTCGGCCCCAGTTCCTTGCATATCCCTTGATCCACTCTACGCGGTGGTGCGGAGTTTAATTGACAAGAGGCTTCTGAGAATCTAGGGGGCCAGAAAAAGGACTGCCATTTCAGTGTGTACCTACAACTGCAGGACACTGACAACTCGATCAACCATCTAATGGAGGAAAAGGCAAGGACAGCCTGCGATGTCCTTGGTCTCTGTGAAACATGACAAAGAAAGGAGATGGAAGCAAAGTGGAGAGGCAGAAGCACCATCATGTTGGGCAAAGGAGAAGGAGTGAGAACTGTTGGAGGAATTGGTTTTATCATCAACAAGGAATGGTCTTCAAAAATCATCTCCTGCAAGTTCAAGTCATCACTCATAGGAGTGCTATACCTCCAACTGAACAAGAATAGCACCCTGAAGATTATCTGCATTCCCACAAGCACAAGTGAAGATGATGATACTGCAGAATTCTATCAGGAGCTTGAGGAAACCCTCATTCAAAAATCCACATATACAATTGCGATGGGAGACTTCAACACCAAGGTCGGAAGAGGGAAAGAAGGCAAAAGTTCATTGGAAGGTATGGCATCGGTGAATGGAATTTACAAGGAGAGTGACTGGCAAATCTGGTAGAGACAAAAAAAATGTTCATTGGTAACACCTGGTTTAAGAAGAAGGCCAAGAGAAGGTGGATCATACCTAAAGTGAAGAACAGAAATGAGACTGACTATATTCCAATTGATAAGCAGCACATTGTACAAGACATCTCAATAGTGCCATCATTCAGCACCGATAATGACCATCGCTTGCTCAGAGAGAGGCTCAACTTCAGTGTAAAGGTGGAGAAGAAAGCACTATAGATGGCAAATCAGAGACAGCAGCTGAAAATATTCATTGAAGCAATCCAGAAAGTGAACATTTCCAAGGAAGACTGGAGTCTCATAGTTTACTGCAATGAGGACTATAAAAACTTCGCTGATAAGTTGAGGCAATGCGTGAAATTAGCCGAGAAAGAAAGACCCAAAAGAGCGAAGGAAAGAATCTGGGAGGAAACGAGGAATTTGCTAGAGAAGCAGAGGAATATGAAGCAAAATGATGGTGATAGAGTACTCCCACCTCTGCAAGCTGATAAGAAGACTAAAGAAGGACTTTGAGAAGTACTGAAATGAAAGGCTCTTAAAGACAGTGAAAATCTCAGAAGCCTCAAAAAATGCAAATGGGAATTGATGCTGGACAGGTCGACAAAAACAGTGCTGAAGAACAAAGATGGAAAAGCAGCAATTGACAGAAAAGGGATGGAAGTGGTCTGCAAAGATTTCTACACCACATAATTCGTGTCTCAAATAAATGTCCCAGTACCAACACTACATCAGACCAACAAGTGCGTACTCCTGGTCCTCGTCAGCGAAGTTCGACATGCAGTTTATCAAATGAAGGAAGAAAAAGCTCCAGGAAAAGACAGTCTGACAACCAAAATGGTAATGATACTTTCATTTTTAAGTGAACACCTGTATACTGTTAATTGGGCTAAGGCCATCAACAGATTTCACATAGACCACGGAACAACCATTAAATGGTAATGCAGTTTGTCCCTAAATACATCGACCAGATTACCAGTGACCTATAAGTGAAAGGCAATGTGATGGCAGATTAAGTTAACTGCTAACAAATGTAAGGTAGATGAAGTCAGTGTGACTAACCACATGCCTAAAATAAAAAGCTGAAGTGCTTTGCGAGGTCGGGGCATAATTGACCAATTAACCTTTGGAATGTGCTTTGAGATATTGGACAAACAGTGCAATACAACATAAGTTCAAAGCACTGTATTATTGCACAGACATATGTTGGGTGAATTAAGATATATGAAATAGGCATATACATTCACATTAATATTAACGATAATTAAAAACATTCAGATCATGATAGTAACACAATTTAATGCTGTCTTAACTTGGCCTCAAAAGTGGAATTGATTTTCATTTAAACTTCCTGTGTGATATTCTGTATTACCCTTGTAAGGGTATGTATTCAGTGCAGAGTTAGCCTCGGTGACTGGCATCCAACTCTGAGAACCCAGGTTAGCCTAGCATGAGCAGCCACACTACAAAGCCATACCCAAGTTATTGTGTCCTCACTGGTGCTACACTACCCCATGTGTCACTTAGACTTTTGAGGCATATCCCATGGATCTTTTGTGCTGCATTAAGTAGAGTTACTCTACGATTCTTTCCCAGTGAATTGTGGGAGAATTTGTCCTTCCACCGGAGAAATTGTAGAAAGGCATTGGAGGCTTATCAGCACTCAAGTGATTTAGCCTGAGTACTCACTGCAAGGTAGGGAAGTTACCCAAGTGAGGGCAGAACCCAGGCTCTGACCCACCCATGCCTCTCTTCCTCCAGCCATGCTAGCCAGTCCAGGTTGAAAGCACAACTTAACTCAGGTGAGAAGTTTTTGTGTGTGTACTGTAGGCAGTTTAGGGTAAGAACCTAAGTAAGAGCTCAGGCTAATTCTGCAATGAAGACATACCCCCATGCAGCACAGAACTCACAGGCAAAAGACAGTGTGTGTGTTGCTGAGGGGGACAGAGGGAAGTGACTCAGGAAGTTTTAAGCCACCTTCGTGCCATCCTGATTCTGGGGTGTGTGGGGGACTGCAGAGGCATAATTTAGACAGCCCTGCAAGGCCTAACTTACAGCAGTCTCCCCAAGGTTGACTTTGAGCCTCGGTGCTGCCTGGAATATCTGTAATACTGTGCACTGTAGTCCCACTCCCATCACTGCCTCTGGAATGACTCCTATACCAGGACAGGGCTTTTGACACAGTCCTTGGAAGAGAACCTTATGGCCATCTCCCTCAGTGCCTATGCCAGAGCAATTATACCCAGGCTCGAACCAGAGCTTGTAGGGCCCCTTTATGCTACTCTGCCCTTTTAGCTATCATAAAGGGGCAGAAGTCAGTAATAAGGATCTCACTCCCTCTGATTTTCATTTCTAAGATTCATTCATTTTTGGAACTGAATCCCACCATGAGCTACTGAGCACCTCCTGTGAGGTGCTCAACACCCTCAACTTCTGCTCAATCTTTCAGGGGAAATTGAGGACACAGCATAACATAGGAAAGAGCTGGCATCTAGCAGGATGGAGGATTTTATGATCCTGATTTAAAATCCATTGGGTCAATGAGTGTCTTCAGTGGGCTTTGGATCAGATGCTGTAAGAATAAACATCATGACCAAGCTCTGGTTTTAATCCTGAGATAATGAGTCAAGTTGTCTGGTGATAAATTACTTGTTCTCTGAAGCTGGGCTAAGTAAATGAATAAAATAATCACCAAAGCACATAACAAGTTAACATACAATTTCAAGCAAGCTAAAGGAAAAGAAAAGAGTGGCATTTGTAAGTGATATGTCCTGCTGATTCTTTGTAAAGCCAGCTGTGACATCAGTTTATAGCAAGGTGTGTGCAGTCTTCAAGATGTATAAGTGTAAAACCTACAGACATCAAAAGGTTTGAAATTCAAATCAACTACTGGAATCCTGCCTTTATGTATTTCAAAGAGGAAATCCGTTGAACTTTCCCTATAATGATTATCTTGCAGCATGCCTTTAATAGACAATAGGGAAACACTCGGAATGAGACAGCCACTATTGGCATGTTGAATAGCTGAAATAACTAATAAGGAGAGTGTTGGATCATTTTATCTGTTTTTTTCCTCATTGAGATGTTCTCCATGTCTCTGTAGAGTTGAATTTTCAAGTCTCACATTTAGTGCTGCTGCTACTGTTCTTGGTGAGAGTTGGATGGGACTATATAGCAGTACCAGGCAAAAAATGATAATGTAGCGAAGCCATGGAGAGAGCTATGGAGAATGATAAATGAAAATTGTAGTCATAAACTGGAACTATTAGGATAAGTCCCTTTTTTCCAGCAGTACATTTTCTAATAAACCTCTTGCAGCTGCATTTCCATCTTTTGAATATTTGAAAATGTGTTCCTTTCTTTGGTTTCCACCGATTAAGGAATTTAACTAGAAATGGCTGAATTATTTGCTGTGAACATGGTGAATTTATCCCTTTTTTCTGTTTGTGAATTATTCATAAGAAGATCATGATTTTTATCAGTCTGTTTGTGAGTCATAATTGTTCAATGGATTGCTTACACAAACAAATCAGTCTCTGCATCATTCACAAAGTGTTTGTAAGGTTCATTTGATTATTCAATGGTTGGAATTTTCTATGCAAATTGTGTGATTGGTTCCTTAACTCACATGATGTTGTTTCTGTACTGTGGTTGAATGACCTCACCTTTTAAACTACTTCCATTTATGTATCCCAAAAAATTCTTGATTAAACAAATCTCAATGAGAGAGGCCTGAAATTTGCTTTCCACTGAAGGTAGGACAAAAAGTAAGGGGCTTACTCTGAGGCACGCGAGATTTAGCTCAGATATTATAAAAATCTTTCTGATTATAAGAGTAGTTAAATTCTGGAACAAGCTTCCAAGAGAGGTTGTGGAATCCCCATCACTGGAGGCCTTTACGAACAAGTTGGACCAACTCCTGCCAGGGATGGTAGGTTTATTTCATCCTGCTTAAGGCCAGGGGGCTGGATTTCATGACTTCTCAAGTTCACTGCCAGTCTCACATTTCTATGGTTCTATGTTTGTATATAAAGAAAATTGAGCTCAACTTAAAGGGGCTGGATTCACAGCCCTGTAGAATGAAGTTCTCTATTTGTCCATTGACCAAATACAGGGCAAACTTCCCCAACCTGAAGGGATTACCTCTAAGCAATAAGTCCTTGGTTGAAACAGTCAATCGTAGCAGAGATGACTTATACTGCTGCTTATTAATGGAAACCACAAATGAATCCAAACATTTTCACCAAACATGTGACCTAATGATTAATTAATGTCATGAAACAAAATTGCACCCATGCACAACGATTTGCTTGACACCTTGACATTTGTATTGTGTTGCTGGTGCAGAGATATGGCCCAGATCTAGATCTCAGTAACACTGGTGTAAGTACTGCGTAACTCAGCTGATTTTCAGAGTTATTCTGGATTTTTATCATGAAATTTACACCAAAATCTGACAATTGGAGCCACAATTGAAAATATATATAAACTGCAAAACTGAGATTATATCTGAATACAGATTTTGAACACTTCAAAGACTAATTATATTCAGATCCAGGGTTTTGGGTGGCCCCATTATAAAGACAGAGATAATTTTGCAAAATGTGGATCTGGAGCCAAGTTTGCACATCCTTAAGGCTCAGGCAATGTTTGGTTCAGGGGTTTTGGTCACAGTCCATCCCTAATTGAAACGTATGAAAAGCTAATGCAATAGTTATTTCAGATGCATTCAATGAAAACTTTGGAATCAGAAAACAATTTGTTCTACACAAGTGTCTCTGGCTAATAAGCAAGCCCACAGTAGCCTGTTTAAAGAATGCAAGTGATACTGTGGACAATGTGCATTTTTTTTAGGAAAAGGAAATATTGAGGAACCAACTGTAATAAACACAGTAGGGAAAACAAACACATTAACTGGCTTTAGCACAGACAAAAATGGATGGCTAAGGGAGAAATTCTATTTCAGAAAGGTCATTCATTTGCTTCTACATTCCTTCACCACATTTACATGCCTGCCAATTGTATTCATCAAAGGTCTTTATTATTCTTTTTTGGCACACATAAAACAATCATTTTAATAAATAATGACATAACCACTCAAATAAGACGAAGGAAAGAATGGAAATTTACTTCAGATGTTAGCATTTAGCAGCATCCAAGAAAAGAGGCTAAAAGTATTTGTACAATGCATTTAAAAGTTGTATCTGGCAGCACCTATCATGGTATTTCCTGATGAATAAAGACAGTGGGCCTGATTCTCTTTTAAGATGACTCTCTGTGCTGCTCTAACTTATGTTCTGTTTTCCACAAGCTCCCATGGGTTGCAGAGAATAGCCAGAGCACAGCCAAAAATCTGATAAAACTCTTGCTCTGGTCTGCCCCCAGCATATCCTGGATGGGCTGAGAGACAGTAGCTCATATAATCACTCTAGGAGCTCTACCCAGGTTAGGGAACCTCATCACACTAGAGGTATTCCATAGTGAGCTGTTTCTGCCCTCTTTACGATCTCTTTACATTGCCAGAGCAGCACAAAAGGACTGAAATGCAACAAGAAGCAGGCTGAAAATCTGTAAATTAATTACATAGTTGGGATGATTCATTTCTAAACTAACCAGTGTCTGAGGAACAAGGCCTGCTCCAACAAACAGATCTTTATGCAGTTATTTTCCGTGTTTATTTGGAAAAGCTCATGATGTAATCTGAGTCAGCAAATGTCACATTTAGCAAATGACTCATTTAGGCTGGCCTCACATGGTTTAAAAAAAAAAAAAGCTTCAAATGTTGCCCGTATTTTGGACCTTAATAATACTGAGTCACATTTACAACTATATTAATTATCTGGGGAACAGAATGTTGCCTAGTGGGACATGTACTTCCCTGATCCTCTGTGCCCTGGAGGGATTAATGGTGCTCCTGGCTCTAATATCTCTGAAAGTGTGGATGATGTGTCCTGTATTACTTCAGACCAGCCAGACTACAGGCCCATAATACTGCTGCTTTGGCACTATTCATAAACATCCATAGCCATAGAAAATATTATGTAAGGCGTAGATTCCTTCTATTATATTCATGTTAATATACTTTGCAGCAGTATCACTGGAGACCCATAGAAAAATCCATCTCATTTCCTAATTACTAATCATTTTACATTGGATGAAAAAGAAAAGGCTTAAGGCCCAGTGGGATCATATAAGTCTGACCCACGAATAATTGTTTAACTTCAGAAGGTTTATTATCTCCTAACAGGAATGAGAAGCATATTTCTTAATGGGTTCCCTACCCTGGGCAGTACAAGCCTTCCTTCCTTTGAAGAAGATCTCTATGGTAATTGATGTTAATGAGCAGCAAGCCATGGAGAAGCTCTGGGTCACCAGGTAGGAAGCCCCCCAAGAGATAATCTAATTACTCTCCAAAACAAATTACTTTCAACCAAAACAAATTACTTTCAATCACTCTGCAGCAGATAAGATCAGTGGAGAGAGCTCAAAGCTGATGACAGCTGGAGACTGAGGCTTCATGAGTTTATGGATTGATCGCTTTTCTCTTTGGTCCATTTTGTTGAATGACAATAGAGTGACAGAAAACTGGAGCCAAGAACTGTGCTTCCCTTTCATTTCATTCAGATAAGTACATAGGTTCTCCTCAAACCAATACTATTTACAATGAAGTCCACTGATCTGAGTGAGAAAAAGGACATTACTTAAGTCACAGACACATATGCTCATGTGTGTAATATATGAGAAAAGACTTCTAGTTTTAAATTTACATGGACTGGTATGGCATAAATTATAATCTTAATATTTGTGTGATTTCACTGAGAAAGCATAACATGTAAAATATTACACTGTTGTTTACTAGGTGCTTGTACAATGCCTAGCAGAATGGAGCCTTACCTGGCATAATGCTTCTATTTGCTACAGAAATATAAATGTTAAATAGTAATAATAATAATTAATAACCAGTGCCTTACCCTGCTCCCTTTAAAGTAAATGGCATTACTTCCATGGAGGGCATGACTGGGACTTAGCTCTTTTTATTAATTGATTATTAATATTATTAATTAATGGTATTTTTTAATGTATTATATCTGTGTGGAACTTTTCACCCTGAAGAATCACAAAAATATTTTGCAAAGTTAAATTGAAATACAAACTATACACAGGGAATCAATTAATCAACCAATGAAATGCAGCCACCATCAGCTGTTTCCCAATGCACCACAACTCTACAAAACAGGTCACAGACAGCTGAAAAAGTTTTATCATTGCCAAATGAAGAAACCAACAGGATTTAAGTTGGCAGCACGTAGATCACCAATAAAACAGACTTCAATCTTCGTATCTCTTCATTAAAATAACTTTTATGGAATATGAGGTTTGTAATGCACCTCTAAAAATAATTTGACTGAAAGTAAACATGCAAGGCCATTAGTTAATTAATAACATTATAACTGTTTCTGTTATTTGCCAAACTAGTGGTAGGTGCTTATGTTTGTTGTTTTTTATTTGAATATATATTTTAGAAAAATTAGTTATGAATATATCTATCTTATAGGAAATGCTCATGTACCTTGCATTTTTACAGCGGTTTTGCTGGTTTTATTTTATAGCATGCCTTTAATTCCTGAATAATATAATGAAATCAGTGACACATGCTGCTTAACTATGAAAAGCAGTTATGGAAGTGCAGAGTAATGAGTTTTCATCAAACAAACAAACAAACAAACACAAAACACACCTCCAGCATTTGTAGTGCAAAGATATAGTTAGCAGGGATATTATCCAAGTTAGCATGATAGACTAAACTAAACAGTCTTTAAATTGATCCTGACATGGCAACTTCCTGGATCCGTATACCATGCCATTCTCTGCATGCAACTCTCATAGACAACGACTGGACTTCCAAAGCAGATTGATGGCAGAATGTGGCCCATCTGTCAGGAGATCCTCCATGGATCAAGGACAGTTTATTGTCTGTCAACAGGTGTTCTATTGTTGATAAAGACTCAATAGTTGTTCTGCCATAGGTCAAGGAGAGCTCCATTTTCTATCATGGGAGACCTCCAATGAAGATAAAGAGTAATATACAGCTTTCAGTGAGACCCTGATCCTGGCAAAGAGAACCCTTGCACCTGTGTGGATACCCATTGAAGTTAATGAGGTGTGCTGCCTGAGCACATGGCTCCTTTCCTTCAGTTCTCTTTGGAAGATCAATGCCCGAGTCAGTTTTCTTCATGTTACAGAGTATATGAACTATCGGAGTCAGAGAACACAATCCTGCCACCAGCTCTCCAGTGTGTAGGAGGAATGTGCAGGCTCCACTATCCATTCCATTGCCAGCCAGGGTCATGAACCATTCTATGTGTGGTGCAGTCCATAGTTCTCATCCTCATCCCTGTTGGGTTGATTTGTTCACCCAAGGGTCCATGGAGTGTCCCTGTCCCTCGTACTGGGTATGCAAGAGGTTGGAGGGATGGGCTGTTTGTGCTGTCCCCCACATCCCTGTTCATTCTCAAAGGGCCAGGGACAGTCTGGCCCTAAAACTCTTGGTTCAGTTTCATGGAGTTTTATTTCTTTTCATAGGGCCATTTAAAAAGAAAAATAGAATATCTCTGTGTTCACATAATACACAAAATAGGAGAACTCAGATTTCTCTGCCTCTTAGGTCAGACCAAGACGTATCACGTGAGCAATAGCCAGACAGTGGGTGATCTTACATTCCATTCCACATGTGCTGAAATACTTAGGCTGACAAATGGAGGGGGGAGGGCTCAGCCCTAATTCTGAATTTCCTTGTTTTGTCTTTTTAACTAAGACCTTTTATCTTACGTTCAAACATTAGTTGGGTTTTTATCTATATATTTACACAGGTCAGTTGATGAATTTGAATGATTTTCAAACAGAATAAGACATCTACTCCTCTTCGGTTTTCTCACTATTCAAAAGTGTAACTTCAATAAACTTGAATTACGTTTTTAAAGCCATCCATTCTTTTTCCATGTCGATTTGTTATCTGTTCTGCTCTTCTTACTTTCAAATGGTCTTTTAATTGACCATTTAAATTAGGAAATTATGGCTGATTAGGATCAATCCAGATGCAATGCTCAGATGGACTGGCTATTTCAGTACCATTGTTTTAGTTACTTCTGCTTTGTCAAATAAAGGTCAACTCTAGCTGCCATTGGCAGGATGCTTCAGTAACCTTTGCCCTTCAATTCTTGACCCCGACCATCCCTGAGCCATGACTCATGGTGGCAACCCCCCAATGTGGCAAGTTAAGAAACTGCACTGGGGAACATAAGAGTGAGTTTCTTATCATAAATTCAGTTTCTGATTACTCAAGAATCATGAAATTACACTACAACTGAAGTGTAGCCTTTCCATCAGGAGGAAAATTATCTCAAAAGACCTTCAACTAAAAGGACAGTTTCTAGGAACATTTGTCCCTCTCTTCAACCTAAACTCTCTCCAAACTCTCTATGTACAATGCCAATTACAATTAGGACTGAGAGTAACTGTCTTGTCAAGCAGAGGGAAGGACATCACCATACTGTAAAATCCAGATAAAGGAGAATCTCACTTTGTTTACTGAATACATTTTGAAGGATTTGTATTCAAATATTTTACTTCTTCTTTCCAACATCTTTCTCCTTGGCTTTCAGGCCAGATCCTCAGCTGGTATAAATTGGAATAGATCCATTAACTTCAATCAAGTTACTTAGAATTCTATCCATTGAGGATCTGGCTATGTGTAATACTTGCTAATCAGTGTAAATCCTAAATGATACTGAAATCCTAAATGACGTTGTTGGCAAATCTGACATCAGAATACCTCTTGAAACTTGTATTTGTTCAGGACCTTTTCATAGAGGACTTGCTCATTTCAGACATAGAGTCCTTCTTGTAATATCAAAACTAAAAGTGATGTCAGTAAGTGAATAATCATTATACAAACCTCCCACATGTGCATTACATTGACATTTTTGACACAATGACATTTACTAGAATTCAGTAATCATTTACAGCTCTCTAACCTCTTTGTGAACGCTATCTTGTCCCTGAAATGGATTATGACATAATATAAATGATAAGGGGCAATGTGTAATAGTAATAATATGCAACAAGTATGGGTCTCAGTTAACTTTATGGCTTCCTTTATACCACTTTATCCTCTGAGGTAAGGCAGCCTGATCTCGTGCATTGAGCATAGGACTCAGACCCAGGAACTCCTGAATTCTAGTCCCAGCTTTCTTGGGCAAGCCACTTTATTTCACTGTGTCTCAGTTTCTGGGGAAAAAGGCTAATATCATTCTGGGGTGCATTAACAGGAGTGTCATATCTAAAACCTGGGAGGTAATTGTCCCATTCTGCTCGGCACTGATGAGGCCTCAGCAAGAGTATTGTATCCAGTTCTGGGTGCCACACTTTAGGACAGATGTGGACAATTGGAGAGAGTCCAGAGGATAACAACAGAATGATAAAAGGTTTATAAAACCTGGCCTATGAAAAAAGGTTAAAAACACTAGGCATGTTTAGTCTTGAGAAAAGAAGACTGAGGAAAGACCTGATAACAATCTTATAAGTTAGATAATAAATTAGGGGCTGTTATGAACAGGGCAGTTTTACAAAGATCAATTGCTCTTCATGTCCTCTGAAGATAGGAGAAAAAGCAATAGGCTTAATCTGCAGCAAAGGAGATTTAGGTTAGATATTAGGAAAAACTTTCTAACTATAAAGCTAGTTAAATACTGGAATAGGCTTCTAAGGGAGGTTGTGGAATTCCCACCATTGGAGGTTTTTAAGAACAGGTTGAACCTGTCAGGGATGGTCTAGGTGTAATTAGTCCTGCATCAGCACAGGGGACTAGACTAAATGACCTCTAAGATCCCTTTCACCGCTACATTTCTATGATTCTCCATTTGAAAAAGGGCGATAATAATACTCCCCTATCTCAGAGGGTGTTGTGAGAATTAATTAGTTAATGTTTGTGTATTGCTTTGAAAATACAAAGAATTATATTGGTTTTAGTTATTATAATTAAGATCCAAAGTTGTCACAACTTGGAATTTGCAGGTGCAGAAGGGCTATTGTCTATATTTTTCCTTCTGAAGTCCCAAATTTATGGAATTCCCAAGGGGTGCTGGAATAATTTGTATAGTGAGGATGGTGAGAGCCATTGAACCAAACAGTAAACCCTGGATATAATGGAAACCACTTCAAGCCAAGGGGTGCTGCAGCTAAGGTTGCCAACTTTCTGATTGCAGAAAACAGAACACCCTTGCCTTGCCCCCTATCCTGAGGCTCTGCCCCTGCCTCCCCCTTCTCTGAGGCCCCACCCCTGCTCACTTCATCCCCCCTCCCTCAGTCACCAGCTCTCCCAGACACTCGCTCACTTGCTCATTTTCACCAGGCTGGGGCAGGGGGTGGGGCACGGGAGGGGGTGAGGGCTCCAGCTGGGGGTGCAGGCTCTGGGGTAGGGCAAGAAATGAGAGGTTCAGAGAGTAGGAGGGGGCTCCAGGTTGGGGTAGTGGGTTGAGGTGGAGGAGGGGGAGAGGGGTCTGGCTGGGGGTATGGGCTCGGGGGGGGGTCAGAAATGAGGGGTTCAGAGTCTGGGAGGAGGCTCCAGGTTGAGGCAAGGGGTTGGAGTGCCGGGGGTGAGGGCTCCAGCTAGGGGTGTGGGCTTTGGTGTGGGGCTGGGGGTGAGGGGATAGGACTGCAGGAGGGGGCTCCGGGATGGGGCCGAGGGGTTTGGAGTGTGGGAAGGGGTGTGGGATGCGGACTCTGGGAGGGAGTTTGGGTGCAGGAGTGGGCTCAGGACTTGGGAAGAGAGTTGGGGTGTGGGAGAGGGTTCGGGGTGCGGGTTCTTGGTGGCGCTTACCTCAGGCAGCTCCTAGAAACATCCGGCATGTCCTAGGCACAGGTGCAGCCAGGGGGCTCTGAGCACTGCCTTCGCCTGCAGGCGCCGTCCATGTAGCTCCCATTGGCCATGGTTCCTGGCCAATGAGAGCTTCAGAGCTGTCGCTCGGGGTGGGGGCAGTATGTGGAGCCCCCTGGCTGGCCCTACGCCTAGGAGCCGGACAGGCCAGCTGCTTCCAGGAGCCGTGTGGAGCCAGAGCAGGCAGGGAGCCTGTCTTAGCCCCGCTGTACCACCGACTGGACTTTTATTGGAGCCTCCAGGATCCATTTTTGACCAAGTGTTTCTCATACATGTCTTCACAGTGTGGAGTGGACATTTGTCTTTTAGCTGGGTGATAAATGAATCACATTTCCCAAGATATAGCTCTATTCTAGGAAAGGCCTGATTTCAAGCGGAGGTTTCAGTTGACATCTCCTTCCCCACACAGAAGGGGTTTTTAAGTGCCTCACCACCAACCGAGTAACAGCTAAATCCCCTCGGCCTTCCCACTTCCCTTTCCTGATATCTTCAAATCACCACTTGCCAGTCTCTGCCTTAGTCTCCCAGTTAATGAGCAAAGCCATTTTTAAACCTCAAGCATCAAGAAGTTAGAGATAGTGGGCCAAACTCAGCTCAGGTATAAATCCACTGGTGTCAGTGGAGTTACACCAGGGACAAGTTTGGCCTAATGCTCCAACCTGGGGCCTGATACTGGAGTCCTTCCACACCTAAAACTACTACTGAAGTCTTCAGGAATGACCTCATAGCAGTTACCATGGAATCAAACTTAATAAAGCTGAATACATTGGCACTGTACCCCCAGAACTTTGGATACATTTGGATCAGAATGCAGAAACAGCTCTCACTTTGTGACTCTGGTCCCTCTGTAATAGCACACTTGTTCCTCTAGCTTTTAATGTTAGAGTTTCTGAGTGAGTCATCAAAATGTATGAGATTTAAATAGTATAGCAGCTTCTTTTAGCGTCCTATCCCATCTCCTGTTGAAGTAAATGAGAGTTTTCCCATTGGGAGTAGGGGCAGGCCTTAAAAGCAACATTGTTTAGCCACTAACAATACAAAGCACATAGAATATTCTGCAGAAAAATGCCTTCGACTTAGCAGACAACAATGTGGAGTCCCTTACTTCTGGACAGTTAGAAAATTGCTGCATGTTTTTCACAAAGATGTTGGGTAAACAGCGCCTGGGGTCATTAATCCCTAGTTCAAGCTAGAAGAGTACATGTAACGCAAAGCTCACTGACAAGGAAGTTTACCAACAAAATCCAGTTGTTAAATACCTAGGGCAAACATCACGGGAACGGAACACAAAAGGGAGGAGACTATTTCTTTGCAAAGCAGAGGTCACGTTTCATCTATTCTACAATCCTGAGGGGTTATTTTTTTAATTTACCAGAATTTCTGTAGGAAAATACTAGGATAGGCACAAGCCACAATGTGTGGATCACAAATATTACAAAATCTGGAGAGGGGCCCAGCCCAGGCCAGTGACAGCTTTTCTATATTTAAGAATATTACACTATCTAAATCTATTATCCAAATGCCATCACAGGACAACAAACAGGAGCTTCATACTATTGGAAGGAGAAACTCTCAGTCATTGGTGCTATGCCATGAGGGGCTCAAGATAACTAACTTTAGAGCATGACTTTTATGGCATAAGAATGCTATTTTAGACCACTTTTAGAGATGTTTTATTTTTTCACTTCCCTCTCACCCCAAATCACCCAAGCAGTAGAAGGATAAAAATGAGTGCTGGGAATCTCCCCTACCATTGTTATAAAGCTTGTGTTTATAAAAATGTAGGGTCATAATGTTATGCTTATAAGAAGCACACGGGATCTTTTTCAGGCGAAAAGGCAATACGCCACGTTTATTGAAGATACAACAATTAGCATATACATTCAATCACACACCACACACACACACTGTCCCACCAGTCGACGTTATAGTTACCAGTCCAGAGTCTGGATCAATCTAGTGGCCAGCTAGGTTGATCACGGGTAGGTAGGAGCTGGATTCTGTAGGTCACGACACAATGCTCCAGGGAAGTCTTGGCAGGAGGACCCAAAACTTCAGGGCAAGGCACCCTGTTTATATAGTGATTTTCCTTCATTGGGACCAATGAGTTTTGCATCATCATGCTATAATCAATTGTTGTTTGACGAGTGCTTGTTTTTTTAAATTGTCCTTTTTATTTTTTTTATTAAATGTTTTAGGGAGCTATCCTATGCTGGTTTTGATTGCAGCAATCTTGTTCCCATTGATAGGTGCCTGTTTCATTTTTAGAGTCATCAATTTACCCTATTCTGACATTTCAATAGGGGTGTGTGGCAGCCTCCTGGTGCCCTTGCGTCTGTCTTCGGTTCCTCCCTAGAACATCTGGTCTGGTGATGGCCTTCACACTTATTTCTTAACACACACATTCCTCATTTACACACAAAACAGAACTGATTTACACAGAACATTTTGAACAGCAACATCAAGTTGCAATGCAAAAGAAAAACCATCGTTGCATTCTTTTACTTATTTTAAAATGCTAAACCTACAACAAAATGGTGACCCTAAAAAGTCTATTACTGCCTTGAAATCAGTCCAGAAATAGATTCTGGCTGATTCATTTCTACCAATGGCACATTAGGCCATTCCTTTCTGCTATTCAAAAAGGGTGGCTGGCAGGATATGGTTAAATTATACATTAATACATTTAATACATGTTACATTATTATCTTATTATTCTTTATTTTTTTATTTTAAATTATACAAAATACAAACATAAAATCCTACTACTACAACAAGATGCCAGACTTCAATATCATAATATTTTAATGCCTATTGGCCTGTGGGCATGTCTACATTGCAAGCACTACAGCAGCTGTAGCTGTAGCACTGTATTATAGACAATTGCTACAGCGATGGCAGCAGCTAGGTAGACAGACTGTACCTACAGTGTGGGTTAGGTTGACCTAACTACATCTCACAGGGCATGAAATATTTCACAACCCTGAGCAATTTAGCTAAGTTCACCTATGTCTTAGGTGTAGACCAGGCCTATATGTCTACAAAAGGGTATCTTTTGGGAGGAAGAATGCTGCATTTAGGAGGAAACATTTTGTGGTGGATTGACTTTTAAAAATGGAAGTTGTTTGAATCTGCTCAGGATTTTGAATACAAATCCTTGGGAGATAGATGAGTGGACAGACAGAAAGTGAAGGCAATGACGTTACTCCAGATTTACACTGGTATGCAGTCAGAATCTGGCTGTACGTGCTTACTGAAAATAGTGATCATTCACCAGGTCAGATCCTCAACTGGTATAAAATCCACCCAATTTAGTGGAGCTATAATGATTTAACCAACTGAGGATCTGGCCCACTGAGTTATCTTTATCCTTTTTTATTTGTTTTTTGGTTGGTTTAAAACAAACAATAATGCAAAGAATTTCAATTCACATAATTCAGGAAAATCTAAATTATTGTGGCCAAAGCGCCATACTGCCCATACATGTATTAAAGTATAAATTCGGCAGTATAAACACAAGAATAATAAACAATAATGTATATATAAAATGTGGCTGAATTACAATACCTTTGGATGCCATAGCTTTAAACTACTAGACTCTTTTATGCCTCTAACTATTCAAATATAATGTTGAATTAATGTAGTATAAATAACTATTAAATCAGGTGTGTCAATATACTTGGTTAAGTTAAAACTCCAACATTTATGTAAATAGAAATTGACCCTCTAGAGAAAAAGAAAAGAAAAGAAAAGAAAAGAATTGAATGGGATGAGATGGGTTTAGATTTTCTGATAAATATTTCAATGCTGAAAATTACCCCTTTCATTTTACCAGTTTTATATGTATATAAAAGAAGAAAATTTCCCCCTTGAACTTTTGAGAAAATAAATGGCAAAAACCATAAGCATTATTAATGATCCTGCAAGGAAGTAGTTGGGACTTAGTAGGAGCATTAGTAGGAGCATTGCAGCAGATCGAGGGAAGCGATTGTTTCGCTCTATTCGGCACTTGTGAAGCCACACCTGGAGTATTGCGTCCAGTTTTGGGCCCCCCACTACAGAAAGAATGTGGACAAATTGGAGAGAGTCCAGCAGAGGGCAATGAAAATGATTAGGGGGCTGGGGCACATGACTTATGAGGAGAGGCTGAGGGAACTGGGCTTATTTAGTATACAGAAGAGAAGAGTGAGAGGGAATTTGATAGCTGCCTTCAACCACCTGAAGGGGGGTTCCAAAGAGGATGGAGCTAGGCTGTTCTCAGTGGTGGCAGATGACAGAATAAGGAGTTGCAGTTGGAGAGGTCTAGGTTGAATATTAGAAAAAACTATTTCACTAGGAGGGTGGTGAAGCACTGGAATGGGTTACCTAGGGAGATGGAGGAATCTCCATTCTTAGAGGTTTTTAAGGCCCGGCTTGACAAAGCCCTGGCTGGGATGATTTAGTTGGTGTTGGTCCTTGCTTTGAGCAGGGGATCATAGAATCATAGAATATCAGGATTGGAAGGGACCTCAGGAGGTCATCTAGTCCCCCCCTGCTCAAAGCAGGACCAATTCCCAACTAAATCATCCCAGCCAGGGCTTTGTCAATCCGGGCCTTAAAAACCTCTAAGGAAGGAGATTCCACCACCTCCCTAGGTAAAGCATTCCAGTGCTTCACCACCCTCCTAGTGAAAAAGTTTTTTTCTAATATCCAACCTAAACCTCCCCAACTGCAACTTGAGACCATTACTCCTTGTTCTGTCATCAGGTACCACTGAGAACAGTCTAGATCCATCCTCTTTGGAACCCCCTTTTAGGTAGTTGAAAGCAGCTATCAAATCCCCCCTCATTCTTCTCTTCTGCAGACTAAACAATCCCAGTTCCCTCAGCCTCTCCTCATAAGTCATGTGCTCCAGACCCCTAATCATTTTTGTTGCCCTCCACTGGACTCTTTCCAATTTTTCCACATCCTTCTTGTAGTGTGGGGCCCAAAACTGGACACAGTATTCCAGATGAGGCCTCACCAATGTCGACTAGAGGGAAATGATCACGTCCCTCGATCTGCTGGCAATGCCCCTACTTATACAGCCCAAAATGCCGTTAGCCTTCTTGGCAACAAGGGCACACTGTTGACTCATATCCAGCTTCTCGTCCACTGTAACCCCTAAGTCCTTTTCTGCAGAACTGCTTCCTAGCCATTTGGTCCCTAGTCTGTAACAGTGTATGGGATTCTTCCGTCCTAAGTGCAGGACTCTGCACTTGTCCTTGTTGAACAGCATCAGGTTCCTTTTGGCCCAATCCTCTAATTTGTCTAGGTCCCTCTGTATCCTATCCCTACCCTCCAGCGTATCTACCACTCCTCCCAGTTTAGTGTCATCTGCAAACTTGCTGAGAGTGCAGTCCACGCCATCCTCCAGATCATTAATGAAGATATTGAACAAAACCTGCCCCAGGACCGATCCTTGGGGCACTCCGCTTGAAACCGGCTGCCAACTAGACATGGAGCCGTTGATCACCACCCGTTGAGCCCAATGATCTAGCCGGCTTTCTATCCACCTTATAGTCCATTTATCCAGCCCATACTTTTTTAACTTGGTGGCAAGAATACTGTGGGAGAACGTATCAAAAGTTTTGCTAAAGTCAAGGAATAACATATCCACTGCTTTCCCCTCATCCACAGAGCCAGTTATCTCCTCATAGAAGGCAATTAGGTTAGTCAGACATGACTTGCCCTTGGTGAATCCATCCGGACTGTTCCTGATCACTTTCCTCTCCTCTAAGTGCTGAGGTGAGGCTGACTGGCCTGTAGTTCCCCAGATCCTCCTTCTTCTCTTTTTTAAAGATGGGCACTACATTAGCCTTTTTCCAGTCATCCGGGACCTCCCCCAATCGCCATGAGTTTTCAAAGATAATGGCCAATGGCTCTGCAATCAGTGGCATAGCCAGCTTCTAACAGGATGGGGAGCAAACATAAAAAAGGCCCCCCCATTGGCTCCTCTTCTGGCCATGCCACCTTGGCTCCTCCTCCGGCCGCACCGCCCCTAGTGAAATTGGCCTACTTTTAGTACAGCAATTTTATAACAGTGGGATTAAAGATGTATAGTACATGAGGAGGCTGATCATATTTTGCCCATTTGGGACTCTTGATATTTAATTTATTTTTATCTTGTTATTTTGTGGTTTTAGTTCAGCAGGGAATCCCACAGTTGTGACATCTTGAAAGTGTTTATATGAGGACAGTTTTGTCTCCTGTTAGGGTTCCATCATCTGGAGCATGAAGCAAAATCCCTGAAATCTAATTATGAGTTTATCCACAGCCCAGAAGGAATTTATGCCACCTTTGTGCGTCCTGGATTCTGGATGCAGCTGGGGATTAGAGTAGTCCCCAGAATAAGGTACAGTAATTGTAGGCTGTTCTAACTTGTGCTGGGCTGCTATGGTTATTTATTATGGCATCCAGAATTCCAGAATAGCAGTATAATATTGTGTATTACAGCTTCACTTCTGTCCTTTCCTCATTTCCTTCCTTATTTTCATCATGGCTTTCTGTGACCTTGGTAACATCTTCCTTATCTTGTTCCCACTGAAGTTAATCACAGAATTCCTTCTGAGGAGGATCAGGACCGACCATATTTGGTCAGACATGTTATACAATAACGTATAAGCAATAGACAAGGCTTCTTAATCTGGACTACATGTTCGGCAGAAATGTGTCCTTTCCTAAGCTTATTGGAGAGTTGCCAAAGGAAACCAAAGGAGATACAGATTTTTTTTTTAAATCCTGTAACCTTTTGTTCCTTTCAATTTGTGAAATATAAATCCCAAGTTACTAGACACAACTCTCCTTTTGAGTTAGTCTAAAGTTGTTCCACCACTGAGCAGGAAACAGGCTTTTGATACTGTCTTGCATGATCTTCTCATAAACGAACTAGGGAAATGCAATCTAGAAGGAGCTACTATAAGGTGGGTTCAAAACTGGTTGGAAATCTGTTCCCAGAGAGTAGTTATCAGTGGTTCACAGTCAAACTGGAAGGGCATATCAAGTGGGGTTCTGCTGGGATCCGTTCTGGGTCCGGTACTGTTCAATATCTTCATCAATGATTTAGATAATGGCATAGAAAGTACACTTATAACATTTGCGGACAATACCAAGCTGCTTTGGAGGATAGGATTAAAATTCAAAATGATCTGAACAAACTAGAGAAATGGTCTGAAGTAAATAGGATGAAATTCAATAAGGACAAATGCAAAGTACTTCTTAAGAAGGAACAATCAGTTGCACACATACAAAATGGGAAATGACTGCCTAGGAAGGAATTCTGCAGAAAGGGATCTGGGGGGTTATAGTGGATCACAAGCTAAATATGAGTGCACAGCGTAACACAGTTGCAAAAAAAAAAAAATCATTCTGGGATGTGTTAGCAGGAGTGCTGTAAGCAAAACATGAGAAGTAATTATTCCGCTCTACTCTGTTGATTAGGCCTCAACTGGAGTATTGTGTCCTGTTCTAGGTGCCACATTTCAGGAAAGATGTGTACAAATTGGAGAAAGTCCAGAGAAGAGCAACAAAAATGATTAAAGGTCTAGAAAATATGACCTATGAGGGAAGATTGAAAAAATGGGGTTGTTTAGTCTGGAGAAGAGAAGACCAAGAGGGGACATGACAACAGTTTTCAAGTACATAAAAGGTTGTTACAAGGAGGAGGGAGAAAAATTGTTCTCTGTAACCTCTGAGGATAGGACAAGAAGCAAAGGGCTTAAATTGCAGCAAGGGCTGTTTAGGCTGGACATTAGGAAAAACTTCCTGTCAGCGTGGTTAAGTACTGGAATAAATTGCCAAGTAGGTTGTGGAATCTCCATCATTGGTGATTTTTAAGAGCAGGTTAAACAAACACCTGTCCGAGATTCCCCGTTTTGTAGTTGTTCATTTGATTTTTCTTTCCTAAGCCTAGTATTTTGCACTTGTTTTTATTGAATTATATCTTGTTAAATTCAGATCAATCATCCAATTTGTCAAGGTCATTTTGAATTCTAATCCTATCCTCCAGGTGCTTCCCTCCCAGCTCAATGTCATCTGCAAATT
This sequence comes from Trachemys scripta elegans, assembly GCF_013100865.1. Classification (NCBI taxonomy): domain Eukaryota; kingdom Metazoa; phylum Chordata; order Testudines; family Emydidae; genus Trachemys; species Trachemys scripta. The sequence goes on from NC_048301.1 coordinate 82,653,996, forward strand.
TTATAAATATAATCTCCACTCCATTCTACAAGTCATTGATAAATATATTGACTAGTACCGGATCCAGAACTGACCCCTGTGGGACCCCACTATATACTCCTTCACAGTTTGACAGCAAGCCATTGAGAACTACTCTTTGAGTACAGTCTTTCAACCAGTTGTACACCCACTTTATAGTAATTTAATCTAGACCACATTTCACTACTTTGCTTATGAGAGTGTCATGTGAGACTATGTCAAAAGTCTTTCTAAAATCAAGATATATCAAGTCTACTAGTTCCCTCCATCCACTAGGCCAGTAACCCTGTCAAAGAAGAAAATTATGTTGGATTGGCATGATTTTTTTTTTTTTTTGACAAATCCATGCTGGCTATTCCTTATAATCCTATTATCCTGCAAGTTCTTACAAATTGGTCGTTTAATAGTTTGTTCCTGTATTTTTCCAGGTACTGAAGTTAGGCTGACTGATCTATAATTCTCTGCATCCTTTTTATTTCCTTTTTTAATGAAGGTACTATGTTTGCCCTTCTCCAGTCATCTGGGACTTCACCCATCCTCCAGGGGTTCTTCAAGATAATTGCTAACAGTTCCAAATTGCTTCAGCTAGTTCTTTAAGTACCCTTTGATGAATTTCATCAAGACCAGCTGACTTGAATATATCTAACTTATCTAAATAATCTTTCATCTGTTCTTTCCCTATTTTGGCTTGCATTCTTTCCTCCTCGTTAAAATTAATTATGTGGCATATCTGGTCACTATTAACTTTTGTAGTGAAACTGAAGCAAAATAGGCATTAAACATCTCAGTTTTCTTGATATCATCAGTTATTAACTCTCCTTCCCTGCTAAGTAAAGGACCTACACTTTCTTTTATCTTTCTCTTGCTCCTAATGTATTTAAAGAACCTCTTATTGTCTTTTATGTCCTTGCTAGGCATAACTCATTTTGTGCCTTATGGCTTGTCTACATTGGCACTCTACAGCGCTACAACTTTCTCGCTCAGGGGTGTGAAAGAAAGGTGGGTTTTTATAGCGCTGGTGCCGCAACTACACAGCCATGTTAAAGTGCTGCCGCGACAGCGCTTTAATGTTGCTAGGGAAGACATACCCTTAGCTTTTCTGATTTTGTTCCTTCATGCTTGTGCTATTCTTTTGTACTCCTTCTCCTTAGCCATTTGTCCACATTTTTACTTCTTGTAGGATTGCTTGTTTTTATTTTCAGGTCATTAAAGATCTCATGATGGAGCCAGATTGGCCAATATACATTATCACTGAGATTTTCAAACCAGCCTAAGGGAATCAAATGCCCCAGCTCCCATTGGAACTGAATTTCAGTGGGAGTTGGATACTTAAATTCCAGCCTAAATAATAATAAAAAATAATAATAATAGTAGTAATTAATAATTAATAAACTAATTTCACACAGGCCTCTTAACAACTGTTGAATGATAATGGCTTTTAGTCAGCTGTAACACTGACTTGGAATGTGACTTTGGGCAAATTCCTTTATTTCCTTGTGCCTCAGTTTCCCGATCTTTAAATGGGGATATTAATACTTACTGAATTCACAGGTGAGTTGTGAACATTGATTCATTAATGTTTGAAAAGCGTTTTGAACTCCTCAGGTGGAAAATGCCAAATTAGTATCATTATTTCATTCCAGTTTATTGAAATGCATACCAAATAGCTGAAAAACCCTCTCTCCGATTCATTTCAGTGCATACCCTCTTTATGTGATAGGTGCTCTATTCCTTGAAGTATGCACATGTAGCCGGGGTGAGTAACATGCACAACTGCTGTGGGGCCCAGGGTTGCTGAGCAGTGAACTGCCTTTGTAGTAGTAATGTAATAATGTTGCAGAATCAGTAGAGAAGAAAATGAGCCTCTTCTACTTCTTGTTACTATTTATTATTTCCATAGTGCTGTAAAGTGCTTTACAGGCCAATGTTTTCAAAAGAGACTAGTGATTTCGGGTGTCTGAGTTTTTGGGTGCCCAGCTGGAGATATCTTGCAGGAGATGAATGATTATCAGAAATTACTGAGTACCCAGTCACTGAAAGTTCAGCTCCTTTTCAAGTTAAGCACCCAAAAATTGAGGCACCCCACATCACTGGTCACTTTTGAAAATCTGGGTTAAATATAAGAAGACAAGATTCATGCTGTGCCAACCATACAATCTAAGGCCCAGATGATTCAAACACGTATGCAATTATACTTCTGTGAGCTATTCACAGTAGTAAAATTAAACATGTAAATTAGAGGCATAAGGGCATGATCCTGCAAAACAATATTCATGTAAATAATTTTATGCACATAAGTAGTTTAATTGAACTAAATAAGACTTCTCTTCTGAGTAAAGTTATTCCCTTGAGTAAGGGTTTGTAGGATGGTGCTGGAAGTGTACAGACAGAGGAACGGAGATAGGAAAGTAACAAAAGATTTACACATTGCATTATTTGAGTTGGTGGAGACTGTGTAGTTTCAGAGGGGATTGTCTGTCTTTTATATTTATTTGTATTTGTAAATTTATCTTGTGGTTGGGAAAAAACGTTTATTTGTTAGTTAGGGTTATAAAATCCTATGGGTACCTATCTTAACTGTAGACACCCCTTATAATTATTTAAAAGTGAAATAAACATGAACAAAAGAAAATTAGCAAAGTATAACAAAGAAACCCCAAGCCTCAAATAAACTGTAAAGCACAGATAAAATTAAAAAAGCAACATTACCTCTAATTAGTGATGTTTTTCCATATACAAAGAGCAATCATATTCTTTCAGGTTAACTAAATAAGAAAACACAAATGTAAGGACTCCATGAGAGAGCATAGTGTTTGTGTCTCCTCTGTAACATGCTGGATCTGCTCCACTTCACAAAATGGAAGCTGCTTTCTGCAGAGACTAGACTCCTAGATATTAAATAGGCAGAACACAGAAAACATAGTAATAATAGTGACCCAACTGCTTGTGCCACAGTTTAATAGTGAACCTCAGGCTGAAATAAGTGAATTTTTAGGAGGGACTCAATGTAGGCGAGTGAGGTGGCATTTGGTATAGGGGAAGAAGGAGGCTGTTTCAAGAACAGGTGTGGAGATTTGAATGGTAGAGCATAGAGTTCCTCCACAGATGATCAAGGCCTCACACAGCTTTATTCTCCATTTCCTGTAGCTTTTTGAAATATCATTTAAGGCACAATATTAGAGAATTTATTTTAATTTGGGGGCCCAGAGAGGTGTGGGGATAATACAGTTTTACTACATATATTTTTATTTATTTTCTTTTGCTAACCTTATAACCAGGATAACAGGAAACAGTTCCATCTCAGTAACATAATATAGTATTTAAAAAATATGGGTGAAATGGCAAAACTCTCATTGACTTCCATGGAGTCAAGATTTCACCCCCAGATTTACGCCTAACAGGGAAGTGGGTGAGAGAGAACTGAGATTTAAGGTTTAAAGCTCCATCTAGTGGCCAAAGAGAGAATGACGTACAGATAATAAAGTCCAATGCACATGATTTGTATATTGCCTGACAGGTGGCACTTAATTATGGACCATCCGTAGGTCAAAAACTGGCTTCCTGTCCCGCACAAGCACTCTCCATGAAAGGTTGCATATTCAGAACATTTCCAATACAAAGAATGGGAACTGAGCCCCCTGTTCAGCAGCTACCAACTACAATGCTGCTGAGTATTCCTCAGTGACTCATCCTGCTTCTACTTGATTGGGAGTGAGTGTGAAATGAATTACTTGCATGCTTGACGTTATCAATTGTGAAGGCTATGGCCGCAACGTACTTTTGGGGAAAGCAGGTGGAGAGTGCTTCCACCTCTTTGTTAGTATTTCTCCTCTGGGGGGAAACATTACAGGGTGTTTTCTTCTTCTGTTGGTTCGGTTTGCTTTGGCTTCCTTTTGCTGCTGGATGGAATCCAGAGCTGGGCCACCCACAAATTGGAATAATAACGGTTACATTAATATTATTTCCCTGATCTGCAGCACCTCACTCCTGGTCAAATGTAACAGGAGGTGGGAAGATGATCTGGTAACTTCAGGTGATCCTGTCTGGGCGGCTGATGAGCTGTGGAGTTGACCCTTGCTTTGCAGGTATTTTTTTTATTATTATTATTCATCTCGATTCCGGATGTTTTGCATACTCTTCCATCTGCACCTGCCTCTGGAACAAAGGGTGAGTAATTATAAAAGTGGGTGCTAACCGAGATAACGTAAGGTCACATCCTCCTCAGTCTCTTCTCTGGCGTAATGTTCACCAGGGAAATTGGAAAAAGGTTATCTTTCACCTACTCTGCAGTCTCTCCTGGTACTGACTAGGGAGATCTGGGGAAGTGTTTTATGAAGGCGGAAAGGTGTTGTCGTAGTGTCAGAAACCAAGGGGAGCTGTCTTAACATTTAATGTTTTGCTTAGTATTAATACCTTTAATACTGTATCTTTAATACTAAAAAAAAAACATTTTAAGGACATTAACTTTCTTTTTGAAAGGGAAATACAGGGGGAAGTGGGCATTAGATCCCTTCCAAACAGCTGATTGACAAAGAATTTGAGCTTTCATGGGTAAATTAGGGCATTGTGATCTTTAATTAAATCGTTCTTGTCATGTATCTGACTTTTGCCTTTGGCCACAAAAGATGTCCCTAGGGTTACCTTCATTTATGATTGATTGATTTTGATTTATACACAACCACATCTGTCCCCCTCCCCCAGCTCTTAAACGTGGGCTCTGTGTAGGCAAGAGAACATTTCAGACTCTGAAGTTGTCCCGCACAGACTGAAAACCGTCTTTCTTGTTTTCCCACTTTACCTTCAGTAATTGCATTGTCAGCGCCGATCCCACGTTGCATAGGTTTGCACCGATATGTAAGCCTCATACAGTATTTACACCCGAATGCACATTTCTGCCTTCTTGCTAGGCATAAGAAATACTAGATTCCAAGTAAGAGAAAGATCCCTGGATAAAGCTTTTAGGGAAGGTGGGGGGAGGGAAACAACACCCTAGGGTGTCCCCTGTGAAATGATGTCATCCAATCAATACTTGGGGGGCGGGGGAGTTGTGACTGTTCTGACTAACTCCTTCTATGAAATAGTCTCTATATTGGAATTGGAATTAGCCGTATCGATTGGGCTGATAACAGAGACCTATAAAAAGGCAGGGGGATTGGCTTTGCATTTACTACATCCCCGAAGCATTTAGCTCAAAAAGCACCAAGCCACTGCCTTTTCTTTAGTGGCACTTGCGCCTCTGTATGCGTGTGGGGTGTCTGCGTGGAGTCCTCTTGCAATTGAAATAACCTGGAAAAGATGTGGAGGAGCCTGTGCAAACCTTGCACGTCCCTGGCTCTGCTTGGACTCTGTTTTGCAATGGTCGTCAGATCTCTGCCTTTCTCTGATGCAGGGCCACATGTGAACTATGGCTGGGGGGAACCTATTAGATTAAGGCACCTATACACAGCCAGCAAACATGGTCTGTTCAGTTACTTTCTGAGGATCAACAGTGATGGCAAAGTGGATGGCACCAGCATTCAGAGTCCCCACAGTAAGTATAAGGGAAAGCTGCCGTCTTACTTATTAACAGGATCTCGGCTAAAGGAATGCAGCCCCACGCCCTGGATTCCCTTAGTAAGCTTATGAGGCTGCAATCTCCCATAGCCCTGGAAACAGGAAAGCGTGCGCTTGGGTACCTAACCGTAAGGGCTCTTTTGTGAAGGGAGCAGGACGAGTTTTACCTCCGATTACCTGTGAAATTTAGCCCTGAGAGGCGGTGGGGTGAGGGTGTGTGTGGCTTGGAGACGGCGATCCTCTCCACCCTCATCTGAACGCTGTTTTGGTTTTGCTGCATAGGTCTGCTGGAAATCAGGGCGGTGGCAGTTCGCACGGTGGCGATCAAGGGCGTCCACAGTTCCCGGTACCTCTGCATGGAAGAAGACGGGAAGCTGCATGGACTCGTAAGTTACAGGAGAGGGAGACTGAGCTGGAGGGGGGGACACTGAATCGGCATGGGAAAGTCCATAGCAAATGGGGGAATGGTTGCACGCGTTCGCAGGGCTTGTTATGATTTTATCTGGAAGCGTCCAGATAAAACAACTTAAGCCGATCACATCTTTGCTCCACCACCAAGCAGCTCATTAAGGGTCTGACTTCCGCGAAGGAGCAAGGAAATCAGAATGTATAACGAGGCAGTTTATGGATGTGACACTGGGCAATAACACAAATAACACTGGGCGACATAAATAGATAACTTGCAGTAAACGCACCCTATTTTTCATTTTAATAGGTCTCAGAGCCTCCTAAACTAAATGATGTGTAAGATTAAATAGTTGAGTTCTTTTACTATAGAGAGTTGATAAAATGTAGACAGAACTATGAGCTGTTTACTTTTTGTCATTACTCTCTAATTACTTTTTGTCCCTATTAGTGTCTAATGAAACTGTAGTGTTTATTAGTAGAAATTTTTTAGCGTCAAATGAGAAAGCAACTTTCCAAAATTTCTAATACAAATAAAAATAAGGAGGACAATCGACCATTTTCGTTCTTTATTGCATTTTCCCTCTTAACATTTTCTATCCACTTTTAGTTAAAATAGAACAGAGGACCCAATAATGCCTATTTGATATGTGGCTATTTATGTGCAATCAAATGAAAACATGTTCATTACATTGGAATGTAAATGATACAGGCATATTTGTAATTATCTTCTTACTGTTCAGCTTAGGTATTCTGCAGAAGATTGCTCCTTCGAAGAGGGGATACGCCCAGATGGCTACCATATGTATAGATCAAAGAAATATGGGGTTGCTATCTCTTTAAGTCATGCCAAACAGAAACAAGAATTCAAAGGAAAGGACTCTCTCCCACTGTCTCACTTCTTACTTGTGATCAACAGTGCACCTGTAGGGTTATGGGAGCCTGAGGACTATAGCGATTCTCTGACATGGTGTTGTTAACTCATGCCTTTTTGCCTAGGTATTTCAGCATATCAGCTAGATACGTCAGAAATACAGTCCTGCTCTTGTGAGACCCCTGCAATACCTACTCAAAGGCATGAGTTAATGAGAAAGGTCCAAATTCATTGCCATGTAACTCCATTGTAGCTACCTGAGTCGCATAGGTGGAAGGTGCATTTTCCCCAGAATGCAAATGTAAGGCTTGAACCTACTTTCCTTAGCAAAACTCCCACTGATTTCAACAGGAGAAGAAGTGGGCCCAATGGCAAAACATCCATGAGCTTTAACGAGAAAAGGATCAATTTTTACTTGAGTATCTAGGGCAGAATTTGCCTTTCAAGCCTGAATTTCCTTGCTTTTATTGTCTAAAGTCAGACCTTCAATAAACTGAAAAGGTGAGGGAGGTGATCTGGTTTTGGGCTCCAACCACCATGTATTGAAAGTGTCAATTTGAAGTTTTTATTGCATGTCCAAACTGAAATACTCAGTGACTGATAACTATAGATAGGATCCTCCTTCCACTGAAGTCAGTGGGAGATTTCTCATTGATTTCCCTGGGAGCAGAAGCAGGCTCTTTGTAGTTGCACTGTGCATTATTGTAATAATCTTTGAGAAAAAAATGAACAGCCCTTATTTTACTGTTTATTGAATGACTGTTTATTGAACTATAGCAATACTTCATTATATTAATTAGTATTCTGAATAGGTACATGTTTGACAGATATTAGAATACAGCCATGCAAACTGTATATGCACCGGGCCAAATCCTGTATGTCTTACTCTAATGAGAAGTCCCATTAACTTCAGTAATAATACTCACACAAGTAAGGTGAGCAGAATTTGGCCCACAGAGAAAATTTGTCTTCCGAGATGCAATATCCTTTCCCTATTTCCACTCTGCTCCAGATGCCGTGTGTGTGAGTATGTATTGAGGGATGGAAGAGGAAGTCCAGCAAATTATGGACTTCCACATTGGCTAAAATGTGCTGGCCACTCCTAACCCACCTGCTCCAGAGTGACGCAGGGAAGCAATTGATGCATAATGTCTTCTGATTCCTCTGCACCTAGACCCACCATCCTAGTAGCCTGTGCAGGGCCCAGTGGGAAATTTGTACTCTTCCCCTTACTCATTTTGGTTAGTACCTTACTCTGAAGGTAATTCCATTGAAATGAATGGGGAAATGTACTACTCAGCATGAGTTGGGAGGTGGTGTGCTGGGATGGACTGGGAGGTACAGAAGCAGGACCTACTGTGAGTTACAAGATGATACCTTTACTCAGACATTGACTAGTACCTTATTCAATGAGTAGTTCAATTAACTTCAGTGAGACTACTTGTGTGAATAATTTGGCCACTTGTGGAAGTAAGGTGTTCACAATCTGGTCCTGATATACATTCATTCAAAATGTATGATGTCCAGTTTGATTGGGGGAAGGGATAGCTCAGTGGTTTGAGCATTGGCCTGCTAAATCCAGGGTTGAGAGCTCAATCCTTGAGGGGATCATTTAGGGATCTGGGGCAAAATCTGTCAGGGACAGTACTTGGACCTGCTGTGAAGGCAGGGGACTGGACTCAATGACCTTTTAAGGTCCCTTCCAGTTCTCTGAGATAGAATATATGGAGATAAATATTGCAAGTCTTAATCTGTGAGAAAAATAAAAAATTTTTGCTTTATTCCTTCAACATTAAAAGTACTTTTAAAAGGTAACCATAGCACACACAACAGTCTATTCTACATTTTTGATGGTATTTAACAAAGCTTGATTTTTTTTTACAACTGAAAAAAAGAAGTCAAATGTGCTCTGGGTTATATTGTGACAGGTAGAGAGTTCATTCAGGAACACTGCTTTTTTTTTATCATCAAAGACCTAGACATAACCAGCAATTCTCCTGTATTGGCCCAGAGTTCAGTCACCTCAAATGACTGAGCCAGAAATAACACCAGAGTTGTAAGGAAAATAGTGATTACTTAAAGGATCTGGAAAAGTCTGAGATAACACAAAATCTCAACATACCATATCTACATTATAAACTATGTCTAAGATGAATTCTACAAATTGCTAGGCAGGTTATAAAATATATTATCCTATATAGAATCTTTATGGGTGTCACAGTAGAACTGTTTGATAAGTTTAATACCTAATGAGAAAGAGATACTGTACTAATACATTTTTAGACATTTTAATAAAATGACGAGAAAAAACTTGCAGTTTGCCCATTTTATTGTTGTTTTTATTCATTAATTTTCTTTATTTTAACACAATCTATTATAAAAATACACACAGGCAAATCTCCCGTGGGATTCAAATTGAGTTTTGTATGCATTAGGACTGCTGGATTGGGCCCTTAGCTATCGTGGTTATAATTAAAATGTCAGCATTCATCATAATTTATAAAACTGAGGTATCTACCAGAGATTATCAAAGTTTTCCCCTAAAATCAAAATAGGGCAGTCTGTAGCAGCTGTGTGGTAATAGATGGAATAAAGATCATTGAGGATAAAGGAAAGACTCCCAGTGACTTCAAAGGAGTGAGGATCAGGCCTATGTTGACTTTTAATGTCCCCATAGATTGTTATGAATTCTGTGTATAGTACGGAGGGCTTGAATCTCTCTCACATCAAGGAGAGTAGGGTCAAACACATACAAGCTTTATATCATATCTGATAAGTGTCATAAATATATCTGTAATTGTCTTCACTCCTTACTGTTCAGCTCAGGTATTCTACAGAAGATTGCTCCTTTGAAGAGGAGATACGCCCAGACGGCTACAATGTATATAAATCAAAGAAATATGGAGTCTCTGTGTCTTTAAGTAGTGCCAAACAAAGACAACAATTCAAAGGGAAAGACTTTCTTCCATTGTCTCACTTCTTACCTATGATCAACACCGTGCCTGTAGAGTCAATGGATTTTGTGGAATATGGTGATTATAGTCATACTTTTGAATCAGATCTATTCTCTTCACCTCTTGAAACTGACAGCATGGACCCCTTTGGAATCACCTCTAAAATATCTCCAGTGAAGAGCCCCAGCTTTCAGAAATAACTAATACTCCTGACTTTAAATATGGTTTTAAAGAAACATTACCAGAACCAGGATATTATTTAGCTTTTCCAGTAGTAATATGTAGAATATGTAAACATTTAAGGTATGGTGCTAGCATTGTTCTTGCAATGTACTAAACTTGTAAAATAGTAGCACCATTCTAAGGCTACATTCTAAGAACCAGCTATTCATTTTTTCCAATCACATTTAGAAAAAAATAATCTAAACAACTGCTTAACTGGTTCACCTCTGACAAAAATACACAACGTGCGGAAATTCCTTCCGTCTGGTGATGGCTGGGGTGATAAGATCACTAACATTTTTCACCACCCCTTTATTATTACTTATGCTCACCTCAGATTCCTGCTGATGCGAGCAAATGCAGCAAAAGCTTTTCATTCACAGGGAGGTTAATGACCTCTTCACTTCATAGCCTTTCAAAGACAAACATTTGTAATAAAACATGATTACAAAACCTAACAAACATTACCCTGTGAACTAGGGTTCAATCTATCTCTTAAAAAACTGCTGCTGATGTTCTGGGACAACTTTCCATTTTAAACATTGCATTGAGAAACAATTCTGCTTGTATATTATGCATTTTCTTCCCTTCTTTGATTATTGTTAAGGGCTCATGCTGGAAAACCAGATCATTGATTCTTTGTGGGCTCACCTATGTTTGCTGATGAATTCTTTGGGACCTGTATTATACTTGGTCTGAGGTAGAATTCTCATTAATGTTAGTGGGAATTCTATGTATTGATTGAGGATTGTACAGAATCCATAATTATGTTCATCAGGTAGGGAACAAGCAGTAGAAACAGATTACCTTTCAGGTCATAACAGTCCTGTTCTATGTAAATATCCATAGCAATTAAAAGAAAAGACAGAAAATAAATGTTGTATAGGTCAAATTGCTTCCCAATATGTTTTTATATTTTTCCTTTAAAGCATCAGCAGTTCTTTCGAGACCATATAGGCCTGATCCTGCACCCATTGACTTCAATTTTGCAGAACTGGGCAAATACTGCCTTTGAGATGTGGTGGAGTGATTCTCGGTAGTTTATGGCCCGTAATGTATATATGATGCTTTCAGTCCTGATCTCCTATGTTAGCATTCCCGCAAGAGAATAACAACAAAAGGAATGTGAGACAAGGGGTCCATGAAAATTACCCATTTCCAAAGTTTCATTTATAATAAGTATTTCTACACAGAAAACTGTACTGGAAATGTTAGTATTTTCTTGACCTAGCACTTCACTACCAATGCAATATTTATAATTAATTTATTGAATACATACATCTGTTTATTTTGTTACTGTTATTTATACTTAAAATTCTATTTATGTACTCATGAAGGTTTTTTTAGTTTTAACAAATTTTGTGAAGTTTTGTAATCATGAAATCGTAAGGAAAATATAACTTTTTTTTTTTAAATTTTCTGTGATGTTGTCAGTAATTTAGTGTGTACATTTGTAATTAAAAAAATCATTTCCAACATAAAATCTAACTGACTCTGTTTCAATAATTATGCGGCACCTTTTACTCAAAGACTTCAAAGAGCTTTATAAACATTATTGGATTAAGTTTCACCTTGTAAAGTAGGTAAGTGTTATTATCCCCATTTTGTAAATGAAGAAACTGAGACACAGAGAAACAAAGCAACTTGACCAAACTCATGTTCTAGTGACAGAGCTAGAAATGGAATCTGTACAGGCAGGATTAGAGTGCTGCTTTCAGGATGTCAACAATGTCTCTGTTGCAAATTAAATGTAATCTTAATGATTAACACAGTTTACAGAAGCAAGGCAGGCCAGATACAATTCTAGAACAAGGAGGGGAGATTCTGTACTTGTGGAAAAAGTCCAGGAGACTGTTCACGAAGTGGCTGACCCTGAGATATATTGAGCTCTCTCCATCCCCTTAATTCCCATTGATTTCAGTGAGTCAGGCCCCAAGTTCTGGTTCTCTGGCATAACATCTTACTGAAGCTCCAATTTAAACTCTATATCTCCTTTTATGAGGAAAAGAAAGAAAAATGCCCATGAGCATGGATTCAGGGGCATTTTATAAAGCTCTGCCTGCTTTAATTTTGCAGTAGTGTCCTTAAATCCTTTCTAAACTGTTGAAAAGTGTGCAGTGGCTTTCCATAAATAATTTAGGGACTTGTATACACTGATAATTTGCCTTTCTTCCAGCAGCCACATACTGGAGCAGTTGCCCTGCTGGAAATCCTTATTGTAGACTGGCAAAGCTGGTATAAGCTGTGATTTGAACCACTTGGTTTCAAGCAGGGGTAAACTGCACAGGAGCAAATAGCAGGTATGCACAAAGGAGTTGCACAGATGCAGCTACTTTGGTTTCTGGCCACTGATGGCTGTGGTTTGGCAAAACTCCTAGCATGGACAAAGGGTATTCTAGTCTGTGTGCACTATAGCATCTATACCCTTAAAACAGACATGAAATGACAGTGAATAAAATGTATGTAAAAAGTAACAGAGGGTGCTGTGGCACCTTTAAGACTAACAGAATAAAGGTGCCACAGGACACTCTGTTACTTTTTACAGATTCAGACTAACACGGCTACCCCTCTGAAAATGTATGTAGTGATTTTCATCCAAAGACCACCCAAACCATTCTACAAACTTTATAAATGGATTTATGTACTAACATATAAAGATCACTTCATCCACCTGTGAAATGCAGACATCTCTAGGAAGGAGTATTCTGCCTTTTATAGAAAAACCACAACACTACCCAAAAATAGAGCGAGGTAGAAAATGGGTTATTTTTCTGGAGAAAATTGTAACTTTCCAGCAAGAAATTAAAAACTGAACATTTCAATTTGGAAAAGCTCCCACAGTAGCTCATGGGAATTGAAGTTCAGGTTCCTCAGGCCCCCACTCTCCTCTATTAACTGAGTTTCTGGAGTGGACTACAACTCCATGATGCCCCATGGTCTCCTCTCCTCCTGTGAGTCTCCTGGCCATAGTGCATCATGGGAGATATTATCTAGTTTTTCATGTTTAATTTAACACAAAAGTTTTTGGCGTTTGAGTGTTCAGTTTCTCAACAAAAAATCAACATTTTCTGTGAAAAGCAGATACTTCACAAAAAAATTGTTTAGTCAAAAACCCAATTTTTCATTTAAAAAAAAATGTTGATGGAAAATTTTTGACCAGCCCTACAAAATAGTTTAGGAGAGATGTTACAGCTACTAGAAAGCTGACCTTAATTGTCAAGAACTATACTGTGAATAAAAGGCGGTCTGATTAGGACCGTAACTTTGAGAATAAATGTGTGGGTGATGGGATCAGATAGGTCAACTCTTGGCTGTCAGAACTGAGGATGTAAACAACACTTGAGATCTGACTGAATTGGATACATTATCTAATTAAAACTACACATGGAATTTCAAGTAGACAGAATGTAACTACTCAGACAGTATTAGGCTAGAGCACAGGGATTAACATCCTTACATTTGTGAAAAGGATTCTGAGATCTTACTGACTCCATATGCGGACAGTTTTGGTTTTACATCTCACACCAGCAGTACATCTCTTATTGTAACAGCATGGTCAGTCATAGGAAGAATGCCAGAAACTGAATCACCAACACCACTTTCTGTAGCATTTAATTTTTCATTGGAGGTTTCCCATCCAAGCATTGACTAGGCCTGACTGCTTCACTTATGAGATATGACAATAAAGCAGCCTCAGATGTAATGATGATAGGGAAATGTTTTTCTTACTATTAGACACCTGATTAGGTTAGGAACTTAGTATGCAAAACATTTAAACAGTATTGTCTTGCATTGATGGTGGGAATATACACAACACAACTATCATGAATTGCACTGTATAAGCCAAAGGCTGACTATAGTTTGCTAAATATGGTAAAATGTTTGCATTTTCTTTAGATTTATAATTACATTTTACAGCCCTAAAATATTTTAAAGGGTTGGTGTCCGATGTTTGAGTGTGAAATCCCAGTTAGAAGCTACAATCGTTCAAACTATGAGTAAACTGTTGAAAGGGAGAGACAATGGACATTTCTGTCTGATGTCTTTGCAGAGCATGAAGGATGAACAATGCCTTTAAAGCAAATACCATAATATCAGAGTGATGGATGTTTGAGATAACAGTACCAAGACCACATATTTGCAGTCTTTTGAGATACTGTATACTTTGCCACAAGTTTTCTGTGCATCTAGGAAGAAGGCATGGTGGGAAGGTCTAAATCCATTTTTTTCATCAAAAATGCTTTCACTTTGGGCAAATTGAGGCCTGATGAAAACAAATGCACCTCCCTTTGAAGTCAATGAGAATCCAAAGTCAATAGGAGACACACTTGTTTGCATTAGGGATAAATTTAATCCATTGTGTAGTTTTTTTCATAAATCCCATCAGATTGGGACCTCTTCCTTAAGATAAGGAATAGAGTGCTAAAGCCTAAAATATTGCTAATATTTTGTAGTCTTGAACCGTGGAGAAACTATTCAGTAATTTTGATGTATAGGACCAATCCAACCACCCTGGACATCAGAGGAAATTTTGTCATTTACTTCCAGGGGAGAAGAACCAAGCCAAAAGACTAGATTTATTTGAATTAATTATATAGGTTGAGATTTTCAAAGGTGCCTAAGGTTTCTGGACATCAAATTCCCATTTGGGAACTGAGCACCCAAATTCCTTAAGCAGCTTTGAAAATCTCAGCTATTTATTTATTTAGGACAACCATAAATAAAGCTGAGTCATTTGGTATCTTTCAGAGAGTCACTCAGAAATGCTTTATTATACACTTCGCCCCCCAAATTCCCCACCAAACATTCCAGCATTAGATGCAGAAGAATCTTGTAAAATTAAAATACTGTAGAACTATAATTTTTGATTGGAGATTCTGAGAATTATCACAATATTTCCAGTCAGAAAATATTTGTAAGTCTTATAAAATTTCATAAGACAGTAAGATGTTGCTGATTTACTTATGACAAGACTATTGATGGACATTTATGCAAACTGTTTTATTCCATTATATTGATTTTGACTATCAGGTGACTCTGCTGATATTCTTAAAACTGTTCAAATGTATCAAATTTCTTTAGTTCACATAAATCTAAGAAATATCTTCGATTTCTATGGATCTGCATGGATACTTTTGAATGTGCTATTAGCTTCTTTAGGATTAGTCAAGATTTTCCAACAATGCAGTGATATCCCCAATATTCGTGACAAGAGTAGGCTGGTTTCCTACATCTTTGACAGGGTTAGGTTTTCTTCATCAACTGTTGATATACAGTACTGTATTTAAAATTTAAAAATCCTAACTCCAAGGTCTTAATTTTTTTTCTATAAAAGTCCGACCACTTTCAGGGCATGTTATGAGACCCTCTTCTTTTACAGAGTAGTAAAATTAATGGGGAATTGGGAAGAGAATAAAAAAAGATATCTTTATCCCAATCAGAGGAAAAGAGCAAAAGACTCATCAAGTCCAGATCTTGCCCTAGAGACCTAACTTACCTGAGAAGCATCTAGCTAGCACAGTGATGAGCACTATCAAAAACCCTAAGATACACATACAGATAGATACATAGTTTTCTGGACCATCTCCTTGTTTTCCGACAAGGCTGTACCAATAATCTCCCTTTATTATGAAAAATAATATAATATTATTGGGAAATATGCCTTGATTAAGAAAATACATTCAAAAAATGATGTATTAAATCATTTTCTGAAATCTTCAGCATGAATTCCATGAAGAAATAGACACTTTAAGAGTGGCACTGTGGGCAGGGGAAGCACATCTCTTTTTAAACCAATACAGCCCAGATCAGTAGTGTCCCAAAACTATTATCAGCTTATGGATGTTCGGTGGACTACGAGAAATGAATGTAATTGACTTCAATGGACTTGTGTTGATACCATGCAAATCACCATCTCAATATGTACCCTTGTTGAAAGACTCAGAGAGATGCAATGATTGAATTGCTATGGAGCCTGAACTACCCTCTTGCCTCCATTGGTGATCTCTCCAAGTCAACACTGGCAGAGGACTGGTGGGGAATCTTGTGCTGACAAATGACCATGGTGTGCCAGTCCTGAGTACTACATTTACTGACAAACAAGAAAGTACTTTATAGGTTCCATAGGAAAATGTGAATTATTTATTGCCATTTTGGCTGGGAACAGTTACCTTATTTATTAAATTGTTTGTAGCAAAGAAAATTGGTGTAGTGCTTCTCTGTTGTGATATGTCTAAGTATTTCTGACATCTTTCAGTTATTGACCCATAATTATACAGGTTAGGACTTCATTAGCCAATCAGATCGCTCCCTCTTTCCTGCTCATTTCATAATTGTAGATGGTGCTGGTAGCTACACCTCTCATTAAGCATACCAAACACTTTCTATTATGTGACTCTGTTCTCAACCTCTTATAACTTGGACAAACATTAACTGTTGAGACTGAAAATTTTCATAACAGGTATCTGCCTCAGTCTGGATTTTTTTGTAAGGTTCAGCTAAAACAGTTCAATCTTTTTATTGAAAGCAATGAAGCTGCTCACTGTGAATCAAGGTAAGCATATGTGCATATCTTTTCTAGAGCAGTGCCTGAGACTGTCACTTCCTGAATCTGATGCTGACCTCACTCATACCAGTGTAAATTTGAAGTAACCACATTAGGTGGTACACTGCACACTTCTTATGGCATCGTGTAGCGTACATACACAGCTAACCCCACTAGTGCAGGTATAAATGGCAGTGTAGATGGAGAGGCACTGCTTAGGTGAGTAGAGCAAAGATATGCCTGAAGCTTGTAGGTATGTATATATGTAGGCATATATCCTACATGCTTCTTTACACGCCTGAGCAGTGCCTCCCTGGCCTATACTGCTGTTTTTAGCAATAGAGTGTCCTACTGCCTCCCCCATTGCTGGAGCCTTTCCCTGATGCAGCAAAAGACTCTGACAATGGGAAGACATCAGGGAAATGTTCTTCCAGGTCCCTACTTCTGGAGCTTTTTCCTGTACTTCCCCCTGCCAGGGGCTTTTCTCACCCAGGGAAAGACTTTGGCAGAGGAGAAAGGCTCTGGCAGGCAGGAAAGGTACAGCAACAGGGAGCTGCTGAAGCTTTTCCATGCTGCCTCCCCCACCAGAGCCTTTCACGGACGTGTAGTTACACATCTTAGTGTGGATGCAGCTTGTTTTCACTGCAGTGTGTAGCTACACATAGCCTACATGCCGCTAATACTGGTGTTCAGTACAGACATAGTCACTGATGTCAACTGAGTTACTCAGGATTTCCACCAGTGTAAAGGAGATCAGAATCTGGCCCATTATACCAGCCTGATATACCATCGATTTAAAACAACGTTTAATGTATTGTTTTATGTTTTGTAATATTTCCTATGAAATAAACTCAGGAGAACAGGTGAACTACTGTAATTAATGACATCGTTCAAATTTCAGGTTGAACTACATTACATAATAAATTAGTTTACCTACTTATAGTATATATAAGACAATATCCTTGTGAGAGTTTAAGAACATAGCTAACTGCATCATTGATTATTTTGTTGCCTACTAACCAAACATTCAGCCATGTAAGAAAAAATAAAGAGCCTTTGCATTAGGGTATTTCTCACTCTAGTATTGGGGCAGGGACCATCTTTTGTTCTTTGTATGTACAGTGCCTCACACAATGGTGTGCTAGTCCATTATATCTCCTATATCACCATCTCCAGGGTGCTCCAGAGATGGGGGCTCAGAGAAAGGGGTGGAGTGGGGGTGGGGCCTGGGGTGGAGCAGGGATGGGAAGTGGCAGGGTTGGGGTGGGGACTTGGGGGAAGGGGAGGAGTGTGGGTCGGGCCTGGGGCAGAGCTGGGGTCAGGCCCCCTCCAGGAACACAGGAAGTTGGCGCCTATGCTCCTAGGCACTATAGTAATACAAATAATAAAAATAATAGTGTATCCTGTGCATGGTGCATCAATAGGAAGTCAATTTCCTTCATTATCCCTAACCCTTGTGAAATCTGGTGTTATGCTTTTCTCTATACAAAGAGTAACCCTAAGCTTTCAGTTTAAATGACTTTATTTTAGATTTAAGGTAAACTACAGAAAAAGAACAAAAATAATGTCTATATGAGAGAGAGTGCAGTGTGTCTCAGATGATGCCAAAAGACAGTACTGCCTTAGGACAATTAATGTTGCAGGCTCAAGAAAACAAAATCATAATCCATACTCCATACTGACATAGCTACAAACACCAACCCCACCTCATTCAAAACATAGGCCAGAACCTTAGCTGAGGAAGTGGACCAATGACTTAGGGAAAGCCTGTTACTTATTTTGATCTTAAGGGAGGTGACAACATTTGGGAAACTGTCTCTGGCGTACGAGACCTATATCAGAAAGCTTCATGACCACTACAAAAAGCAGTAGTTCATAATTCAGTTGTAAATGATTAAATTAATTGCTTTTATCTAAGTGTGCTGAAGTCTGTTTCATTTATAATCAATACAGGGACAACCAACTCAGATAGTCACATAGAAATATAGATATCATCACATTGGAACAGACTCGTCCATCTAGTCCAGCATCATGTGGTTTATGCTGGATACTTCAAAGGAAGGTGCTATGTTACATCATGGATCTTGACAATCATGCAATACTATAGCATGGGAAAAATGTCTTCCAGAGTTTATGAAATATTGTACCAAAGGGAAAATTTCTTTCTGACCTTATGCAATACTGGAGCACAGGAGACATTTCTTCTGGACTTTGTGCAATACTAAGGAAGGTTTGCCTTCCTTTGATATGTGCAGCATAGGCCAAATAAAATTAGACTAGATGGACCAGTGTGCTCCAGAGCAGAGATCCTAAATTCCTACATGTTTATGAGTTATGAGTGCTATTTTTTCTTTACCCTAGTTTATTCCTTTGAGCATGAAGATTGACAGACCTTCCAATTTTCATCCTGAGTAGAGTAACAAAGCTTCTTTTCTATTCTTTAAATATCTAACACTGCTGTGAACCAAAACCATTGAGGAGGTTCAATTGTTGCCTCTGATAGTGAGTTGTACAATTTTTGTTGTGTAAAAAATCATTACCTTTTATCCATATTAAATGTATTATCTTAACTTCCTTGAGTGGCCTCTTGTCATATGGGAAAAAGTAAACAGCAGCACCTGACTGAGCTACTTTATTCATAATTATGTACACCTGTATGATGTCACTGCTATGATTCTCTTTTAATGACCAGGAGCCAGACTGGCTGATTTACACAAAGGCCTGTACTGGAGGAGGAGCGGGGGTGCTTCACCCCTTGCAGAGCCGAGAGAGAGAGTGTGGTCCAGAGGTTGTACATCCTTTCCTTTGAGTGGTGCAATGTACTTGTCCAGGGGTCCTGTTCAGCTGACTTGTGGGGTGGTGCCATTGTTCCACTTCTTCCCTGCCCATTTTGGGACACTATGCTCGCTTGGGGACATACAGAGGGAGCAGATTCTGAGCTTCAGAGTGAAGGGACAGCAATTGGAACTAGTCTTTGAACAGGGGAGCATGGTAAGATGAGGCTTATTTTGACTTCCCTTTCCTGACCTCAAACATTTGCTTAGGGGCTGAGGATTATTTAGCCCTAAAGAAACTTACTCTTTTAAATTTCAGAATGTACAAGACTCCTCTGAATGCTTCCATGTCTTTAATCATATCTGATGCTACCTCAAAGAGATTCTTCTGATCCTTTTCAATACAACTACAAGATCTCACCAGAGCCAACAGATCAGCTCTCATTTTTTCAGTAGATTTATATTACATATGTTTTATATAAAGATTTAATTTTCAATGTTCCTTGCTCAATATTTATTATTATCACCTAGCTTGAGATGGGAGCTGCTAGATGTTTGATTAGTGTTTTTGTATTATTTTTTGCTTGATCATCAAAAGGAGCATCACAAAAGTCTGGGTTGGAAGAGACCTGATAGGCTATCAAGTTCAACTATTATCAAATTCTGTTTACATCAATTATGAGCATGGAATTATTTTCACTGTGTAGGGCAACCAACAAATAGAATTCTACTGCGATAGTAGCTCTGCTGAAGGGGTGATATTAACACCACTCTCTGCATCCCAGCTAGCTAAGGGACAGGGAAAATGGAGCCTTAGTAATGGAAACTTTAAAATAATACCACATGGAGCCTGTAGGAAGAAATCTCGTGTTTGCAAAGTATTAAGGAACGGGTTGCAGAACAGAAATAGGTGAAATCAGAGAGATATGAAGTGGAAGACAGTAATCCCATGGAAGATAGAGAAGATGGAAATGTTATTTTGGACTCCAATACGGGCAGTCTGCCAATGAAGATTTCTGATAATGGATGTGAGGTTCTACCAACTTCATGCAAGGAGATGGATTGCAGCTTCCATATTTCTGGCAAACCGAACTTGAGAGAGTCATAAAGGAGGAGTTACAGTAGTCAAGCTGAAAGGAGATAAAAGCAGTACTCTGTGAGTTTGTTATAAAGAATATTACATTCCTGATACATCTTGGTCTAGCTTTATACATTAAAAATAAAAAAATATAGAATTTTTAGTGTCAAAAACGAGATATAGCATAAGCCTATATATGGTCATTAAAAGAACACTAGTGGCATGATTCAACACAGCATTACATCAGTGTAAAAAGCCAAAAAGTGCAAGATCAACTGTGAAACTGTCCAGTTAACTCACAGATATAATTATGCAAAACTGAGCTATTTTTTTCTGGGGGGAGGGCTGTCATAGGGTGACCAGCCCCATTAAGGGGAGATGGGGCAGCCAGCCCACCTGTGGCATAACTAATTAGCTGCACTCCCAGATTAAGGGGGCAGGATTAAGGCGAATCAGATGATAGTTTAATGAACATTTGGGCCTTGCACCAGGGCTGAGAGAACTCAGTCTGAGAGTAGAATCACAGGGAGTGAGTAGGTTTTGATGGAAGACCCTGAGATTGGTATGCCAAGGGAACCAGCTTGTGCTCTATCCCAAAGTGACTCTCAAAGTAGCTCAGGAAGGGACTGGGAACAGGGCCCAGAGGATGGGTTGAAGATACCCCCCCCCCCCAAAGGGCAGAAGAACTTTGTTTACTGGGACTTTTGCTACCCTGGAAAGGATTAAGTTGTTTCCAGCACAGAGCAGTGTGTGGAGAGATAAGGAGTTCCACCCTGGGGAAGGAAACTGATGCAGGCAGTGGTGGCAATGTAATGCCTGACAAGCAGAGAGTGCTATTGAGCAGCCAGGAGCCCCTAATTAGGGGCTGCAAATTGATCTACATGGGAAGATCCTTACCCCAAGGTGGTGTCACTCAAGCTGGCTTCATGTAGGCATGAAGATCTGCCCATGTGAATCTGACTGCAGGGATGAAGACTTGGTTTGTAGGGGTTCAGATAAATCTTTTATTCAGTGTTGGTTTCTGTGTGTCTTGTATGTATTCAACTGGCAACTATAAATAAACCCACGTTCACTCAGAAATACTCTCAACTTCACTTTAGAACACAAAATTTAGATGACTTCTCATGTAACCATATATCCCATAACTCATCTCCTTCCTAGATGAAAAACAAGAAAACAATGTTCATGACCATTTTTGTCTGATTTTTTTCATTGTGATGGCAATTTTTCAACCAGTTCAAAATAGTAATCAAACTATTGCCTATTGATGCAAGATATCAGAGTTTTCGTTAAAAACATGCAATAAAATACCAAATGCTAATCTAAACCCATCTGGATTAAATTTCAGATTTGTAATGACTGGTTTGGGGTTTCATTAGAAAAATTTCTCACAACTGGAAATCTGAATATTTTTGGTTTCTGGATGCAGTTTATACAAAACAAAAAATAGATAAAATATAAATAAAACAGCCTAGGATTAACTACCAATGTCACAATAGATATATGGCCCCTTTTTATAATCTGAATGTGATTGTCATGTTTATTGCTTTTGTCTTTTTAATCTTGTTTCTTTATTAATTTGTTTATTACTTTATATTTTTATGTATATAAATGGAAAGCACCCGTGCACCCTCTAGTGGTTAACCACAAAACTGATAAAGAACAGAAAAGAAATGTGCCACCCAGTGTCCACTGATTCCTTTAACAGGTGAACTTCATTTGACATTCATTCACTTTCCCCCCATCTTTTATCTCTTGTCAACTAAGCTACCTTTTCCTGTCTTTGCAGCAATTGGAGTTCCATTTGTCAAAGTAGAGATGGTTGTCTTGTTATTCAATTTCTTAAGGTTAAAAAATAAACTAACAGTAGTCACATGCAAATACTGCAGTGACAACAGCCAAATTCAAACAAACTCACTTCCAATATACAGGAAGATAAAATATTGTATGCCTAAGCAAAAGATACAAGACATTAACACAATAGGCAAGACGATTATGTGCCAACTCTGTTAATTATAATATTAGCGATGTGTTCTGACTCCCAAGGATAATTGCATTTGCCATTAATTTAAATTTTAAACTAATGGCAAATGCAATTAAATGTAATCAGGACTGAGGTACAGTACAGATGGGGATTGTTAGCACCCTGATTAGCTGGCCATTTCTACACTGGGCACGGTGGGCTGCTCTAAAAGTATGCCACCTGATAATGGTCCCTAAGAGGCCGTCTAATCAAATGTGAATTGCAAGAACAGCGTTTTCTGGCCTGTTGTTTACAGGGCTGTGCAGTAAAAGGGGGGCGGGGGGGCGAGGAGCTGGCTGTGTCACACAACAGAATAATCCTCAGAAGATGAAAGTGTTTCCGTTCTCTTTGTGCAGGCACAGAAGCAACGAAGGGCGATCCAGCAGTTGTGATAAAATGTACTAGGATTTATTTGTATTACAGCGGCGCCTAGAGGCCCCAAGTAACCCCAGGGTATTACACAGGCACAGAGGGAGACGCTCCCGGCTAGCACCAACCAGGCCGAGGGCTCGGGCTGAAACATCCAAGCCGCAGACGTGGGAAGGGAAGCACTAGGCAATCGCTGCGGGAGCCTGCCTCAGAGCAAAGCCTCGGATCTCCTGGGTCCCGGCCCGGGGCCCGAACCATGTGAGCTGCCCCGAGCCCGTTCTGCCGCGCCAGGGACAGGCCGAGCAGCGAATACTCTGGCCGAGGTGTGGGGCTGCGCTGCCCGGCGGAGCGGGGATCCCGACGGGCTCGGGACCCCTACAGGGGAGGCGGCAGCGCGAGCGACACGAGGAGGCTGTTTCCACGGGCGGCAGCCTGCGGGGGCTCCGCGGGGCGGGCAGAGCGAGAGGACCCCCGGCCCACTAGCCGCGGCGGCGCGGATGGTGACAGGCCAGCAAGGGACGCTCCTTCCTTGTCGCCCCTCGAGCCTGCGCACTAGAAGCGCCTCGGCCCTGAGTCCTCCGGCTCGCCGTCCCTTCCCAGCATGCCCTGAGCGGAGCCTGCGCGTCCGGCCGGGAGTTCGGGGAGATTCGTCGCGCTATGGAGGCGGCTGCCAGCGCTTCGGATATGTTCGACGCTATCGTGATGGCCGGGGAGAGGTGGGGCTGGCAGAGGGGAGCCCTGCCCGGGGCCGGGGCGGGGGGAGAGAACAGCCCTCTCTGCCCCGGAGGGGAGCGAACTTAGTCCGCTGCGGCTACAGGCGGGGCGCGAGCCCCGTTCGCGTGACGCGGCCGCAGTACGGAAGCCGGAAGTAGTGTGTCGTTACGGTACCGTTCCGCCGCAACCTCAGCTCCCCCCTCCCGCTGCTGAGGTCGGGCTGCGCGCGGGGCTGCGGCTGGTGCAAGGGGGATAAATAACAAAGGCCTGGACAGGCGGCGGAGCCCGAGGCTGGGGAGGTGCGTGAGAGCCGTCAGCCCTTGGCGGTTAAAGCTGGAGGCGGTCAGGAGCCTACTTGCCTGCCGTGGGGCTCTGGTAAACTGTCTTGAGCACAGCTGTGAAAAGCAGCGCCTGCGTGCGCAGGGACTGCCCCCGGCTATGCCGAGACTTCCTAGCGCTCGCCCCATGGGGTAGGTGCTGTAAGGAAGACATTTGTTTTACTGTGTTGCCCTGTCACCTACCTTACCAAAGCAGGGGAGTTTGTTTTTTTAATATATTAGGCTAAAGAATCATAGACATTAAGATTCTATGTTCGTTTCTTTGCAAATGCTGGCTGGAAAGAGTGCTGCACTGTTTGGGATTTAAACTTTGGCCTCCATCATTGCAGACAAGATATCTACCACCACCTATGTTACATATCTGAATGCTTTCTTTTAACACTAATTTCTGAGAGTCTCCCCTTTAGATTTTCCTTTCCCTTTCCCAGCCTTTCTACCTTAACCAAAGAGTCTGGTGGCACCTTAAAGACTAACAGATTTATTTGGGCATAAGCTTTCGTGGGTAAAAAC
The DNA here is from genome assembly GCF_013100865.1 of Trachemys scripta elegans. NCBI lineage: Eukaryota > Metazoa > Chordata > Testudines > Emydidae > Trachemys > Trachemys scripta. Next base: position 82,678,372 of record NC_048301.1, read on the forward strand.
CTCACTTCTTTGGATGTAAGTGAGGTTTTTACCCTTGAAAGCTTATGCCCAAATAAATCTGTTAGGCTTTAAGGTGCCACCAGACTCCTTGTTGTTTTTGTAGATACAGACTAACACGGCTACCCCCTGATACTTGATACCTTAACCAAGACATCAAATATTGCAGAATACTACTGTATGCGGTGTAGTGGTAGTCATGTCAGTCCCAGGATATGAGAGAGACAGGGTGGGTGAGGTAATATATTTTATTGGACCAACTTCTGTTGGTGAGAGAAACAAAGCATTTGAGCCAGGACTGGATGGTCTAACAGAACTTTTGTCATCTTTAAATTGTATTCTTTAATCTAATATATTAAACAACAACTCTCTGATGAACAAGTTGGTCCAGTAAGTCTTACCTAGAATCATAGAATATCAGGGTTGGAAGGGACCTCAGGAGGTCATCTAGTCCAACCCCCTTGCTCAAAGCAGGGCCAATCCCCAGACAGATTTTTGCCCCAAATCCCTAAATGGCCCCCTCAAGGATTGAACTCACAATCCTGAGTTTCGGAGGCCAATGCTCAAACCACTGAGCTATCCCCCCCTCACCCACATTGTCTCGCTAATACCACTTTATAGCAGATAGAGTGGTGTAATTGTTACTCCACTTTGTCTCACGATTAAGTGGTCTGAAATTGCTTTGAAATCTATTGGAATTATGAAGGCAGTATTTCAGTAAAAATAATAACATATTCAGTATTTGTATGGCCTAGTATTTCTGCATTATGCCTTTGCTGGTATAAAAAATTAATCCTAATAAAACCATATTTATTTCTCCCTTTACAGATTTCATGGTGAAGGGTATCAAGAAGGTTATGCTGAAGGAAGTCATGTTGGTGTTATTGAGGGAAGGAGGTATGGAGCACTACATGGTGCCAAGATTGGGTCTGAGGTAAATGTCAAAACTTCCTAAAAATCAATGTGTTGCTGAGATTAGATGGTGTTGTACCAAAGTAGTGCCTGAGCAGAGCATGATGGGTGACCTAAATCTTGTATTGTTTGTATTTCTCCATGGCCTTCGTTCCAGGAACACACACACACAACTGATTTGTAAACTGTTCTGAATCTACCATTTAATCCCATACAAAAAACTATATTAAAAAAAATCAACTTTGCTTGGTTAAGCACTTGAAATTCATGAGATGCAACAGTTGAGGTTGTACGTGCATGTGTGTTATGCAGTTTTTAATTACATAATAGCATCCTGTTTCTCAAATAAAACAATTTCACATTTTTTCCTTCAACCCTAGATATACATGTGTCGTGTCTTGTACTATTATACACTACTCTGTATTTCAGGCAATGTCAGCGAAACTCACTTAAAGGAGGTATTTTGTCACGTGAATGCCTAAACATGAAGCTTTAACATTCTCAATATATTTTTGTATTGATTTTGTTTGTTTTTTGTTTTATGAGAAAAAAAGAAAAATAAAAACATAAAAAGGATCTTTACTCTCAACATTAAAACTCTTCTGGCTTGTATATATTGGCAATAAGAGGATGTAACTTCCATAATATGGAGCAGTTTGGCTAGATGCCACCCGAGCATCATATTCTATGCATCTTAATAGAGAAGAATAGAAACCCACTCCTGTGCATCCCAGGAGCTGTGCAGGATCTAGGTTCCCACCTGCATACCTTAAAAAAAGTGAACAGCAGTCCTTCCTACTTTTTTCACTTTTAGCACAGTTTTTACTGTAATGCTAATTTAACCATCTTACTGTACAGCCTACCTTGTCTCTGCAGTTAAAGGTCCCAATCTGCTTGCACAGTCTCATTGAAATCCGGTGGATTTCTGTGCAAGATTGGGACATACATTTTGTGAAAGAGAATAACTCAATCAAATAAAAAACAACTGTTACCCTCAGGTGAGCTCAGTGAAGGATCCACCCCAATTTTCAGCTTTCTCCCTCTCACCATGTTAGGTGTAGAATGTTTACCAAAAAAAATTGCAGTAATTATTTTATAATGTGAGCTATGTATTCTCTCCCCCCCCCCCCCCCTTTTTTTTTTCATAATTAAAAGAAAGCTTTAACCATTTTTGCTCAAATTCACTTTCAGGAATTATTCAGCTCCGAAGATTGGCGTTTCAGAAAATTGAGTGACAGAAAACTGGGCATTAGAATAAAGACTGTTATGAAACTGAAAGTGGCAGCCATCTCTTTCAATATAATAAACAGTTAACTACGCTAAGAATCTGATCTTTCAGTGTTGGCTGCAGAACTTTCTGATTTCATGTTATGGGCTTGCCTCAGAGGACCACAAAGGACTAAAAAGGACTACCAAAGGAGTGGTAGTCAAGACAATTGTGGCCATGCAAAAGCTCTCCGAACTTGCTCAACTATTTTAAAAGATGCTAGATACAGATAATCCTGCCAAATTTCTCTCTCGGGTATTTATAGGGAGTAAAATTTTCAGAAACACCCAAGTGGCTTAGGCACTTAAGACCTTAGGTCTCATTGAAAGTCAGTGGGACATAGGCTCCTAAATGTCTAAATCATATTAGAAAATGCATGCTTTTGAAAATGTTACCCATTATCTTATCTCCTAGGTGTCTTAAGTTCAGTGCCATCATTTCTCTTCCCCTCTCCCCCCATGAAGCTGGATTTATAATTATGACTCAGATATGTGGTAATAGAGGTACACATTTCTGAGGGATCAAAGCAGATGAAATATGGTGGGGTGTTTTGCAAAACTTCACTTTCCATTGCAGTTTAAATTGAAGAGGTTCAGCGCACACTGATGCAAAACAGATTTTAGAAGTAGCATAGCAAGATGTTTCTATTTTAATTTGTCATGTACTAGTGATTAGCTAGAATGTATTAACTTACTGTTGAAATGAATACAGATAAAGGGGAATTTTTTTTTATTGAATTCTTATAATTCACAGATTGGATACTATCTTGGGTTTGCGTTGACATGGCAGCGTCTGCTTCACAGATCTGCAGAAGAAAAGCCCAGGTATGGTTTAAAAAAATAGTATTTATTAATATTGATTGCCCTGAATTTAATAGTTTCTTTTCTCTAAGGAGAGGCTAAAATATTTTTATAGGTGCCCTAGTAAAGCTCGTTATTTCTTTAAGAAATATACAGGAGGAACAACCGATAATTTGTTTTTTTTTCTTTGCATTACAAGAATCAAATTTGCCAACCACAGGCAGAGGGTTTTTTTTTAAATGACGTAAAGTAGAAACCATGACAGTATCATACATGCAAGGATGCCCTCTTCACAGCTATGATGCTGAGAAAAATATAAATTATTGATATAACTGTAGATATTATCTTTTGAGTGAAACTACTAGTTGAGTGTACCGAGTTCTTACTGCTAAAGATTGAGGGTCAGAGTCTATGCAGCATCTTCCTTCAGCCATGGCACACTCCCTACACTGAGGTTGTGATGGGGGTCCGAGTAGGATATCTTACTGCCCTCCTACACCATGCTTGCACTGGGAGAATTCTCTGCCCAACTGTGGGGGCAATATGCCACTGCTACGATCTGTGTGGGGCCACAGAGGAATGGCAGAATCCCTTCCTGCCTGTGTTTACTATTGCCTGTTCTTCTGCAGCATTCATAATTTCAGTGGCAGGAGGAATGCAGAGCTGAAATCTTGGTTCTCAGGAAAGGAGTCTGTTGTGTTAGCCCACCCAAGGCTTCCTTTTAGTACATGACGAATCTGGTGAGGTCCATGATTTGGATCTGCTAATTGTGCCATCCATGAACCATGTAAGTTCTATACATCTAGGTGTATTTAGCCAGCAGTCTTAGATATTCAGGTCCTCTTAATATGACAGGATTGACAGGCCTGCTAGATTTTTATAAATTTCCATTTATATGGTGTCTTTCATCCCAAGTCTTGTATATGATTGTAGTCATGTAATCCCTGTCTAACAATATATCACAGACTTTGCAATACAACAACTAAAAACAAATTAAGTACTACAAATATACAAGATATAAACAATTAAAACCTATGTAAAATCATAAATAAAATCAGTGTTGCTTCAAAGGCTTTCTTAAATGTAAATGTTTTTAAACTTGCTTTAAAAGAAGCCACTTCTGTTGTCGTCTTGTCATAAAGTATGTGTGGTGGGGAAGGAATATTCCAGTCCTGGAGCAACAGGTGCCAAAATACAGACAATTTTCATATTCCAGAAAACCTATACTTTAGACCTAAGAGAGTGGGATGGTGTAAAGGGATATTTAAGAATCCCTCAGTGAAGAGCCTTGGGTTTACACTTAAAACACCAGTTTAGATCCTCATTACAGTGACTGAAAGGGTTCTACATCTCTGAGCGGCAGTAGGTAGGTCAACAGAAGAATTCTTTTGATCTAGCATAGTCTACACCTGGGATTAAGTCGGCATAGCTACATTGTTGTAAGTTTTTGGTGTAGACCAGCTCTTAGAGATAATTTTAAATTCAGTTCACGTTCATATAGACAGCTAATGAAGTGAACACAACAGGAATATGGATTTTCCATTGTCCATTGTGTGTTACCCAGTTAGCTCAGTAAACTGTAACATTCAACATTTGTTCAAATACTAGGTATAATTCTTGATCAGGGCTGACATTAAATTAGGTATCAGCTGTGATCATAACTGATTTTTACCTTAAGTATGTTTGAGGGTAATAGCTTATGTGGAAATGCAGACCTTGTATAGAACTTAGTGTAACATTTCAAATGGGTTTTCTCTTGATAGAGAAAAGTTACTTTTAACCTTTTCAAGATGAAGATTCCGGAAGATAGTTGTTTGAGCTATATACCAGTTTCAGAATAGGAAGGTATTGAAATTGCCTTGTTGAAGAAATGGAGATGTTGAAAGTGATCATAAGTTTGAACTTATTTGTAATTTTGCTAAATGTTTACTAAACTGGCTGTTTCAAGGGTGCTGTTTTTAATAGGATTTTTATATTGAACTTTTTGTAAACTGGTGACATAATGTCATGTTAAGACCTTGCTCTCACATAAGACCATGCTAGCTTCCTCTAAAGTGGTCTCATGTATTTGGATTGTTTATATTTATTGAGGGGGGAGGGGTGTTGGGAAGAGTGGTCACAGTCACAGACTTAGTCTCTCTGTGTAATACAAAACACAGAATATTTTTAATAGGACTTTTCCAAAGTGATGTTTGCTAAGGGTGACCTAATTTGAACCTGATTGGGCCAAGTTTCATGGCTCCAAGTTAGGTCTTGCACCTGATTTGTCTGAAGACCTTGGAGGAAGGCATTGCAAGGCAGAGCAAAGCCAAGTTTCCAAACCAATACAATCAAAATGATTGGAGGGCAATGAAAATAATTAGGGGGCTGGGGCACATGACTTGGGAGGAGAGGCTGAGGGAACTGGGTTTATTTAGTCTGCAGAAGAGAAGAGTGAGGGGGGATTTGATAGCAGCCTTCAACTACCTGAAGGGGGGTTCCAAAGAGGATAGAGCTAGGCTGTTCTCAGTGGTGGCAGATGACAGAACGAGAAGCAATGGTTTCAAGTTGCAGTGGGGGAGTTCTACGTTGGATATTAGGAAACGCTATTTCACTAGGAGGGTGGTGAAGGACTGGAACAGGTTACCTAGGGAGGTGGTGGAATCTCTATCTGTAGAGGTTTTTAAGGCCCGGCTTGTCAAAGCCCTAGCTGGGATGATTTAGTTGGTGTTGGTCCTGCTTGGAGCAGGGGATTGGACTAGATGACCTCCTGAGGTCTCTTCCAACCCTAATAGTCTATGAGTCTATGAAATGGAAATCTGAGAAGCTTTCAGGTCAACAAGCCATCTGCAGAAAGACTGATCTTCCAGAATCTCCCAGGCTGATCACCTTGGGGAGAGGAAGTTACAACATCAACAGTCAGGCTGCTTCAGCCTTTGACCAGTCTCTCCCTGCACTAGAAAGTGACCCTTTAGTGAGAAGCTCTGTGCCAGCAAAACATCACCATCTCCTTTACTGTAGTTCCAGAGCCTATTTTAGAAGAGACAAGAAGCTGAAGTGTGTGCATCCCCTCTCTTATCTATCTTGTTTGTTTGTCTTTTATTTTTATTCGCTGGGAGACACCCTAGCTTTTTATTTCCTGTGTGTGGAAGTAAGTGTGTGGCTGTGTGCATTCACATTTGTATGTGAGCACCCATAAAGTCCACACAGCGAAGGTGCCTGAAAGAAAAGTTCCCCATCTTTAAGCAGCCTTATATATTGTCTCAAAAAATTATTCATTAAAGTGTGTTCTGTCTCTGTCTAAAAGTCCTGAGAGACTTGAGAGGGTCATCTATAATTTCTGGTAAATAAGAGTTGTTTAACATCTGCTGATCAAGAGTGTTCTGTTAAAGTCTCTACTATTAGATCCTTGGTGGGCGGTGAGGGAGAAGGGAGGAGGAAAGGGTTAGACGCCAAGTAAGAATTGAAATCTGGGAAGGAAACTTTATAACTTGCTCTGAAGCTGTGGTCCCGACATTAGATGATTATTTGGTTTCAGTATTAAGATACTTAATCAAATCTATAACAGGAATGGTTGAATTTAGTAAAATTCTTTAGGTGAGACTCATAACCAAACAGACAGCTACTTCTTTAGACACCTCCTTGGGTTTTAAGAATTTAGTATTAATTTAATTATTTAATTCCATTACAGTCTTGTGACTAATTTGTTTTCTTAATTTGATAGCGTAGTTAAAAAATATCACCAAAGCTAAGCTACTATTACTATTAAAGTATTTTAATAAAATTTATAAAAAGATACTGAGTAATATTTCTTTCAATACCAGAGCATTTGAAGACCTGGGTTGATACAAACCCAGTCAACCTAAAACCCTGACCAGCTTGTCCTAATTAGTTTTGGTTTGCGCAGATGTCCAATTGCAGCTGTCTTGTTCACCTGACATATGCAGTGCATGTTAGTCTAATGTGAATGTCACAACTGTACTGCACTTTGAGTGTTTTAGAACTCAGTGTCAGTAATAACGGTGACTATAGGACTCCCATTTCCATTTTAGATCTGATCTTTAACTGTCAGGAATAATTTTCTCAAGCCAGTGAGTTGTACGGGCATCAGTACTATTTCATGAATGATCCAGAATGTGCCAGAATGTCTGCAATCTCTGCTTGCCCTACCTGGAGAATGGCTTAATTACTTTTTATTTTTTCCTTACTGCAACACAGGTATGTCTTGCAAAAGCTTTTTGAAACCAAGAGTCTGAATTTCTTAGTGCCTGTCCTGCCAAGTGGGAAGTAGATTTCTTTTCTTTTTTTTTTTTTTCTTTAAAACTCTGCCATGTGTATATCCATAGGTCATTATAAATTTTCTAGTGTCAGGTTGTGGTAGAGGTACCTTAAAGAGTTGCCACCACCACACATACACAACTTTGAAATATATTTTGGCAATCTGTCTTACTATTCTTTGTTACCAATGATAACTGTAATAATCTGTTTAATAATACATTGCATTTTCATAGTTTTCTCCAGCCACTGGTCTGGAAACATATTATAAATATTTCCCAATACTATATTTTCTAATGAGGCTAAGGAAGAATCTTTGTCAAGATATTTACAAATGCATTTAACACAAAGTACACACAGTATGTGTATTGAAAAACTGATACAGCATATGATTGACATCGGTAGTCTCATTGACCGAAATGGGGAACATTGTGTGCGGAAAACGGTGGCAGGATTGGTCATGTATTTTGAAGTGTAACACTTTAATATTAAATACTCAGTGTCGTCTTCATGTGGCAACTGAAACAATCTTATTTCTGTTGAATAGAACCACCATAAGAAAATCTGTATTTTCATTTTTTGCAGTAAAAAAATAAAGGCCCTAGAATCATTAATAGGAATGATTCAGAAATACCCTTATGAAGACCCCACTTATGACAAACTTCATGAAGATCTGGAAAAAATCAGAGGAAAATTTAAACAGGTTTGTAGTATTTAGTTGTCATTTTAGAAGGTAATAGCAATTTCTGAAAAGATTGCAGTCTAAATTGGCAGTAATATAAAGCTGCAATTATGCAGTTCAGAGTAATTATTGTTATGTAATCTTTCTGGGCTACTTGTATCAGTTACAATTGTAATGTTTATTTAACTTAGCGCGTGGGGGCTAAATAAGGTGCGATTCTCCAGTCCATAGCAAATGCAATAAACTCATCCTAAAGGAAAAAGGCTAAAAAGCCATTTAATACTGACTTGAGAGAGAGCTGTAGAAGGGAGAGGAGAAAGGAGTAGTAATGGGGAGGGTATCTTGTTACAAATTTACCTGAAATACACACACATTTTAAAACACTTATGTGTTTGGGTTTTTTTAGGTTTGCTCATCGCTAAATATTCAATCTGATTTTAGAATCAATCCTGAAAGATCTGCACTTACTTTTTGAACGTAACAGATGAAGATAAACATATATGAACAAAGAAGAAACGTTAAGGAACAGGTATCTGGAGGAGTGATTACAATAATAATAAAGGCAGATAAAGTCAGAATAATAAACAGGTTTTTATTTTACAAAAGGGAGGGTAGAAGAGTTAAGCAGTAGTGGAAAGGCACCCCTTTAATGTTTGCTGTGTCCCAATTTTATTTGTTCATTGCAGTCAGTGCATGTCCTGTTTAAAAAAACAAAAATGCAAAACCTCCATATTCATGCAACACTAATCCCATATTGATAGTCTGTCTTTAATTTCTATGGGAAAAATCATTTGCTTCTATGATGGTTTGTTTTACGATGTTTCTCCCTTGTTTATTATCCAAAGGATGGATATTTCAAAACATGTATAGATCACTACAAATTTACACACTATGTATATTTACACAAATAGTAAGATATTTTCCTTGTCCTGAGGAGTTTACAATAAAGAGCTATGTTATTTTTGATGGTGAAAGGATGAAACAGAGGATGGGATAACAGTGAAGAGGAGGTGTATTACAGACATGGTTCTCAAAGCAGCTACAGCTGAAAACAGAATATTGCTGCTCTGTTGTTGATTTTCTGTATTATTTCCATGAGCTCTGACACCTGATGTCTGATCCAGTGCAGAAAAAATATATTGGTAGCTGAAAGTGCTGAAAATATTTAAAAGAAAAAAGATTGAGATCTACCGCTTAGAATAACTAACTAGTGGTGAGGTGTCTGAGGTAATATCTTCTATTGGACCACTTCACCCACCTTGTCTCTCTCACATCATGGGACCCAAAATACTACAAAAATACTGCAATAATTGAGTGGTAAATTATTTCCAAGATGGGAAATGTATTTTTCAGTTTCATTCAGAAAATGGATGCTGTCAGAATATGTAAGTGAATATTCAACTATGTTAGTTTAAGAGAAACAAATTATTTTGTTCAAAAGATATTCTGTATTTTGGTGCTAGAATATTTATGTAACTTTTCACAAATAGAATGTAATGTGGTCACTTCTAGAAAGCATTTCACTGCAGTGTAGTGAATGTATATCTGTGGCGCCACTTCATTTATAATAAGTCTGAGCAACATTCCTTTGTTAACTTTTTAATTAATTTTTCTACATACCAAAATTCATCATAATACACAAAGTAAATAAAGAGGATTACAACATTCCTTTTAACGTGTGTGTTCATCCTGCTTTCACATTTGAGAGATGAAGAGGGGAAATTGCACTACAATTTTAAAAGGTAAATTCTAAAAAGTGATATACCAGATCTCTACATTTTTTTACACATATGCCATTAACCAGAGGCTTTGTGTAATAACTATCACATTTTGACATTTTTGAATATCTGTTTACATAGACTCATAGACTCATAGACTTTAAGGTCAGAAGGGACCATTATGATCATCTGGTCTGACCCCCTGCATGCTGCAGGCCATAAAACCGTCCCTACCCCTTCCCTGGACTCTGCTGTTGAAGTCCCCAATCCTGTTTTAGGTGACTTCAATTGGCAGAAACCCTCCTGCTAGAGATCCCTGCCCCATGCTGCGGAGGAAGGCGAAAAACCTCCAGAGGCTCAGCCAATCTGCCCTAGAGGAAAATTCCTTCCCGACCCCAAATATGGCGATCAGTAAGACCCCGAGCATATAGGCAAGAGTCTCCAGCCTGACCCCTGTCAGCCATTATACAATTTACCTACCATTTCTTGGTTTTCCTTGACTACTATGTTTTACCATTAAACCATTCCCTCCATAAATTTATCTAACTTAATCTTAAAACCAGACAGGTCCGTCGCCCCCACCGTTTCCCTCGGAAGGCCGTTCCAATATTTCACCCCTCTGACGGTCAGAAACCTTCGTCTAATTTCAAGCCTGAACCTCCCCACGGCCAGTTTATATCCATTCGTTCTCGTATCCACATTAGTACTAAGCTGGAATAATTCTTCTCCCTCCCTCGTATTAATCCCTGTAATATAGTTAAAGATAGCAATCATATCCCCCCTCAGCCTTCGCTTTGTCAGACTAAACAACCCAAGCTCCTCTAGTCTCTTTTCATACGACAGGTTTTCCATACATAGCAAAGCATTTCAATAAATCATACATATAAAGTAACTGCTTTAGAGCCACCGACTTGAAGAAGATATTACATCAACTCAAAAATAAGATTTAAAAGTAAAACTTGCAAGAAATTACAAACACATCTTCACACTGGTAAAATCGAGATTATATAAAATGTATCCATGTGACTCATCTTGAAATATTTTTGATTATGGTGTAAAAATTTATTCTCTTGAAATAGTTTTCTTAAAGTATTAGTTTATACTGCTACAGTTTGCATTGATTTAATTAATACATAAAATGGAAAATATTCTAAAATAACTATAACACATCAGAAAGAATTGTATGTCTAATCTTGTTTATGAATGTAAGTAAATGTTTCAAAACCAATATTTCTTCAGATCAACAGAAAACATTGAAAGAGCTATCATACAATACATTGATCAGTTAATATCAATAAAAGGGGTCTGCATGTTAAACATGTTCAGCAATTCACATTCTTAAAAGCTTTTTGCATGGGTATTTGCATGGTTTCCCTGCAGCATCTTTCACTGACAAATTTTGGAAGCAAGATACCATCCTAGAATGGGCTATAAAACAGTGTGATGGGGTGACTACCCCACACAAGCTCTGAGTAGGTCAATTTAGCATGTGACAGGCTGCTGGAGGAGAGCCAGGGACTGATACAGACTAATTGATGATGAAGCCCAGCTGGGTAGGGGCAGACTAAACTTGTATTAAGCCTGCAAGGTGAGCAGGAGAGGCTGGTAGAAAGGAACTCAGCAGCCTCTCCCTAGAGGAGGAGATTTGGCAGGAGACAAAGAGTGGTTCTAGGGGGATAAACCCTGGGATTTGGCCTGGGAATACAGATTCTGGCAAGAACTTTTTTTTTTTTGGGGGGGGGGGGGGGGGGGGGGGTGGTCGGGGGGGGGAGAGGAAGCTTCACTGGTAGGGGGTGGGGGTGTGTATGGGGGTCGGCAGAGCTAGAGAAGAAAGAAAGAAGCCCAGGGAAGCAGTGAGGGTGTGTAGACTGGTTGTTGGGGCATAGGGACTCTGGACTGGAACCTGGAGTAGAGCGTGGGTTTGTGTTCTCCTACCAGCCACTGTGGAAATAGCAGAGTCAGGGCAGTGGATTAAAAGACTGCTTGAGACTATTTGTCCAGAGGAACTTTGATGTCCCGGAGGGGGAAAACTATAGTGAGCTGGCCAGAGGGCCATGCCACAAGGAGGGAGCAATTTGAGTCCTGGAGAGGATGCAACTTGACTCCAAAAAGACCAAGGGAGACCAGGGGCTAGAGGCAAAAGAAGGGGATGTCAGACTGGTTGAGAGCAAATCCCTAAATAAGCTACAAGGAGGTGTGTCAACGACAAGTAGTAAACCCTGTGACAAGCAGTTTGAGGGTATCCCTCTGTTATTTAGTTTCGAACAGCCTTTTGGCAACCACATCCAGCCTTGATGTGCAAACTCATGAAAAATGCTTAATTTTAATCTTATATTTATTCAGCTTTTAATATACATTAGAGCAGGGGTTCTGAAACTTCATTGCACCATGACTCCCTTTTCACAACAAAAACTGCCACACGACCCCAGGAAGGGGGGACTGAAGCTTGAGTCCACCTGAGTCCCACTGCTCTGAGTTGGGAGGGCCAAAGCCTGAGCCCCACCGCCCCAGGCAGGGCATGGATCAAAGCCCAAGCCAAAGGGCTTCAGCCCAAGCCAGGGGGCCTATAACCTGAGCCCTGCTGCCCAGGACTGTGGGGCTCGGGATAAAGCATGAACCCCAGCAAGTCTAAGCCAGCCCTGTTGATCCCATTAAAATAGGGTTTCAGAAGCGCTGCATTAGAAACAAATTAAATTAGCAAAAATGACTGGGGAGAAAGGAAAATATCATTCTTGAGAAAATAAAATCTTAACTTTATAGCCACTTCAATGAGATCTGCAAAATCAGTAAAAAAAATAGTTTAAACTGCATCTGTGGATCAATTTTCTTTCAGGAATCAAATCAAAGGGTTTGTTACATGTTGACTTCAAGAATGGAAGGAGGCAGACCATTTGCTGTGTGACTAATTTTGACTGCTATAAAATGTGGTTGGTTGCAATCCCTGTATTATGTTCACAAAGAAAAATCCAGAAACCAGTTCTTTTTTGGTGGTATGAAAAAAAAATTGGAAAAGTCAACTTACGGTTCCTGTGCATCATGGTATTGGCAGAGATAAATAGCAAGGGATGCTGGACACCTGAAACTCATATTTTTCAAGATGTGTCTCGCTCTTTGGGATCTTTGCCCTGGATCCACAAAGGGGATTTAGGTTAGAAAATCACAGAAATACTGTGATCCACAAAGCCAGTAATAGGTACCTAGGCTTCCTATACAACAAATTGGAGAGAGAGGTTCCTTAGAATGGGATCTACAAAGCCAGCATCTCAGATGAGCTGCCTAAGCTAGTTAATAGAAGATGATGCTGAGAAGGATACTAAGCCCCACCCCTGTGTCAGTCTGGCATCAAAGTCCAGGCTGCTTGTGATTCACAAACCAGAGGAAGTTGTGTGTAGGGCCCAATCAGATGCCATCTCATTCTAGACAAAACAGCCAGGGGGAAGGAGGAGCTCCCTTAAAACTTTTTTTTGTCATGGCTAGGGTACTCTCTTGAGATATGGGAAACCCTCCTAGTTGAAGTCCCCGATCTGTCTGATAGGGGGGAAGGGATCTGAACAGGGATGTGCCACCTCTGTGGTGAATGCCCTAACCATTGGAATATAGAGTTGGTCTAACTCTCTGGCCCTATTATTTAATTTATTTAATTAAAATGGAACAACTTCAGTAGGAGAGCTTGAGGAAGCCCCTCTCAGAATACTCTGTAGCCTAGTGGTTAAATGACCCACCTGAGAGGGAGTAGATCCCTGTTCAGATCCCTCCTCAGCAGAGGGAGACTTGAGCTAGGGGTCTCCTGCTTCCCAGGTATGTACCCTAACCACTAGGCTAAAGATTAGAAAGGTTCTTCTCCTTTTCTCCCCCTACTCCCCTCCCATTGGATCAGGGCATGCATGTGACTTAGGGAGCTGAACATCTTTTCACCGGTCTGTAAATCACACAGGCACTTAGGTGGGGTATAGGCATTGGTGTACCTGGAGTGAGGTAGTAGTGTGTATGCTCAGAGGCTGAAACATAGTTGCCTAGGGAACCATTACTGCGAAAACTACAGCACTCAGCCATTTTAGGTTAAGCAGCAGTGGTGTCTAAAAATGGAACCTAGGCACCTAAGTATCTTTGTGGATCCCACCCTTCATGCCTAGTTTACAAACTTCAGTATAAATGAGGTAGGATCATGAAGACGCAAGGCATCTGTAAATTATTTTATTACTATAACTTTATATATTGTAAGGTGAATGTAAAGTATCACATCCAGATACAGCAGTAAAGAAAGTAAATCAAAATATTTTTATCAGTCCTTCTGAAATGGAAGGGCCTCCACAAGTCGGAGCAGAGTTACTGTGGAGTTGACTGACTTTAAGTAGACATCAGTGACTGTAAAGCATGCAAATTCCTGCACACTAAATTGTCACTTTCTTCAAACAAATAATTATATATCAAAAAACTATACAAACAATGTTAAGGTTGCAAAGTGAAGAACTCAAAAATTAGCAAATGCCAGTCTTCAGGTTGCCCTGCAACCTTAATTCAGCTACTTTGTGCATATGCATTGCGATAGCCTTTTATTTACTAAACATCTTCCAAAGTCTGCAACAGATGAGGCACTACCTTCACTACACTACCTTGATTCATCTCCTGAGCATTTCTTATTGGCATTCTGTGCACTAAATAAGGCTGGGGTCCTATGGAAAAATTGTGCTAATGTAAATTACTACTTTATTACAATGCATGTGCACAAGGAGGCTGAATGTTCTTTTAATGAAGGTTTGTTGTGTATAACTTCCTAGGATTTTAAAACAGCAAACTGAAAAAAAAACAGAATGCCATCATATGGAACCATACTGATGCAAACAGAGGTTATCAGTAGCACTGTAACCTGTAGAGCCAGAGCACAGATCTTTGCCACTTGTGCTAACAGGGTAAGTAACTGAATGCAGTAGTGTGTCATCCAACTATTAGATGGGGATGAGGGAGATATTTTGCCACGGAGTTTCCTTATTTGCAGAATTCAGAGGAATGGTGAGACTCAGGAATCCTGGGTTCCAATCCATGTTCTGAGAGGAGTGTACTCTAATGATTACAAAACCTCCTGTCTGCTCTGGCCTGTCTTTGATCCACTCTTTTGCCCCCAACTCCCGGCTTCTCATTTAAGCTCCCTTCCTCCACCACCTCAGCATGTGCCAGTCTTCCCTACCTGCCCTTGGCTTCATGTCCCAAACTCTCCCAACATTCCCCAAAAGCCCAATGCTCAGCTCCTCAACCTCTGCATTCCAGTCAAGCTGCCAGGGCCGGCCCACAACATTTTGGCACCTGAGGTGAAGAGCTCAAATGACACCCTCATGCCCCCTCACTTGGGCCAAAACTTTGAAAGGTCTCAATTCTGGGTTCTTCCTGTTCTACTCCTCTCATGGTACTGCTCTGCTCTGCTACCTATAGGGTGACCAGATTAGCAGTATAAAATATCGGGACGGGGGCGGAGCAAAAAAAAAGGGGGGGGCGGAGCAAAAAAAATTTTTTTAAAGGGGCTTGGGGCATTAGCAAGCCCCGGCCCCGCGTGCTGCCCTCCCCGTGGAGCTTCCCACCCCCCCGGCCCGCCACGGGCATATGCAGGGCGCGGTGGGTCCGGGCGGGGGCAGCGCGGAGTGGGCAGAAGCCGGGTGGGGGGCAGGGGCTGAATCCCCGCTGCTGCCAGGGAGCCCCGCACCTCTCCCTCCTGCTCGCAGCTGCGGCTCCTTCCCGGCGGGACACGCTTCCCGCCGCCCCGGCCATATGCGGCGCACGTCCCCCGCGCCTAGTCTCCCTCCCGCCGGGAAGGAGCAGCTGGATGTGCGCCGCATGTGCCCGGGGCAGGCCGGGGGGCGCATCCCACTGGGAAGGAGCCGCAGCCGCGAGCGGGAGGGAGAGGCGCGGGGCTCCCTGGCAGCAGCAGGGATTTGGCCCACGCCCCCACGCCACCCACCCGGCCCCTGCCCGCTCCGCGCTCCCCCGACTGGACCCACCGCGCTGCCCCGCGGGCTGCAGGGCTGGAGCAGCCTCCAGGCTGCGCTCCCGGTCCCGGGTGCAGCGGCCCGGGCAGGAGACCTGTGGCGTGGCGCGGGGCTCACAGCTGAGCCCCCCGTCTCCCTCCTTTGCCAGCTTCCCTTTGCCCACCCACCTGGTGCCCGGGTGCCGGAGCTGACTCACCAGCTCCAGGATCCAGGCACTGCCGCCACCCCCTCCCTCCAGGCTTGCCCCGCTATGCTGCAAGCCTGGGAGGGAGGAGGAATGCTGCGTGGTTGGGGAAGAGGCGGGGCCAGGGCAGGGATTTGGGGAGGGAGACAATGGGGGAAGGAGAGGGCGGAGCCGGGGCGGAGGGGGGGCGCGAGCGCCAGAGCGGAGGGCAAAATTTCTTTTTTGTCCAGTGTCCCGACCAATGTTTGAAGGTCCACAGTCTGGGCCAGCTCATGCTCTATTGAGATGGTTGCAAGGCCAACCAGTCTCTCCTGTGTCATTGTGGAGTGTAGATGTGTTTTTATTAAGTTCAGCTTGGAGAAGCTGTGTTCTCCACTGGCAACTGTTACAGGAAGTGTTAGAAGTATGCACAGAGCAACAAAAGCATTTGGAAAGAGGGTGGTCATCTTATTTGTGCACAAATATTCCAGAACAGCCTTTGGAGTTGATCCTGTTGAAATGTATCTTGAAAAGGCTCTCAGTTCATCACCTAAATAACTTGCATCAATATCGTGCATGTCATCATTTGTCAACACTGTCGCTAGTGCCCTGCATTGCTGGTGTAGGTCTTCTTCAGGTATAGTGAGGAGTTTTGGAATATCATACAACATCCCAAATATACTGCTGTGTTCCTTGAGCTGCATGAAACTTTCTTCAACTGATTGTATTGCACAATCTAGCACCTGGTTAAAGAATTCAACTTTGAATTGTTGTTTGGGGTCTTATCCGTGCCTCGTAATCAAAATGTCTTTTTCTTTGGTGACTCTTGTATTCCTGAATGGGTGGGAAAATAGCTTCAGTGTGAAGTTCCTCTGCCAACTTCTGTGCACTCTTCAGAATGTTTTGAAATCTCTCCTCTGATGGTAAGACTGTAGGTATGACTTTTTTTTGTCCAGTTGTTCCATTGCTCCAGATATATTAAGGTCAACACCTTGGAATCTCTTGCTTACATTTATTTCAAACAGTATGTCATGCCACAACACTAAGCCACACAGAAATTTGAAGTTATCTATGTTTCTGGTGATTCCATTTTCCTCTGCCACTGTTCTCCCATGAACAGTTCTTGTCATAGCATTATCCTCCATAATGGCAACTCTGGCATTATCTAGCTCCCCAATTTGGTGTTTGATAGGCTTTATCACCTCCACTCAACTTTTCCATCGTGTGGCACTCAGTGGTTTCAGTGTCAGAGAGGATGTTCCCAGATGTTGCTTCAAAATTTGCCATTGATGAGTTAATGCAGAGCAAAATACATAGATGCTTTGAATTACATTAAAAAATTCAGCAGCCTCACTAGAAGCTGATGCTGCACCACTGACCACCAAGTTCAATGAATGAGAATTGCATGGGACAAAAAAAGCTCGAGGGTTTAACTCTCGGATCCGTGTCTGCACTTCTCTGTTCTTTCCTCTCATGTTGGCACCATTATCGTAGCCCTGACCTCTCATGTCAGCTATTGCAATTCCCGTATCTTCCAGCTTTTTAAGAAGCACATTTGTCATACCAGCTCCTGTAGTATCATCAATGTCAATAAATTCTAGAAAATGCTCTCTGACAGTCACCATTGCAGGGACATTTTCACTAGGTTCTATTGTTGTTACGAAATGCACCACTAAAGTCATTTGTTCCATAAGGCTGATATCAGGTGTGCAGTCCAGAATAACAGAGTAATATCTTGCTGACTTCAGATCTGCCACAATCTTCTGTTTGACTTTTGTTGCCAGTAACTGTATGATCTCATTTTGAATTGTTTTTCCAAGGTAGCGGTGTGTGTACATTTCTTGAGTGGTGACTCTCTTAGAAGCTCCTGGAGTACAGCATTAAACTCAGCCATCAGCTCCACAATTTTAAGGAAGTTTCCATTGTTTGGCACATATAGCTGATCTGAAGTGCCACGCAGTACTAGGTTTTGGTTAGCGGCAATGAGCCTTTTCAGAACATTTTGCCAGTAAAGAGACTGATGCAATCTTCTCTTGATGCTGATCATCTATGGTGGCCTTTAACCTTAGTCTCATCTCAAGCTGTTTCCACCTATGGAATGCTCTCTGGTGATTTGCGGCCTTCTCATGGCATGCCAGATTTCTAGCCAATGTGGCTGGAACATTAGACTGGAAGAGTTTGCAACAAAAACAGTATGCAGCATTCTGGGTTTTTGAGTACATAAGCCATGGCCTCTCCACTTTGTCACCATTGGGGATTTCACGCCAGTCATGTGTTGGATGGAAACTTCTATTTTCATTGTCTTTGGGGAACATGAAGTTTTTCACTTCCTATGGCTCATGCAGTACAAGGAAGTCCCTCAGGGTACTGCTCAAGTGGGTCCACAGTCCTGGATCATCTAGACTTAAGGAACTAAACTCAGCAGCAGCTGTTTCTTGCACCTCTACCACACTCTTCTCTGATATACACTTTTCTTCAGGAATGTGCATGGTTACATCCATTTGAGATGGAGATATGGCTGCTGCAGTAGCTGCCAGGTCACCTGCACTCTGACTAACTGGAAGATCAGGCATCTCCTCACCACTCACATCTTCACTGAGGACGGAAGGCTCACGTTGAACATTTGTGTCTATGTATCTCAGGAGAGCTACTTCTTGCTTAGATAGAAAAGCTTCCTTTGCTTTCTTTCTTTTTCTGAACGCTGCCCCCGAGGAGCGTTTTCTTCTTTCACTCATGACTGCTGTTCTGTGCCACCTATAGTGGCTCTCAACACTCAATTGAAGGGGACAAATAAGCAAGCTAGTAGCAGGGCCTGAGTGAGGGAAGATATCAGCATCTTAAGGGCCTAACTGGCTCCTACTACTTCAGTTGACTGCCTGTTCTCCTCAAGTGGGTCAAGGGAAGCAGCAGGAAACAGGAAGCTCCCTGAGAAGCTGGTGTTAATCAGTCCAGGCTCCTGGGGGTGCTACAGAGATACATAAGAGGCTCCTCCTCCTCTCTCTCCCTGCAGCTCCTGCTGCTTTCTGTTATTCCCTCTCATCTTTTCTCCTGCCTGCCTGTTATATCTCTTGTACCCTCCTTCCTCCAGCACAGCACTCCACCATCTCTGTGCATCTAGAGCAGAGAGAATACATATGCACCAGCTGCAGACACCATTTTCTACACTCTGGGTCCTAGTGACGCGCCCCCCACCTCCAGTCTGGCACCTGAGGCGAGTCCAGATCCAATCAGTCTTATCTGAAACAAGCTAACAACTCTTGGCATTATCATGCTAACTTACTTTTGGGTTTGTAAGCAAAATTTAGAATGCCAGTTCAATCATACTGCATTCTATCTCATGGTCTTTTGAAATTAAATTACTACTAGTAAGTAGCAACAAAGGGTCCTGTGGCACCTTTAAGACTAACAGAAGTATGAAGTGAGCATTCACCCACGAAAGCTTATGCTCCAATACTTCTGTTAGTCTTAAGGGTGCCACAGGACCCTCTGTTGCTTTTTACAGATTCAGACTAACACGGCTACTCCTCTGATACTAGTAAGTAAAAACTCAAGGGGCAGTAAATTCTAGTAAGAAAATCCATGGAACTTGTGCAAAAGAAACTTGGTCAGCTAACATTCCTAGCTCTTTGGAATTACTTCATCTTATTGGAGGAAGAAAATTAAGACTTCATGTTTAAAATATCTGGATTTGTTGTGGGTATTTTGGGTGAATAAACAAGCATATTGGGAACCACTTGTGTAGAATGTCTAGAAAAATAATCATTATTTAATTACTTTATTTCTAGATATATTGCACACATTTATAAGGTCTCATGAAATTATTGAACTTTGTTTCTATAAACAATAGACCAAGACTGCTATACTTTTGAATCCTCATTCTAAAGGACCAAAATATATTATATTTTCTTTAGAGACTTATAGTGTATTTGTACTTATTTACAGTTCATCTGTAAATACACTTTCCACCTTTGGAACAAATGGAGGTAAATCAATAATAAATCCACTTACGCCCTAATGTTCCAAAGTGCTTTAGGAAAAAACTGATACCCTTTAAAGGATATGACTTACACCTAAGAAAGAGATTAGATTGATCGGAATTTGCAAGGTTTTTGAAATTTTAGATCCATAAATTCTACTGTCAACACCTTTTGTTCTGTGTGCATCAGAATTAAATGCCAAATGTGTGCATCTGAATTTGCCATGCCAAATGTGGAATTTACTTTCCAATGTGCAGTTTAAGGTAAACTTTAATAATATCAGACTCCATACTTAGGCATATCAAAAAAAGAGTATTAAATTCAATTTATATTTATAAAAGTTGCATTACTAATGTCAGGATCTAATACTGGCCTTGTGACACAAGAAATAATTAAATCTACATCTTTTATTATATACAGTACTTCAAAATTGTGATTTAATGGTAGTTATTTTTCCAGATTCTTTCCCAAAATATAATACAGTACTGTAATGCAGTTATTCTATATGTCCTGTTGAAATTTTTGACTAGTTGTTTTAATTCTTAAATATTGAAGTGTACTTAAAAGGGAATGGTGGAGATTTGAATGAACAGCATTTTCTGGAGATGAAGATGATAGTTATCAGCACTGGGTTGGGACTCCTTATCATTGTGACTACTCCCAAAACAATTTCCACCATGATTACATTGATAATTTTGGTGTGATGCTGATGTTTGTTCTATAAATACTGTTTAGAATTACAGTATAGTTAAAAATACATGGGCACATAGGAATTGCCAAACTGGAGTCCATCTAGTCTATATGCTGTCTCTGACAGTGGCCAGTACCAGACATTCCAGATGAAAGTGTAAGAACTTTGTGGTACACAGATGTGAAGTAATTTGTTCCCAACATTCAATCTCATCCTGATCGCTAATAGTTGGAGCTTGGTTTAAACCTTGAAGCATGAGGTTCAATCAATTGATGCATAGCACACTATACAACAGTGTGGGAAGGGGGGAGAACTCACCAAGCTCCTCTGAGACATGACTAAAAAAGTGTGAAGTAAAGACACAGATTTTGGAAGTTTTTCATTAACAGGTAGTACTTGGAATTGCATTCTTAGCTGAAATGTGTGAAAGGTAAAAATTAGGCCATGCTAATTATATACTGATTCTAAAAATGCATGATACAAAGTTTTTTTTAAAATGTTCTGTGGCTTTCATGTACTCATGTAATTAACAAATACGGATGCTAGCATGTACACACACTTCAGCATTTCAAAATTAAGTTGACAAGATTTCTGGATACTTTATAAAAGCAGCATGTAGCTTTTGTCTTGAAAAGGTAGAAAGTACCACTTCATTCATAGAGAATTTGCTCTGCAACTACGACAGTGGCTTACTGTACAGTTTGACACTAGAGATAATCAAAGTGACAATTATTGTTTGTAACATAATATCAAATTAGGTTGCACATGTTTAGCAAAATGTTTAGGTAGAAAAAGATTAAATTATGCCTATATACGCTCCCCATCTAGGCTTTGTACCAAACAGGATCAATACCAGCATATCTTACTGCTTTATTTAAATACTATATATAATGAAAATTTAATCTTCAGGATCCCAGGGAATAATCAACATTGCATAGAATTTTTCTTGAATGTAGGAACTGTGAGTCAGCAGCCCTTTAATTTTTTTAGTTGCAGCTATTGTTCTAGCAGCAAGCTTTACTGCTATTGTCCAGTGTTTGTCCAGCTCACGTTTACTGGACTGTGGGAACGGATTAGGTTTTCATGGCTTTTTTTTTTCCTTCTTGCATAAACTCTTGATCAAAGACATTCCTTGGATGACAAAACACTGTATACTGTGTCACACAGTCCTGACCAGACTGCACGAATGGTAGTTTAAAAACACATGCCTACATTGTTCTCTAACTGGCATTTTTTACAATATATGTGTGGACACACTGAATTTTTTGAGATCCATTTTACCTGCTTTACAAGAAACCAAACAAACCACAACTCATTCATGGTAAACAGTTGCCAGTTTTTTAAAACTTAAAAAAAAAATGAAAAACTGGATTCTTCATTGTCCAATGCAAATAACAGATCTATGTGAATAGACAATGGTGCCACTTTTAAAATAATCTGAAGTTACATCTGCTGTGTATTTGCTACCTGAAGAAAATCTCCAGTGTGATGTGGTCTGTGAGACTTCAGTTTGGGTCAAACTCATCATGAATCTGTATTGTCTTGATACATTTTTTTGGTACTACCTATCTAGAACATCTGAGTAGCACGGAGAATAGAGCATGAGTGGAATTTAGGATTTGATGTGAGGGCAGAAATGGGCGTGGGCGTGGGGATGAAAGACACCAGGTTATAGAAATTGAAGTGCTGGGCCAGCTCCTCAGTAGTTATAGTTGATGGAAATATGACCATTTTTATCAGCTGAGAATCTGGCCCATGCTATCTGTATAATACATTTTTATTTTGTATAAGGTCTCTTGTCCAAACTATATCACAACAACATGCTTTACAAGCATCAAATAATACTGTTAGAGAAATAATAACTGAGAAAGAGAGAAGTCAAGAGTTAAAAGTTAAAGAATAAAGAGCGTTCTTTGGGGTGAGATTTGAACACAGAATCAATAAAAAAGGGAAGCTTTTTCAAATATTATGAGCTTCAGAGGAAAATTGCACCTACCATAAAAAGGCTGGTTCTTGCTGGGCAAAAGTGGGAGGGAAGCAGAAAGAATTCAATGAAGTAGCCTACATATTGGTAGGGAAGTCTGCAATGTTGTTGTCTATGGCGAACCTGTTCTGTGGATAAATTGGGAACACCATTTTCTATTGCATTCATTCTGGAATCTTTAACAATGAAATGTACTTAACCTAACTTTACTAGGTCCTTAAGCTTAATCTACAAACGAGTTCCATGCACTATGTATTTAGTTCTGCTTCTGTAAGGAGATTTAGATAAATATAAAGAATTAAAAACTCACTACAATACTCTGCTTTTTGGAAAAAGCAAAATTCTGTGTTTTGACAGAGACTTTCACATGAACACACACTTCTTGAGCTTGGCTAGAGATCATGTAGCCTCTCCAGACAATTCGGATATAAATGGTATGCTTGTAAGGGTTGTCTGAAAAGACCAATGTATTCTCCATATAGATCACCACATACTGATCCAATATGTCTCGTAACACAAAGTTAATAAAATGTTTGAAGATTGCCAAGGCATTTGTCAGCCCAAAAGGCATGACTAAATATTCAAAGTGGCCATAGCAAGTATGGAAGGTGGTCTTCCATTCATCCCCAGCTTTCCTGTGCATGAGGTTGTAGGCTTCCCAGAGGTCCAGCTTGTTGACTATATGTGTGGCTCCTATTTGGTCCAATAATTCCAGAATCAGGGGTAGTGGATACCAGTTCCTGATAATTACCTGGCTTAAGGCTCGGTAGTTGACACAGAGTCAGAGACTGCCATCTTTTTCCTTGATGAAGAGGACCGGTGCACGAGTTGGTGAGGTTGACTTGTAGATGAACCCTCTGGCCAGGTTCTGCTGGAGGCATTCATGTAGGACAGCCAGCTTGGGTTTCAACCTGGCATAAATCCACCACAGTGCATTCCCGGCTGCAATTCTATGGCACAATTGTGGTATCAGCGCAAAGGGAGGTTTTCTGTATTCTTCTTTTTAAATACATCAGCATAGGTGAGATATTTAAGGGAGAATTCTGATGTAGGTTTGGCACGTGTCCTTGCCTGAGTGATCATCTCTGCCTGAGCCTTCTGAGGTCCAGGTTCTGGGGCAATGTTGGTTTGTTCCTGACAATACTGCTGACAGAATTCTAAAGGGAAACTGACCTCCTGTTCTTGCCAGTGAATGAGGGGATTATGAAGGGTCAGCCAGCAGATTCCGCGAATCAGAGAGAAGTGCTGTGCAGGGATTGAATCATGCTGAATCACAATGTTTCTTGGTGCCCCTGGATAACAGCTCCAGGAGAACTGTATCCTTGATTACTGGACATGAAGACAGAGAGGCCCCATCAATAGTTTCTGTTAGTTCTGGAGTGGCCTTGCATTGCAAAGAAATCTGCAGGCCCCAAGCTGCCACTGCATATATGAAATTGTTGGCCACTCCTGAATCGATGAAGGCCCATTGGATGGGAATCTGTTCGGGCTCCCTGGGGATGCACAGCTGAATAGGCACCTGCAAGTGGGAAGCCCCCAAACGCAGCTCGTTGCATATCCCAGGCCGGACTGAGGTGCGAGGGAATTCTTTTCTCACAGAGCCCAACCCAGTTCCCCTTAGTGAACTGGAGACAACTCATTTCCCAGGTTCCTTGGGGCTCATGTATGAAAAACAGAAATAGTGTATCCAGGTTCACTGCAATGGAAGCATAGCTGGTGCCGAAGGCATTGTTCCTTTTCTTAAGGAGTGATCTGTCAATGAGCCAGATCCAGCTGTATTGATTCAGTGAATGGAACCTGTGTCAAGGTAACAATATGTGGACAGGGAGGTTTTAGGGGCCCTCTCCCTCCCTCCGTCCCCCTAATTATCTATGTGGATGGTGAGATCAATGAAGGTTTCTGATCCGGGGGTGTCTCCATGTGGGCCAGTTCATCTTTGATCTCTTCCCACACACCCCACCATAATTGGTACTGCTGCACTGCCTTATTCCACCCTGTGTTCACCGTGAGATGGTGGAAAATGTGGTGTAGGAAGCAACAGTACCTTGCCCCTGCCAGAGTTTGCTTAGCAGCCTCAGCCAGACATGCATGATGTGGGTCTTCAGAGATTGCTGATACAGGTTGGAGGAAGGCATTCTAATTTGACACCACTGAGCTGTTACTTTCCAGCAAGGGGGAGGCCCAGTCCAATGCCTGCCCTGTCAGCTGATTTCCAAGCGTGCCTGGGCTGGGTCAGAGGCTTGGGTCAGGGGATGCAACAAGATCTGAAGGTGGAATTGGTTCATGAAGCTCCGGAACTGCTGGCGATTCCCATTGAATTGTTCTGGAAGAGGTATCACAGGCCCCGTTCAAGATAGGGCACAGTAGCCTGGGTCCAAAGCAGTGTTGGCTTACTTGATCCCTCAACAGCCAACTCTCAGAGGTCTGCTGCATGACTTGGTTATCCGCCTGGAGGTGGGCGGCAGTAGTTCGGCTGCTGGTTCCATACCTCTCACATTGTGCCCACCCTCTTGGGGATTACTATATGGTCCATACAAACTGTCAGGACTGGGACATATATAGCCCGGTCTAGTGGTTAGTGCAAGGTCCGTAAACCAGTCAGAATTCAGAACCAGAGGGTCAAGAGCTGAGATTAGGAACCGTGAGACAGATACCAGGAATCAGGCCAGGTCAAGAAACCAGGATTAGGAGACGAGCAAGAGATCAGGAACCACGAGTCTGATCCCAGGAACCAGGAGATCAGAACCAAGAGACAAGAGCAAGTTGCACTGGGCTAGCAGTCCAAAGCATGGTGAGTCCAGTTTTACAGACTTCATGTTCCTTCTTCTGGTTTAAGTAGGGAGAGCAGTTCGGTGTTCCACCAATCAGGGCCCCAAGGTGGAGACTCCTATCTAAGCTGGGTTTCAAGGAGTCCCAGTTCTAGGTGATGCCAGCAAGGAAGGTTGGAGTAGATGACCCCCAGGAACTCTGCAGATCTGGGTATGAGAAGCATGGGTCATGACAGTGGGACCTGCTCCTGCTCCCATTGAACTCAATGACAAAACTCCCATTGAGTTTGATGGTGCAGAATCAGGCCTATAATGCACATTGGGCTTTAAGGTTCAGGGGAAAATTAAGGGTATAATCTTCAGGTGAACCTGAGGATTGAACTGGCTTTCGACACAACCTAGAACAGTCACTGGGCTACTCTGACTTGTGCTGGGTAGAACAGTCCCCTGTGGTCATTTCCTGACCATGGATCAAAGGAGCACCTCATCATCCCACTCGGACACATTCCCACCACCAGGGGAGACACATCTTTACAATTGGTACAGCTTTACAGTCAGTTTGTGCCACTGCCAATGTAAAATGATCTTAATAGGGCCAACGATTTGAGCCTAGGTTTTCATGGGGGAGAGTTCATAGATTCAATAGATTTTAAAGGCAGAAGGGATCATTATGATCATCTTATCTGACCTCCCATACAGGACAGGCCAAAGAACCTCACCCAGTAATTCCTGCATCAAGCCCATTTGTTTTTAATCCTTTAATATGTGTTACGTTGATTTTGGATAGCACTATTTATTTTTATCAAAATGTCATTGGTGACTAGGTCAAATACTTTACAAGAATCTAAGTATATTATGTCAACGTGATCAGCTTTATTAACCAGACTTGTGATCTAATCAAAAAAATGACACGACGTTTGTCTGACAAAATCTACTTTCCATAAACCAGTGATTGGCATTAATTACACTGCAGTCCTTTTGTTCTTTACTCATTGTATCCCAGACCTTCCTTTCCATGATTTTTGCCAGGGTTTGATGTCAGACTAATCAGCCTATAGTTACTCATTTACTCCTTTTGTGGCATGAGTTTTTTTCCTGTCATCTAGAACTTCCCTGGTGTTCCAAGATCTGTTAAAAACCAACATTAATGGTTCGGAGAGCTCCTTGGCCAATTCTTTTAATACTCTTGGGTGCAAGTTATCTGGTCCTGCAGTTTTAAAAAGGTTTAACTTTGATAGTTGCTGTTTAAAAATAATAGGTGCTTTTTAATAGTGTCTGTGCATTTAAGTGTAGATTGACAGATATTAAACCAAATTCAGATTCAATATAGAAGGTGCTATAAATTAACTCCTTCCCACTCAGCTAGACACCTCGATCCATTTACACCCACTTGCTGATGTGTGTAAGGGAGTCTAAGATGTACTTAGTATCTTACTTTCTAAGTAGTGAGAATGTGAGTGGTGTAAATTAAGCTAGGATAAAAAAAAATCCTGTGAAAAATAATAGGTACTGTTTGACCACCATTAGTTTAGACTCTTTCAGACCTATTTAAACTCATTCTGAATTTAGCTTAGGTCTTCTCTTCTTCCATCATGCAAATGTCCCCCCACCAACCCATCAGCATGCCTTAATCCTTTTAAGGAGGGACCCTTTCTAGAGGAAAGTGCTAGTGTAGACCACATAATTCAGTCTCTCTTCTGTAAGGGGAGCCAGTAAGGGAACCAACTAGTGCCACTTGTAACAATTTTTGTGATGAGGATACCTGTGCATTGGGTAACTGCAGTGTTACCAAATCAGGCTACCAGATTAGATGATGACAACTTTCTTAAAAGTTTTGGTGTAGTTATTGCATGAAAACTGTAGTGTGCTGTGAAGTCTAACTGGCAGGTGTTACACTGGCCACATGCCAGTTGCCCAGGAAACTTATGAGTCAGGCTCTAGATGTTTTCATGATGGGATAGGGGGGAAATGTACATCTGCTTTTAGTCTGGATCCTTTGACTGATGTAGCTAGTGAGAAATAACTTCCCCAATTTTCAAAACAGAGATTTGGGATAAAAAGAACTCGCCTTTGGGACTTCAGATTGGGAAAAGATCATATATAATTCAACCTAACTTTAGTTTGGTATTCATATATATAAACAATACATTGGATGTACACACACACACACACTTAACTTACTAATTGATCCAGCACATATCTACCAGTGTTATTTTTTCAAGCCTAGTTCAATTCTTTTCCTATTTTGTATATTGCCCTTTACTAGTGTTAAGCTCTGCAAACAAAAATAGGTATTTTTAACTTTTATGCCTTACTACTTTATTTGAATTATTAGTAGTAATACACAATGGAGACAGGTGGGAAATAAAAATCTAACACTACTGTCTTTGAAACACACTAGTCATTATCTAAAGGGGACATTTCCATTACTCTGGTAAACTTAAAAACTAGAAATAATTTTGTAGCATCAAAATCCTAATTTATTTTACTTATTATTGAAAATATCTACCAAACAGCTGGTTAGTTGAGACAGAGGCATAAAAGAAAATCTTAAGCCAAAAAAAAAAACAAAAACCCACCTTTGACATTTAATATATACATCTCTATGAATTCGTGCTGACTGACCCATTGCCAAAATACCTGTCATTTCCTAGAGATGTTGAAGAATGAATTATTTAAACGCTGCAAACTTTAAAGCATGGAGTGTCAACACAAGAAAATGCCACGTGGTTTGCCCACTACATCAGATTCCTGTTGATTAAAAACTGCTGTGTGCTGTTAAACTGCAAATTTACATCCATGAAGCTAATAAAAACCACAGCACTCAGGCATTGGGTTTTACAAATTTTATTTCTAGACTTTAGTTCTTTTGCTGGAAACTTGTCTGTTACAGGTCTGTTGGTGAAAATGTGCATTTCAGACCAGTGATGCCAATAAGTACGATATAAAAAAAATGTACAAATCTGAATTGCTTGCTTACTATAGATTGTTATAATAATGTGACAAATAAAACATCTCTGTTGGCACATGAACCTGTTTATCAGGATTTGGCCTTTTAGTACATACATATTTAAAGAAATTTGCAGTATGCACTGCCACTCAGTGTAACACATATAACCAACAACCACTAATGCAATAATCATGTTTGGTTCAGAGACACAGAGATGCCACAAACAGAAGTGTTCATGAGGTAAGCAGTAAGAAATGTTCCTGAAATTTGGACAGAATGTATCCAGTCCTCCTGGGTCCTGCGACTGCTAGTAGCATTGCAATGCTTTATTTATACACTATGTAGGATCTTAACTGCATTTGCCCTCAAAATGAGTTCTAATTCTGTTTTGGTTTAGCAGCATACAGGCAACAGCTAGATTATTCTTCAGCATACAACTCTGTTAGCTGGCTTATTTATGAGATTTACAGGCTTTTTTAAATTAGCATTATGCTATAATTAACAAAAAACAAAACAAAAAACCCTAGTATATTATAACAGATTAAACACACAAAATACTTAGAGTTCCAGAAGATAACCTATCATACCAAATGATGAGTCCCAGCTGATGGGAAACAACACCAAGTGGCATATAAGAGTTATATTATAATGCACCTTTCATATATCAATGTGGCTAATAACACATCTTAAAACTACTATGATAATAAACCCCAGATCAGACAAAGAATCCAGCTTTATAAAACGCATAACAAAAAAACTGACATTACTTGATCTTCTGAAATGTCTGTCGTTTTTAAATTAATGCAACCTAGTTGCGAATCGCGAGACCCATTCAGAATAATGTTCAATGCATTTCAGTTTGCAGTAGAACTATGAGGCACTGTGTACGAACATTAAAACCTGGTCTAAACATGGTTAACTGAAGTATGAGGTATTGTGAAACAGGAACCTTTTTGGAATAGAGCAGTAATAATCACATTAAGTAAAAATTGATCACATAAAAAATCTACAAAAAATGATGTCAATAATATAATTTTCTATGAGAAAATTAAAACCTATAACATGGCAGTATATGACATTGTATAACAACAAAAAACAAAAACAAAAAAAAACTGATCCATAAAATAGCAGCAAAACACAATGACAAAGATACAGAAAGCAATGTTAATTTTTTTTCAAACCATGCTGGGAATTTATCCATAGCAGCTCAATAAAAATGGAGCATTCACTCCTTTTTTTTCTTTTTTTCCTTTCTTTTCTTTTTTAAATTTTTTTTTACAATCAACACCTTAGCGGCAGTTTTCTCACATACATTTCACCATCACATTCTCCTCGAGCATCAACTTCAACAGCTATGTCCACGTCCCTTCAGCTACTTTCTAAAATAATAATAAAAAGATACATAGCCAAGATGTGCAAATTTTCTATTTGTAGCTAAATAAAAAACAACAACTGGGGGATATATTGGAATAAGAACTCCTTTCAAGTACACCAAATCTATTCTTTTTTAACTATGGCGTTTCTCATGGTTAGATAGTTTTTGGAAATGTCTAATAAGGGGCCAAATACACTGTTTTTGAAAAGAGTGTCTTTTTTTTTCCTTAATAAGCTGTGTTAAAACTGCAACATCAAGGGTAGAAAGGTTTTTTTTTTTAAATCAAGGGGCGATTGCGTTATTTTACAAATCATACTGGCCTTATGAACATCCTCTGCAATAAATATTCTTTTTGCCTTAACTATAAATTATATATTTTAGTGTTTAAAAACCTTCAGTTGTAAAACATCTAGAGACAATCCTTAAACTATGTGTCCTATACGTGAACCTTTAAGGCCCCTAATTTACAAACGTGAGTTGGCATCAAAGGATTTCTAAACTTCAACTTTTCTATAGAAAAGGATAGGAAGATATCCTGGCAATTTGTGAATGCAATTTCTCTCACTGGAACACAACCTTCGAAAAAAAATCACCTTTCCTCTAACACCATAGTTAAATGCACTTGCTTTGCAATTCAAAGTTTGCGCACAAGCACGTATATATTTCCAAACCATTCCATTTAAAAAAAAATTCCCACAATAAAAGAACGTATTTCCTATATCTAATGGACTGAAAGTGCTTTGAATGGAATGGTTTTAGAATATTTAAAAAAAAAAAAAAAAAAAAGGACTAGGCTGTGGATTGAACCTGACCATAATGAGGCTGAATATCTGTTGGGTCAGACCAGCATTTTATACACAGGTAACTACAAAAATATGAAGATTACAAAAATATAATATATTATGTCAATATTTCGGTTTCTCTTTATAATAGAGTATCGTATGAGTAGTACATTGGCCCTTCCCCGACAATGCTAAGCTGGAACCCTACAAAAGCCTTATGCACAGGCAATCCACAGGTACAAAAGATTAACATATAATAATGCTGTATACTAAAATACACTAACTTATGGGTTACGTTAACCATTTATAAGGTGAAGAGGATAAAAACCTAAGAAAATAAAATAAACATTTACAGATGAATTATAAAGTGACTAAATGCATAAGCAAGCAAGATACAGAAAAGCCTAGAACTGCGTTAAAGCTATGCTTTTTATAGGAAAAAAACAAAAAGAATACGTCATTTTCTATTAAAAAAAACCCTCTTCTACTTTAAAAATGGTTCGTTGGTTGGTTTTGTTTGTTTTATATGTAAGAAATCAAATCTAATACCTCCCCTGGAGACATTTTGTGTGTTAATGTCTATTTTTACAACATACAGACAAGAACACTTTAACATAAAAACTAGTTGATTATTATTGTATAAAATCCTCTATTTTTTGTAGCACAAACCCCTTAGGTTCATGCAAATATTATTTTTCTTTTTTTTTAAGACAGTTTTGGGGTATTTTTTGTTTGTTTGAAGTCACAGATGGAAGGGAGAAAGAGCAAGGAAAAAAATAACAAGAGTGAAGCTTTCCCTTCTGGTATAAAAATGTCCTGGAGAAAAGGGTTTCTGGGGGAGAGATCCTGATGCTGATTCCTTCTCAGATGCCCTTTCTTTGTCTGCTCTCATTGCCAAACAAACCGATTTGTAGAAGTCCTCTTAAATGTTCACGTCTCGCACATCAGTGGGTGTGCAGGAAAGGTCTGCTTCATCCTCAACAGTCTTTGTTTCTGAAGATATGTTGTGTTGCTGTGCCTGGCGTAGACTGGATTCGAGGAGGGATTCAATCTGTTCTTGGCAAGCTCGTAAACAATCCTAGAGAAGATTAAAGGGGAGGGGGAACATAAACCTTTAGAAAATATATAAAACCATGTGCCTAATACTATTTTTGTTGAAAGCAAATAAAAATGTAACACCATTTATATAGGGGGGGAGGGAAGAGAGAGAGATGAAGACTGGATAACTCAAGGGGCTGGGCTACAGGTTTTTGCCATCTGGTATTTAGAGGATTATGTCAAATGAGAGTGTAGTCTCAGTTCATCTCCCAGTGGGATAAGTGTGCATCTCAACAAATTGCTACCACAGCTAACCTTAACTGGCCCAATGTTGTCTGTCTCAGAAAGAAGCCAATGACTGAATGGGCCATGGAGACTAAACTATAATGTCACCACTGGTAATGATGCCTCCATCCCTAAAGGCACATTGATGGGACAATGTGTTGAAGCCTATGATACTTCTGCCTGTACTGTACGTGTTCTGTAGATGAACAGAGGGCTCTGTCTCCAAGGCTGTCGATTGGGCATCTTTCATGAGTATGAGAGTTTCATGCACCGTGTTTTTGGAAAAATTCGAATAGCCTCATTCTGATCTCATAGCAGCGTGAATCAGTGCAGTTACTGAGCATAAAACTGGAGTAAGATCAAGAATTAGGCCCAAGACTGTGGTGCTATGTAATGTCTATCTTTACAACAAAAATGCCTTGGTACTACAATCCAGTAGAAGTGATATAGGCCATTTCATAAACAATGGCTTCCCAGCTAAGGAATGGCTAAAAAAATTTTAAGAAGAGCTTTTCAGATTAAAGGTGCTATATAAATACAAAGTATTAATGACTAATATTCTGATTATATTCAGCAATGGCCTGATCACGTTAGCTAATTGATTACTAACTCTGCAAACATCTAAACAAAAAATGCAGCATTCCAAAAGACCAAAATGGATGCTTTTCTGCTGAATGCAGGTCTTTCACAACCTACCATCAAACAGCCAGTAACCTTGTGGCAATGATTTAGAAAATGTTGCCAACCTTTTAGCTTGCCACTGCACTCACCGTCACAGACAGAGAGACCAACTAAGAGTGAGACAAATCTCTCTGTGACTCATGGCTCAATATTTGCTTGATCCTGCTAAGTGCTGAGTGTCTCATGTCTCCAGGAAGGTGCTGAGCACTTTCCACTCACATTGACTTCAATGGGAATTAAGATCACAAAGCACCTCACAGGTTCAAACTTCATATGGGTAAAAGAACCCCCCCGAGCATCTAAGTGTACAGTTAGAATCAGCACATCTAGCATCCAAAATCTATTTATTCACAAAATCACAGAAATTAGAGATGGAAAAGAGCTGTTCAATCATCCAGTCTATCTTCCTGCAAATGCAGGACTAGATATTCTTTAGTGCCATGGACGCCCCTTGCATGGGCATAGACCTGGAGTGCCTTAAACAAGCAAAACAATCACACAGCATATTGCCAAAATTCCTCCGGCACGTTGTTTACTCATATATTTATAACAAACATTGTGAGCTTTTCTCAACATATTTAACTTTGTGTATTAAGGACTTTGAAGTTTTCTTTTAGTATTGCCTCTTCTGATTTAACCTATGACATGCGTTAGCCCTTGCGGTGAACCCAGTCTTCCATGATAAATTGCTGTCAAAAGTGTTAGGATGTGCATGACTGAGAATGAATGTTGTTTTCCTGAGAGGGTGACCTGCCTGCTGTTTTCTTTATCTCCCAGTTTCAATTCTGCTTTCATTCAGAAGCTTCTTGTGTGATCTACCAGCTTTTCACTGATTCCACTACCACAAGAACCTTCTCTGCCACCAATAAGGGCACATGGCATTTGGGGTAAAATAAGATTAGAAACCCAAGCAAACAATTCTCTGCAAGTCCTTTCTGAGACAGGGGGAGGTTAATCCTACCTCTAAGCAGATCAGACCATCAGTTACAGCTCACTGAAAACACATAACCTATGACCTTTTCTGGTTTAAACCCTAGTGTAATATTTCCTCTTGACAGAGACACACAGTATTTTAAATGACAAAAAGAAACGCCTCATATCCTAAAGTCATCATGCCTTTGACTCCTACATACCTCTGGCCTTCCCAGTGAGATCTCTAACAAGACTCCCCAAGATATGACAGATCATTTCTGACTTCAGATCCCACAGGACACCCATTTTAACTCCTGATAGCATGCATGCCATGACACACATAAATAGATATATAGAAATAATAAGTAAACACAGTTTCTTTTTCACTTCCAAAAAGTTCAGGCACTTTCAGGTTGACTCAGGCATAACTAGGTGGCAAGTTTCTCATTGAAAGCCAATGCACAGTTGTTTCAGAGCAATTCCAACACTGGCTCTGTTTTGTTGGAAACACTCTCACATACATGTTTGACTCTGAAAACTGAAATATGAACTAGTTTTACTCATAAAATTGAACAAGCAATGAATATATTGTGTAAACAGTTCAGGAGGGGTTTCTATAAATGATTATTCTTTTCCTTTTGGGTACTGATAAAAATCTTCACTCTGAGACTGCAGGAGTGGATTGAGTTCTGATTGTATGTTGTTAAATAACATACAATCTTTACAGCTTACTGTAAACAGGCTGCTAAATTGCAATTTAATGAACAATGTGATGTTTGAAATGTTTTATGTTTTTGTTCAAATTATTTTTTCACATAGATATTAAATGAACAGCTTCACTGCAAGAATATTAAATTTCTCAAAAATGCTACATACAAAAAAAAAACTTACTGTGTACATTTTCATCACTAGCATAACATTACTGATTCCCAATATTACACTTAAATTTTGTTTTTCCATTCTACTCACAGCTTCTGAATACTGGGAGCAAATACAAACTTGTGTGTTAGTCTGATAACTTCTCCCAACAACTTTTCTGCTTCACTACCCAAATTTTCAATGCCCACAGTTTGTTCAAGGTCATAAGCCCTTCCTGGATTAATTAAGCTTCTCAGTTAAAAAAAAAAAAAAAAAAAGGTCTACTAGCTTACTGACGTGGTCAAATACCTTTATTTAACAAACACAGTAGACATGATCAGACTGAAATTCAGTCCAGCATAAGACTTAAGGTCAGATTTAAAGGAAACAAACAACAACAAAATCTATTTGGAAATCCTTTGTTATTGCCTGTCTCATTAAGAATAAAAGACACATGTTTGAAGGTGTCTCTGGTGTGGGCAGGCAAGAGAAGCAAATTCCAGTGTATTAAAAGACAGCATGGAAACCCAATCTAATCTAGTTTAGCAAATTTCTGGCCTGGAAATGAATGTCAGGCAAAATTCAGTCCATTTGGATGATGGGGTCAGGAATAGAATGATGGAAGACAGCCCAAGACTTCTAATTGTGATTATCTGACTTCTAATTACCACTGATCAAAGGCAAAATGGGAAACTGGACTCCTACCAACATAAACATGAACCATAAAAGAATTTCAATCAGGTGATATTCATTTTACTTTAGACTCAACTTTCTTGAGACTAAGGTAAAAACTACCAGTATGAAAACTGAAATCAAACAGACCATCTGCTCCAGCTAGCAAACAATCAGGAAAAGTGTTAACCATTTTGTCAAAATGCATCAGTCTAATAAATACTTCAAAACAATCGAATCCACGTGATATTAAATGTATGGCAATATGTGCCATCACTTGTGGATCAGCAACCCAAAGATCAGGATTAGTGTTTGATCCATCAGTTAAGTTAATTTGTTTCATTAAAAATGTGTAGTAAGCTCTAAGGTCAGAGATCCCTTTTTGTAGAAAATCAAGCAATTGTCAAATTCACAGAATAATTATAGCAGAGGATATTTCACCTTTTTTATAAACATGGGAACAGAAATCATGTTAATACAGAAGACAAAGAAAGAAACAACAAAGATTTAGGTGATCTTTCCTTTCTGAGGTACCTTAAAATTTTTTACATATAACATTATGCTATTCTTATTTTATCTAACAAACTATGTAAAAATCTTAATATCTAGTTATTTTACATAATTATTAAACATAATTATCAAAAAAGTTTCCCTCCCACTCATCTTAAAGATCTTCCTTTTAAGTTCAGTTCATACAGACTGTGGCCTTCAGACTATTTATGAATAATAAAACTCAGTGCCCAAAGTGCTTTTACTTCTAATTAAAAGTACTTTCCTGTTTCAAAGAGCTCTGACATTGACCAAGTCAAATCATGTAAGAACACGTTGCAGTTCTACATGATATAGAGTTCTGCGATGTGATAGAATCTAATTCAGGTTATATATCAAAAAATTGTAAATAATATTTTCTTTTAAATCAGACATTCACTATCGGTGTTGATAGCAGGTCCCTTGCTTCTTCCTAAGTTCCTGATTCAAATTTCTTGAATTGGATAGCGTTCGAGCATACACTTAAGCACCTGCATGGTCCTAACAAATAAGCCAGAGTATTACAGGTAAATACCACTTCAGCAGTGGGATACTTAAAGCATCTGTAGTACTTAAGAGTATTTAACATTTCAGCAGTGAATCAGTACTAGTGAATTCTGCTTCTAGTAATACTAAGGGCAAAAATAATTTGCTGAACTGTGTGGTATAGTATCTTGAAATAGTTAGGATGGGCAGATAATAAGCAGCAGTGAAGTATTTGTCTATGTTGGCATCACCTAAATTCTATCAAAATATCACAAAAATATTCCCTTATATGGGAACTAATCATTACAATGCTTTCACGATTTGCTAACAATCATTAACATTCTACATATCATAGCTCCTTATATTAACTTGGGTGTGAGTTGTTTGGTTGTTAGAAGAATTATATACCTTCAGTTTATGAATACATAAAATGAAGGGTTTTACAGCATCTCAAAGATTCTATTGCAAACCACAGGGTTGTCTTTATTTGAGTCATTGTCCAGAGCTTGGAGACCTCACAAGAACCTTTTTAAAGCATCTATTTATTGGTCTTCCACATTGTTACAAAACAAAGCTAAACTCTGCCCCAACTTCACACACCATTATGACATGGATCATTGACTTTAGGTCTTCCTTGTAGGCTCCCTTCCTGGCCCATTCACTCATGAAAGGTTTATTGCTCACTAGTTACTGATGTGCATCTCCTGGAAGCTGCAGGGCAAAATGAGAGTTCTGTGAGGACCATCTACCTTGTCAGAAAGTCGTGGGACAAACATTTGTTCCAAAAGGGAATTCAATACCAGCTACTGTGCAGGTCTAGCACGTAATAAACCAAATTAGATAATTAGAACCCCTTTAAAAAAAGCATTTCACACCACTTGGCACAATAAAGGGTCTCAAGAGTGGTCGGAGATAAGGTTAGAGATACCATGAAGTCTATTTATTGCAATCTTAGTAACTATTTCCTTGTCTTATTTTAAAGGTTTTTATTCTACATAGGCTGCTGGTTTAATAATCTGCAAACCGAATACAGCCTCAGAAATTGTCCTAAACCAATTTAAGAGTTTCCTTTGCTTTGTTGATATGTCTGTCTTAACAACATTAGAACTGGCCATGGTATTCATATCAATGAACTGCAGTACCGTAATCTCTGATTTTTAATGTATATAACGATGACTAATAGTCACTGGGAAGAACAAAAGAGAATACATTTGAAAAACCACATCCAAGTTGTACTTTGATCAGCGTTTACTGTCAAATCATACACTACACTGAGACACTCAAAAAACTCTAAGATAGAGAGATTGAAAGAATCACTTACCGGGTCACATTTGATAACTTGTGATAGGAAATGTGTGAGACATTGATAGGAGAGGAAAGTGTTAGTGTTTCCCAGGTGAAGGCCTTGCACAGCTGCTACCACACTCCCAGCTGCGATCATGGAAGGTGGGTTTGAAATAAACTTAACATCTGTTTAAAGAGAGAAGCGGGGAAAAAAGAGAATTGATTTATTTAGGATGAGCCTTGCTTCTGTCACGCCTAAGAGTTAGATATGATTGCTGGATAATAAATCTTAAGAGGCTGTAGGAATGAAAACAAAGATTCCTCCTAATGTCATTTAACAATATAGGCAATTATAGGGCCCAATCCCACAAGCACTTATGCACATGAATAACTTTACCTGAGTGAGAAAACCTTTTTAGAGAAAGGCCTAAAAGGCTAATAATTCCTTTGAGGGATTTTTAGGATATTAGGGCCCTAATCCTGCAAAAACTTATAATATACTTTACTCCTGTGAGTAGTCCCATTTAAATCAATGGGATTACTCACACGAGTAAAGCTATTCACATTTTAAAGCCTTTGCAAGATCAGGTGCATTATGTGATGTAAGCAGTCTCTGAATCATATACCATTTAAAACATAAACCTTTAAAATTATGTTAGAGAGAAATGTATAACTTTAATATAAAACAAAAGCAAAAACAAAAGAGATTGAGACTGCTTAAACCTGTTAGGAGGTGAATATTCCATATTTAAATTAAAGTTTCATCTTAAAAATGCTTTGTCTCAACCTAGTCTCTTGTCAGTCATTGCCATCCATCCTGGCAACAGGGATTTAATGTAAATGTGGCATAACTAAGTGACGGGGGTCCCAAGAATTGGCGGACAATCAGTTACATTCTGATGTGACACCATGCTGACAAGAGGCTGGGCCCCCTTCCAGACTGCATTGCTGTAGGTCTCTCTACAAAGCCACTCCCATTATTCCTTGAGGGGCCTATCTCTGCCATTAGAATGTTATTCCCCCCCCCCCCTTTTTTTTAATAAGGGCAATAATCCACATTTTAATGCTCTTTCTGCTATACAGGAATGTGTTTGATTTTTGATTCATGGCAAAGTGCACCCTAGACCAAGTATTGGGAGGAAAAGAAATGTGGTACTAGTAAATGTCTAACTTTTTAGGGGAGAAAAGGGAAATGATACCTTATATACAATAACTTGAGATACATTCCTTCACCTATTATTAAATGTACAATGTACAACTTCTCCCTTGCTGTATAAACATAAACCATCTGTCAAACCTTTGAATTAAATCAAAGACATGAAAAAGCTAAGCCGGGGAGGCTCTATGAAACAGTTTAAATATTAAATCATTCATCTCCTTTATGATTTAATATCTTTTGTGTAAAGGCTTTAACAGTAAAAGCATCAGGATTCTCTTTCTGTATATACTAATCACCTATTGTTGTAGGTATTATAGGTACAGTTTGGGGTTTATATCTCTGCCACTCCATCTGTACCCCAACCTGTCCCATACCCACCTTTCAAAGGGAAATTTGCCCAGTGCTCTATGAAATTGAAAGTGCCTTCAAAATTAAATTGATGTGATTAAGTATGGAAGGGTTTGTTATGTGCTATGTTGCCAGCTAAAAGCCAATCTGTATCTAAACTCATGTCACATCTTGACATATCTGAAATAGGTCTAACTTACCTCTTCACTCCCCCACCTCTCCCCAACTCTTTCCCAAAAGATATCTAAATAGATTTAGTTTGACCATTGCCAATAAATGCATCCCAGAGATAGTATCTGATCCGTTCACTCAAACAAATCACTAGTGTGTTTTCTTAGGTATACTTAAAAATGAGAGGCTTCTGTTGGTTTAAACAGGTCTGAAGATTTGATTCACCAAAATTTAGTTGTATATACATACACAGTCACAGTGAATTAGCTCCAGTGTTTATTAGTTTCTGCATAATTATCATCCCAAAAAATGGCCAAAATTGTATAAGTTTAATGAGTCCATTCAGACAGTAGCAAGTTTGGGATTCCTATTTGCTTTTTTCTTTTAAAGGGGGCAATAAACAAGAACATGAATTCACAGTCACACCCTTAGTATGTCCAAGGTGGAAAAGTAATAATGAAGTTTAAATGACCAGTTTGTGTCTGTCCCCATAACCGCTCCAGACAAGCAGC
Source organism: Trachemys scripta elegans (assembly GCF_013100865.1). Taxonomy (NCBI): domain Eukaryota; kingdom Metazoa; phylum Chordata; order Testudines; family Emydidae; genus Trachemys; species Trachemys scripta. The sequence continues at coordinate 82,717,604 of NC_048301.1, forward strand.
ATGGACTGTCTTTTTGTTGCAACTCAACAAGGAATTATTTGTGGCAGAGGCCACTAATTTCAGCATATTAATCAGGGGGCCCCTCTGGCCTGTAATTGGATGCCCCCAAGTGAAGAGTGTGGCATCATTGTCAGCCTCCATCGCCTCATCTTGCGCTATTGAGCGCTCAGGAACAAGGGGGCTTCGGTGAGATGAATTAGACCTGACACAGCCACAATGGGGAAGGGGGCCCCATCAATTGAAGCACACATCCCCAGTAGCCTATCTGAGACTTCATCCAAAAAGAATAAACAACTTCAGCGTTGTTAAAAAGAGAGAGAGGGAGAATGAGAGAGAGAGAGGGGGGGAGAGAGAGAGAGAGAGAGAGAGAGAGAGGGGAGGGGGAGGAGAGAGAAGAATGCCAGCCACCCTGAAGGGAGGACAAAGCAGGCATCTAGGCGCTGCAGTGCTTTAAAAAAAATTCCTAACAAGGCGAGTCACCCCTTTTCCTTTTTAAATGGAGCAGCAATTCCATCCGTCTGGAGAGCTGGGGGCTATGAATGAAAATCTTTTCATTGAGGCAAATCAAAACTGTGAACATAAATCACTTGCTGCAAGATGCAACAGGTTCCAACTGGTCACATACCTTGAGTCTCCCAATTTTATAAAGGCCAGAGAATAGAAGAATTGTAGCAAAGTTGTTTCAAAGGGAAGTCTTTTTTTTGTCTCTCCACCAGGGAGGAGGAAAGAGAGGAGAGAAGAACAATAATAATAACATAAAGGGGCCTGGTATGTTTAGATAACCAGAGGGCCACAATGAAACGCTGAAGCTCCCAATATTTGTTCCTTTTCATTGTTTTGCTTGTATAGAGCTGGAGTTTTTCCTTAACTCCAGTCTTAACTTGGGCCAAAAAAAGGCCTGTTTCCTTTTGAGTTATCCCTGCCTTGCTTGGCCAAGCCAAAGTCCCATTCATTAAGATCAATTATGTGTTAACTTCAAACAACCCCTGGTAATTTTTTATTTCCTTCTCTAACCTAACACAGCAAAAAGGCATCCTTTGGTGAAAGTATATTTAAAAAACAAAACAAATCCCCTTCTATTAGGCAGACAATTGAGGAGGGAGCATAAAGGGAATTCTACTCAACATCACTTTTCTATGTAATCTTTTCTACCAGGAGCAAATACACATACACATCTTCGAACACTTCACCTGCCTTCACCTTGTATTTCAAGTAGTGCTCACACAAGGCCTGACCCAAAGGCCACTGGAGTCAATTTCCCAGTGGCTTCCATGGGCGCTGGATCAGGCCCACAAGGTATTCAGGGAAGTACAACAGGTTTGCAATCCACCTAGATTAGGGCTGGCCAGAAAAAAATATCACACATCAAAAAGTGAAGGTCAGATGCTGCTGATGCCACATGTTCTTCATTTTGTCTGGGCATCACTAGCCAACAAGGGAGTCATCAGGAGACAAAAAAATCTGGGCATCCAAAAATGAAATAAAAATCTAAAGCTGATCAAACAGCTCTGTTCAACACTACTTACTCAGGTAATATTCCCAGTGACTTCAATGGAGTGCTGAATAAGTCCCGTAATCTTGATGATCTCCATGCTATTTTTAAAAGCTAAGTAAAATTCTCTGAACGTGGGTCACATTCGCTGATCCATTTTCCAACTACCCATGCGGTGAGGAGCATAGTGTTAAATATAGACTCTGGATGTGCTTTCTAAAAGAACCATAACAACACTGACAGTAGATCAAAGTACTGGACTCCTAGCAAGGCTTCAACCTTTGAACTACTCTTGTTTTCATCACTATCACTGCCAGCACAACCACCTAGATTAAACATCCCTATATTCAAAGGGGAGACTGGATAGCTATAAAGAAACACCAGATACAGCTAACAACTTAGGTGGTTTCAGACCAGGCAATCACACATTAGAATTCACTGCAATCTCATTGTTCTGCTTGAATCTCTGTCTAGGAGAAAACATTTGATTTTCCACAAATGTTTCAAATCCTTTAAAAGCTGTTTGGAGAGGTTGTAGTACTCACATATTAGGAGCAATGCATTGAGTCAATCAAACTTGTGAGCTGCCTGCTATTCTGTACTTAGGCCTACGATAAAGGCAAGGCTGAACCCTACCAATAATGTCTATATTTATCTTCAGCGATTCTATGGCTGTATCTCCAGGCCAGACACTTTAGTGGGAGTTACTATGTGAGACCAATAAATTATTTTTATTTTTTTTAATGCTTATTTTTTTTCTTGGATCTTTTGACCAAATCCATTCCTTGTGTAATACCACTGAACACTAATTTACATCACAGATTAATTTTCTCTTTGGCTTTAAATACACCCTAAACTTTCAAGTACAGAGAGACAAGAGGGGTAGCCGTGTTAGTCTGTATCCACAAAAACAATGAGGAGTCCAGATACAACTAACAGAGACCTTTTCTTCAGACTGAACAACTCCGTGTCATGCAGGCATGACCTCTCCTTTCACTTAACTGTTACTGGATATGAATATTCATATTCATAAAGGCAATATTACTCATTTCCAGTGAGTTTTTATTAGTGTTAACATGATCCTTGACATTCATCTTTATGTGATGCTACAGGCTTCCCTTCAAAGGAACATTTGCTTTGACTGCCTTTGATTCCTTATTTTGCCACATTTGGGTTTCTCGTGCCACACTTAAGGGAATCACATGAAGTAGATTTTAAGAAAAAGTGATCAATCCTTTAAAAACCACCTTTGTCCTGCCAGCCCCTCCACTCTTTCCCATGAGAACAGTGGTATTTGGAGATCATAAAGGCAGTGTTGCTCTTCTGATCCCTTGCTCCCCATCTTATTCTTATTATGATTCAATGGATAAAATGCATGCACGCCTGCACACCATTTGTGCACGTGGGGTTTCGGGAATTAGCACAAAAACACACACAGTGCCCTTGAAACCAAAGATCAGGCCTCTGGAAACCTGGCCCGGGGAACAGTCAGTGTCTCTGGCTCCTCTGCAGTCCGCCCCTGCATATGCCTCCAGCAAAGCACGTGGCCAGCTGGGTGTGGACAGCAGATTCAGCCCTGTGCCAGAAAAGTGTCCACGCCATGTGCCCCTTCTGCAATCCACCATCTACCAGCATGGGAAAAGGGGAAACTTGAATGAGGGAGATTTTAAACATGCCAGTGATGTGCAATACAGAACTAACCACATACAAATTCTTCCTCCTAACAACTTTCAAAACTGCCTTAAAATGAATCCACAATGAGGGAGTCTGCCTCCAGGCCAGAGATTCTTTGACAGGCCTGCAGAGGCCTCGATATACACTGGAGAAGGAGCTAGCCATTCTTTGAGATATTTTTATGTAATCACTTTCCATGAAGAGTTTTATGCATTTACTTTATGTTAAACTCAGAAGAGAGGCAACTTCTTAGAAACTTACCTTCTGCAAAGTAATCCACCTTCTGCAAACAACAGGGGACAACAATCAGTGCTTAAATTATCTGCACTGAGTTCTGTGAACTTGATGTATGGTAACGCTACGGGAAGTCTTAGGAATTGGGGATAAGGGTGGGTGTGCATGTTGGGTTAGGGGAACAACACGCCATTTTAGTGTGCAGGGCATACCTGTAGCGCACAGAGCCACAAAAGTCTGGGCATGTTTACGGATGATTTGCTTGGTGTCCTCAGCCACAGGCATTTTAGTAAGGAAATGTTCAATGAAATCATGAGGGGTCATTGCGGCCAGATTCCATTTCAGCTTATTCACCAGAAACAGCTCCATTTGCTACAAAAACAAAAAGGAGGAAAGGGGAAAAAGAAGGAAAACAGTTAGAGGCTCTGCTTATAAATAGCTTTGAAATGTAGCAATTGCTTCTGAAGTAGTTAAGGTGAATTTCATCTGTTTTACTGTATTCTGGAATCTTAATGTACTGGCATCTTTTTGATGCACTGACTTCTGCATGATTGGGAGACTGATGACTAAAATACTACACTTCCTCACCAGTGGTGCTCTGATGCTGTTAAGGAGGATTACTAGCAGGAGCGTACCAAGGTGAGGTTGCCTTTATGCATGAAACTACTGCAAGACTATCCTCACCCATCAGCCCTTAAATGAAGCACTCCATTAACCAGTCAAGTTGCTGAACTGCACATTAGAAACGCATGAGGGCGCCAGCCACCCACTTTTTACCCATTGTACTGTACTTTCTCTTAGGGTGAGGTAATAATGAGTATATTAGGGTTTTTTCATTCGAATAATCTACTGTATCATTTAGTCTGCAATCGCTGAGAGTTTTCACAAGCCCAACTTTCGCTGGCTAAGAAGCGCGTGAAACCCTTCATGCCATCTTACTGGAGCTGAGGGGGTGGGGGCAGATCCACACTCTGAGATAGCCGTGTAAGTTACATCTCTTGCTCCCGTGTGCAGTAATGGAGTTAGCCTGGGAGCTGGAGGTGAACGAGCAATAATTCTACGGGGTGAATTGCGCATAATTATTCAGTGTGAAGTAGGGGGCCACACTGGGCAGATCTGAAGAAGGAGCCTTGCGATTTTCTCTGTCGGGGTTGATTTTTATTTATTTTCCTCTCTCCTGATCTTGCTTTTTCCAGATGAACTAAACATGAAATTACCAGTAATTCGTCGGGTCTAATGGAGTTATCGGTGTAAATGCACAGTTTTTCTGCGGTTAGAGGAATAGTTTCCTTCATTTTTGAAGCCACAAACATGCAGGTAGCTCCCAGAAGTTGCAATCGGTTTTTCTTGAGGGGTTCAAACGACAAAAATCTGTCCAAATAATTCATAGCCAAGGGGAAAACTTCCTCTTCACATTTCTGCTCCTCGCAAACCTGGAAAAGGAGAGAGCTCGTTGAAACGAATAATAATTGTAGCAACTATTAAATCTAGTCATGCCTCCTCCCCCCAACCAAAGCTTGAAGGGCAAGGCAGAGTATGTGGGCGACGGGGGAGAAATAAATTTCCCCCCAAAGAGTGGAGAAAAGACTTAAAAGAAACTGAAAGAGAAAGTCGCAAACGGAGAAAGTAGGGAAATGTGGCGTTAGAAATCCGAAGCCGAGCTTTGGCAAAAAGGGGAAATCTGGATTCTCACAGATCGGTTGCCGCTTTAAAAAAGGCAAATAAATTGCAAAATGATGCGGGGACAGAGCTGGGACCCCAGGTTTTTGTTCTTATTTGCCAGGGTGCTGCCGATCCTCTGCTTTGGTCGAGACACAAAGGTGGCGTCCGGAGCAGCAGCAGCACCAGCCCCATTTCCCCAGACGTCATCTTTTCAAAAAATATTTAAAAATATTTAAAAAATCAGCCGAAGCTCCAAAAAGGGCTGAAAACGACCCGGCGGGGGTCCTTTACCGATCCCCGTGCTGATAAGACACCTGGGGGCGTCCAGGGAGATACCCCGAAATCAAACTCACAAGGTCCCCCTCACCCTCTTCAGAAAAGCAACGTGCGACATTTCGTAGAGCAAGGGCAACGTGCTGCGCTTTCAAAAATTAATTAAAAATAGATCGCAGGCGCCCAGGGCTTCGGAAAAGGCATGAAAATGTAGCCCCGGCTCCCTAGTTCCTGCTGGGAATGCCCTGAAACATGTCCTGCCAGGAGAGTGGGGCATTTGAACTGGATTTTGCCATGCGACCTTGCTGAAAGTTTCTGCAGCACAAGCATGTCTTTGAGGGGTGACCACAGCTCGCTCTCTGCTCTGAACAAAGAAACTTTCACCCTGCATTTCCCCAAGAAATGACAGAGCCCAACAGCCGATCCTCCTGTCCACAGCCCCAGCAGGGACCCCCGTTTCTGGAGCACCCCTTGCCCTCCTTGGCTTGCTCCTCGGGACTTGCTAATTTTCTAATTATTAATAAACACTTTTGCTTTGCAATAAAAGAACAAAGATGGCGCATAATACTGGCACGGGCAGCACTTGCATACGTGTACATGGATATTAATTTAAAATAAAATCCCAATAAAATAACTGGCAAGGTTTAACTGCAGCCCGAAGACAAGAGTGGGGCGTTGGGGTGCCTGCGAAGTTGCTGTGCTCATCTGGGATCCTAGAGAAGGACTCTTAAGGGGGCTTTTTCCAAGTGGGGCTTTCAAACCTTGTTTTCTCTGGCAGTGAGTTCATTCTAAAAGGTTCAAGGGAGACCCCCAAAATTTATTTTCTTTAGAGATGGGGGTGTGGAGTTTCCTTTCCCTCTATCGAAGACACCTCATTGTTAAGAAGTAAATAAACGATAAGGGGATAAAAGTCATCACACTCTTGACTGTCAATATATATCGGTAGCAATATGTCCTGTACTGAAGGAGGGTTTTTTTGGGGGGGGGGGGAGGGAGAGAGAGAGCTGGGGCTGAAATGGGGGAGTCATTCAGGGTTTATTCATTAATGCAGAAGCTTGCAAAGAAATCTCTGAAACATACAAACCTCCAGCATCCAAGTGGCAACTATTTTCCTCATATATGGCAAGATTTCCTTCTGCACGCACTTGAAGTAGGACACAGAGGGCGAGCAGGTCTCCTCTGCCTTCAGCATTGTCTGCAGAACCCTGTCATTTAGTAGGTTGGCATCTAGATAGGCTCTTCTGATGGTTTCCACTTCACAACACAGCAGCTGATGTTCCATGTCTGTCTCCTTCTTCTAAAGTCAGTTTTCTAAAGGACTGACTCAGTCTCTCGCTCTCTCTCTCTCTCTCTCTCTCTTCCCCTTCCAGGAGTCCCTTGGATGCTGCTTGCTGCTACTGCCGCTACAGCCCTCTGGAGGCTGCAAAACTTTCTAACTTCCAACAAAACTCTCCTGTATAAGTCGCTGTGACGTTACTGTTGTTAAGCAGAGATCAAAGCACAAGAGAGAATGAGAAAGAGAGTGAGAGAGAAGCCAAAAGCAAGGGGCAGAGCCCTAAAGCCATCCCATAGGCTTTAAGTCCTTCCCCTTATACAGAAGCAGGGGTTTAATGCAAATGAGACAAGGGCTTGCTTTCTTCAAGGGAGGCAGAGAGGTGGGGGAAACCCAAATTGTCTCTTCAATGTATCATGCATAATTTTGCAAAATGGAGAGAGTTTTGCAGTGGGAGCTAAATGATGAATGGGACTAGGCCACACACAGTCAGGCATGGATATAAATACAGGGAAACTTATTTATTATTATTTTAGTGAGGGAGGGCAGCAGGACCATATTAATTATTAATTATTGCCCAGCTCTAAATGAAACTAGTATTATTTAAAAATATACTTCCAACCTGGACTGCCAGGGCATGTACAGGACCATGTCCTTTCCCCTTTCCATTCCTTGTATTCTCCCCCCAATCAGCATAGATTTTTGCTACATCCCTGAATTTGAAAGGAATTAAGTTCCCCCTACAATATTTGTTTGTTTTAAACTTTAAGCTTTTACCCTGCAAACGGTGTGGGGAGGAACATGGTGATAGCTCATCCAAGCTGCAATAAGAAAGCAATTAACCCTAAACAGGCAATAGATCAGATATCAACACCCCACCCCCACTACACACACAACCACCCAGAAAAATCCCAGCAGTGCAGCAAAATGGTGGCCAGCATTTCTTTTAGCACAGTTAATACCTAGAGGAAGGTGCTGATATTCACTGGGGTTACCAAAGGCCTGAGCCAAAGCTCATTTAAGTTAGCACAGCCTTTCCGCAGTTATAGTATTTTGTAATGTGCTCCCAGCCTGGGTGACTTTAGTTTCCCAACAAAGTTAGCCTATTTTATACCTATGAAACCTTTTCAATTTTTTTTTAAACACTTGTTAAAGTTCTTCCCTTTAACCTGAAACATATTCAGAAAAGAAAGCTGAGCAGGCATTTGGGACTGAAGGGATTTGGCTGCTTCTTGCATATGGGTGAATGCTATGAGTGAAATCCTAGCCCCATCCAAGTCAATGGCAAAACTCTCATTGACTTCAGAGGAGCCAGGATTTCATTGTGTCTCTTGACTTTTTGGGAGGATTGTAGATGTGGAGGTCCACTTTTGTCTCCTGCTTGCTGAAATGGTTCTCTACCTGCCTAGTGTGGGCACATCTTAATAAAAATGCATAATAATAATCATGAATAATAATAAATAATACCTACTCTTCTACAGTGCTTAGCAAAGCATCACCAACTGGGTTGGATTGCATGGATGCCACAAGTATGTATAGGGCATGATATAATGTTGTGTAGCCACATCCTTGTCCCTCTCCCACACACAGATAAGATATATTGGATATATTGCTACAAATCAAAAGACATATGGCTACAGTTTTGTTTATGTATAGTCTATATATGATAGGCGACTTTCACATCTGACATTTGTCTTTTCTTTGTCTTATCTATATTATGATGACACATAAAGGCCCCAATCAGGATCTTAGCCCCTATTGTACTAGGCACTGTCTACCTATGTGAACTTATAAGGTCCTGCCCAGAACTTATGGGATTTTTTTTTTAACGTGGGAAGAAATTTCCACTTACATAAATTACATTTCTTTTTTGTTATTGAAAAGTAGCAAATACGTTTCCATTTTTATTAAACAAGTAATACGCTCACCCCTTTAAATTAAATAAACTATTAGTCCATCCACCATGGCCAAGTTTAGAGTTACATTGTTTCACAAATACTTAAATCCCTCCTCCACCTCAAAGGTTTTTTTATAATACCTGATTTGTTCCTTTCAAGTATTAGTGACATTTTCTAAGGCATTACAATTTGGAGACCTACATGGCATCTTTTCTCCCTCCCCCCCCCCACCATGATCACATTAGTTTGTTTGTTTCTTGATCGCTTTTGCTAATAAATCTTCATCAGTGATCAGCTGCACTTATTCTCCTTCCCTCCCCCCCACACTATATTTGCTTTATGCAATCCTTGCTTTCCTGATGCATTTTCTTTTCTTTCTTTCTTTCTTTTTTTTTTTTTGCACGATGCGAGCAAAGTTGTGTGTGTGTGTGTTTTTTTTTTTTTTTTTTTCATTCATAAAAATCCGCGTCGGTGTGGCAAGAGCCCTTGATTTATGAGGCGGAGTGGTATCAGCTACAGCTTTTCCGGAGCCCCCCTTCCACCACCACCCTCCAGCTGAGACTGCTGCACAGACTGGCTTCTGCTGCGTGTGGCAAATTATTGCATGAACGAGATCGCCCACTTAAAACAAAATTGGCTCTAATTCCTGGAGGGAACCCCCGCCCCTAAAATGGGCTGAAATACAAGAGGAAACTGGAATTAGCATAAGCCAATAGGGGAATAGATCTGTTACCAGGCGGATCAGGCAGATCTGAACTAGGAACTTGGTTGATTTCTCTCTGACAAGACAAAGGGGACTGCTCAAAAGTGCAAGAGCTACAGAAAACCGTGAAAAACTTGAGGGAGGAAAAGTTTTATGATACTTTACATGCAGAGGTTCACACCACTACTGCTGTCACTGATAGTCACTGATAGTGACTACTGCTCTTTTACAGAAATAATTCTCAAACATCAAAGCAGAGTCATCAAAGGAATTATTTACTTGTGCACACTTTAAAAATCGCATCCTAACGCCGAGCAGAGAGAATTCTGAGCTCATTGTAGAGCTTCAAGGCTGATGTTGAATAGCTCACTTTGTTCTAACACGGGTGATCTGCAGCAGATTTAGCGGTGTTGCAAAGAAGCATTCAGAATGCAGTTTAATTCCCTTCAGAAAGAAAAGCGTTGCAACATTTTCAAAACAGATTGCGTATTCGTGCCTGTCCCTTTATTATTCAAATGCAGAAGGACTTAGAAATTGCTCAGGTGGGGGTAGTTTTATACCTCTATTAAAACATCCATTTGGGTTAAGTTACCCACATGTACATGACTAGTCCTGTTCATTGCTATCTCTTCTAAGTGTGCACTTTTCACTCGATCCCAGACGGAGGGAACCAGCCTTCTTTTGTTTGTAAGAATGCCATAAATTAAACAAACCACTTCCCACATGTGTAGGTGGAATCTCACCTTGAGCCAGATACCTGATCGGCAACTTTAAAGGTTTCTTTTTCCCCCTCCTCAGTCAATGTTTTCCATTGTTAAACTTTTTCAATCTCTCATTGAAAAAAAAAAAAAAAAAAAGCTTCTTCCTCCACGCTCAGTCTCCTTTTTTACATCGCAGATTTCTGAAGTTTGCCTAAAACATGCGGCGAGTCCCAACCACCCCCAATTCTGTCTCGCATGTTGCCTTTCGCAGCACGTATTGTTCCTAGGGTTATATTCTGCTGGCAGTTTCCAGAATGCCCAAAGCAATCAGCCCTGTCCATCTCTCAAGCTACGCACACATCCCATGGTTTAAAAGACAGAGCGAGAGTGCGTGGAAAGGTGGTGTGGGAAGGTCGTTAGAGTGTGTTTAAAAGCAAAGCTGCCTGTTTCTTTTGGATCAAAGTCACACGAGGTCTTGGGCAGGAAACGGCTTTAGCAAGGGCCTAGTACAACTAGCTACAATACATCCCAGGAAGGACCGGGATTGGGGGTAGAGGTGCAAGGTGGGAGTCCCCATAGTGACCCAGGTGCACCAGGCCCGAGCTAGAGCAGCACTAATGGGTCGAACGGGCCATTTCTATAATCACACGTTTGCCTTTGGAGGCGACGTTCTCATGTGCAGAAAAAGTTCCATGCGTGGTTCGTCCCATAACGCGTCTCACAGCCAGGGGCAGCAGCAAGCAGGGATCCCACACACCCGCAAACGCGCCCGGACTGAATGAGCACAAGCAGTCTCACGCAGCAGCAATGTGCTGGCGTTTGCTCCGCAGCCACTTTCCTGGGTTGAGTCACAACCTCAAATTAGTTCTATTTTCCGCCCCCACCTCCACTTCTCTCTCTATATAAAATGATTAACAGGAAGCAGGCTTTGGGGAAGGGGCGCTGGGCACTTTTTAGATCAGATCAGTAACCAATAAACCATATAGTGCGAGAGATTTTTGTGTTCTAGGATTGCCCAGACAGTGTGTTCTTGTTGCTGTTTAGATAATGACATTTTCCATGATCCGACTTCGTCTCTCAAAGGACTTCCTTTTAATTGTTTTTTTAGACAAGGGTACCTTAAAAAGCCCATGAAGGCAAGAGATTTTTGTCTTAGACATCTAACCTCCAGACTGCCTGGCGTAGCAGTATATGCCCCCCTGTTCTCGCCCCTCTTCCTCCAGCACACACATGCATGTTTTCTAAGGGCTTGCTGTGTCTTGCCCTTGATGTTGAATTGCATTGTGTTCCTAGCGATGAGCATTTCTATCACTTATCCAAGGATTTTGAAGAGATTTGGATGTTTAATGTGCGAAATATTCGCCTTCTTCGTCTGGTGCTTTTTTCCTACAGTAAGAGGCTCATTTATTTAACTATCATGCAGAATCGAAGAGGTGGGCTTTTTTTTGGGGGGGGGGGGGTCCTGCAAGCCAGTTTCTAATGATATAAAATCATTCCCTTCTCCTGGGCAATGGATAACTGCAGAATATAAAAACTCCGGAGGCTGGCAGTTCTCTGAACTGTGTTCCTGTTACACAACGTGGGCAAAGTGGTTGCACACGCTTACATATTCTGGAGGTCTCAAGTAATAAATACTGGATTATGTTTTGCCTCAAAAACACTTTCCCCCTTACATGTGGGCCACTGGTTACATTGTATTCTCATGAAAGAGGATGCATCCAAATAGGACAGGATAATGTAAATAATTGCTATTGTTATTGTATGAAAATCTGTAACCTTAGGTATTGTAATGACAAATAAAAGGTGACAGTTTGTAACGGCATATTTCATAGATTCTGCATGTTTGTGCAGTGCCGCTGAATATTTTGGTATACATTAAGTAACCTTTTACTTTCTTCGTTTAGTTTTTAACAAAACCTTTTAAAATAAAATAAAAAATGGTCGTAATGATCAATCTCTAGTATCCCATGATACTGTCCAAAATCCAAAATATACTAACCCCCTCCCCCCCAAAAAAACCCCAAAGCCCACTAGCTAAGATTTTTATTTTTTATTTTTTGGTGAGTTCTGCATTGAAGCCAAGGCTGGGGAAATATAGTATGCTATCGCTTTAATTGAGGCTTCTGTCTTCTGATCATTAAATGGAAGCGCTGCACATTCCTCACATTCCTGCCTGTGCCTAAGTTAACAAGCCCACATGGTTTCTCTTATCACCACCGTATGTCGTAATCTTTCTAAGAGGCGGACACATTAAACGTGAAAAGTATACAGCATCTTCTTAGCCACATGATTTACTGTTTGCAGGTTTTATTTATTTTGGAAGCTTTGTTAACTCTGAACAAAGTTTTATATAAGTAGAAGGTTTGCTTTTTGCAGCACAACAATTGATGTAGCAGTGTCAATGTTTTACACACAAAAAAACATGTACATTTATTGAAAGTTGTATTGTTAGAGGTGAGAAATTCAAATCACAAATGAAGAGCTAACTAAATTTATATAAATATCATAGAAATTAACGGTGAAATAACAGACCTATGCACTGATGTCAGACTCAGGAATAAGAGGGTCACATCACAGACAACATATCATTTTAGAAACCTGGACAATATATCTTCACATTTTTCAGAATTACAATATTTAACCAACGGGAGTATTTTCTTTAAATTAGCTTGAGAACTTAGTCTTGTTCTGTCTGTTTTCCACTATTTTCCTTATTTAACTCAGTGCTATTTCTAATTCTATTATATTTCTTTATAGTAGCACATAAAACCCCCTCTCAGTGTTGGGTCCCATTGTGGTATGCAGGACTGGCTCTAGGCACCAGCAAAGCAAGAACGTGCTTGGGGAGGCACATTTCTAGGGTCAGCATTCTGGCCATCCTATTTTTCCCAGGCAGTTGTGCTCACGGAGCTGCGGCACTTAGATGGGGCGAGGGCACTGCGCCCCTGGCTGCAGTGGGAAGGAGAAGCCCCAGCCCCGGGATGCTAAGCTGCCAGGGCCCAGCCGTTACCTGGGGAGGAGAGGGCGAGTCCTGCTGGGGAGCAGGGGCTGCGCCGCCTCAGTTGCGCACAGGCTGCTGCGCTGCCTTGTGTCATCCCTTATATCGGGACTTCTCTGCGGGGCTGGGAGGGGGAGGGAATAAAGCCCTTGCAGGTGCTGGGAGAAGATGACATCACTCCCTCCGCTTCCAGCGCCGGCTGCGAGCCCCAGCCCCACCTGAGCTTGGGGTGGTAAATTTTTTGCTTGGGGCGGCAAAAAACATAGAGCCGGCCCTGGTGGTATGTGCTGTACAAACACATAGTAAGGGACAGTTCCTGCCCTGAAGATCATACAATCAATGCCCCCAATCTTGCAAACAAATCCATTCAAGAAGACCCTTGAAGTCAGTGGGGCTCTGCACTAGCTCATGGAGATCAGTTTGCAGGATCAGAACCTATATGAAATAAGGAGGAAGGACAGAAGGAAGAAATGGGTAATACAAACAGAATCATACAATTACATGGATTACATGGGCAAGGATCATGTGATTACATGGACTAAGATCACAGATACATTTTGACAAACTAGAGAAATAGTCTGAAATAAATAGGATTAAATTCAGTAAGGATAAATGCAAAGTGCTTCACTTAGGAAGGAATAATCAATTGCACAAATACAAAATGGGAAATGACTGCCTAGGAAGGAGTACTGCAGAAAAAGATCTGGAGGTCATAGTGGATCATAAACTAAATCCAAGTCAAACAATATTATACTGTTGCAAAAAAAAAAAAAAAAAGCAAACATAATTCTAGGATATATTAGCAGCAGTGTTGTAAGCAAGACAGGAAAAGTAGTTCTTCCATTCTACTCAACACTGATGATGCCTCAACTGGAATTCTGTGTCCAGTTCTGGGCACCACACTTCAGGAAAGATGTGGACAAATTGGAGAAAGTCCAGAGGAGAGCAACAAAAATGATTAAAGCTCTACAAAACATAACCTATGAGGAAAGATTGAAAAAAAATGGATTTGTTTAGTCTAGAGAAGAGAAGACTGAAGGGGACATGATAACAGGCTTCAAGTACATAAAAAGTTTGTATAAAGAGGAGGGTGATAAATTGTCCAGCTTAACCACAGAGGACAGGACAAGAAGTAATGGGCTTAAATTATAGCAAGGGAGATTTAAGTTAGACATTAGGAAAAACTTTCTAACTCTAAGGGTAATTAAGCATTGGAACAAGTTACCTCAGAAGGTTGTGGAGTCTCCATCACTGAGATTATTAAGAACAGGTTAGACAAACACCTGTCAGGGATGGTCTAAATAATAGGATAAATGCTTGTTTTTTCCCCACTTCATGAATATGCATATCTAGTTTCATAGATTCCAAGGCCCGAAGGGACCATAGTGATCAGCTATAACAAAGGCCACAGAGCTTCCTCAAAATAATTCCTAGATCATATATTTCAGAAGAACTCAATCCTGATTTCAAAATTGTCAGTGATGGAGAATCCACCATAATCTTTGGTAAATTGTTCCAGTGGTTAATTATGATGAATTACTCACTGTTAAAAATTTACACTGTATTTCCAGTCTGAATTTGTCTTGCTTCACCTTCCAGTCATTGGATCATGTTATAATTTTCTCTGTGACTGAAGGGCCCATTTTTAAATATTTGTACCATGCATACTTAGTATGGCCTCAGTGCGGGGGACTGGACTAGATGACCTATCAAGGTCCCTTCAAGTCCTACATTACTACGATTTCTATGTCAAGATCATGTGATTACATAGATTAGGATTACATGATTACCTGGGTTATTTTACGTGGGCTAGCATCATGCAATTACATAGGTTAGATGTTATATAATAACTTAATGGTTCCTAATGGCTCCAAAGAGTCTTTAAACTAAAATTAGCTACCTTGAACTAATGCACAGTCAAGCCATTATTAGTTGGATGACTTCTTGTAGGTGTCACAACAGAAGTGAATCTTGAGGAAGGTTCTGAAGGAAGAGACAGAAGTCACAAGGTGCACTGGGTCAGGGATGTTAGTCCATGTACAGTGAATAGCATGGGAAAAGAGTGGAGTTCTTGTAGGAGGCCAAAGTCAGCATATAAAGGAGCTGGGTTTGCATAGTAGAGTTTCAGATCCAGTATTGAGAAAAATGAGAGCTGAGGCTGTAGCAGAGCTGTATAGGGCCTTTAGGGGGAGGATGGGTAGTTTTAAAAAATTGCAAAATTAGGAAGGGGATTTTAGTGGGGAAATTACATAATAAGGTCAGCAAGAAAGGAAGGTAATTTTTAGTAACAACATTTTAAACAATTTGAGGGACTGTGTGGTGAGAGTAGGTCAGAGAGTAGGTAATTAAAATACTCTAGGTTTATATCACCAAATTGTGGAGAAGGGCTTTGGTAGTAGGAATCAAGAGGCAGGGATACATTTTGACGATGTTGTAGAGGAACAATTGATAGACTTTACCAAAAGCCTGTAAACTGGAGGTAAGTAGAGAAAGAAGACAAGTATGATACCAAAGTTGTAAGCTCAGGAGATGTGGTAGATAGTCCATTTTCTGTCATGGTGGAGAAGGGAGTGGTTGGGGATGGTCTTGTGCTTTTGCGATGCCAAAACTGAGTGGTGGTAATGACATCCGGGAAAGAAAGAGAGAGAGACAGTGGCAGATGTGAAACTGAGCAGATATAAAGCTGTCAGATAGATCTGGAATCATCTGCATACTGGACATGGGATAGCTGGAGAAGAGCAGGGAGGCCAAGAACAGAACCATGAGACACACCAATGGAGATGGGAAAAGCAACAACCAAGGGAGACACATCAGGAGAAGGAAGGACTTTCTTTCACTGTGTAATGTTTGAACAGTGTCTAACAAAACTAAGATGGTGGCCTCTGGGCCTACTATAATAATAATAATTAATATAAACAGCCCTCTTCAAAGTTTATAGATGAGATATGACTTTCTGTGAGATATTTCCTAAAAATCTGTGAGCAATAGAAAAGTAGAAAACCTTTTATTTCATTGAAGTTTGTTTTAAAATATAGACTACAGTTCTAGCTTGTGCTTTGCAATGTGTGGGTTACTGAAAATCCTTTATTACCAGTCTATTTTGATAACACATGCATGGCAATGGCAAATGTAGATGATCTCGATTTGTGAGCTTTGTAAAAACACATATTAGCCATGCTAATACATTTAAACACAGTCACACAGCACAATTTAGAGATAACAAATTTCCCCCCTCAGAAATGTACAATTTTTTCTGTGTAATATAACAGGATGACTTAAAAACCATATAGTAAAATCAAATTTGATTTTTTTGTAGAACTAGATATTGATGATTTTTAGCCTATGCTCTTTAATTGCTTTTATAACAAAGACATTGAAGGGAGATGTTTCATTTTCATGTTTAGGGTCTGATTCTGCTCCCATCAAAGTCATTAAGAGTTTTGCCATTGACTTCATTCTGAACAGAATTGAGCACCATCTGTATGCAGAATACCTGATGGTGTGGTAGGGAATCAAGGTGTTATTGGAATTATGTTAGGTTGGCTGTGTGGCTCATAATTTCACAGCCAGGAGTGAATGATGCAGGTCATCCCAATTGTGTGCCGGTAAATTCTTTATCCCACAGCATATCATCATATATTGTGTATATGTCACATATGTTACAGAAAATCTGTTTTAGCAACATTTTAGAGATTTTAAAAATATTTTACTGGGATTATTTATTGTATCCTTTTGCTTGTAAAGCCAAATGTATTAGTAATCATGGGCCAGATCCTCAGCTGGAGTAAATTGACATACCTCCATTAACTTTAATGATGGATCTGCTCCTGTGCAGATGTACAAGATTCAGAAGGAGTTAGCTAAACAGACATCAACAGGTGACCAAAACCACTTTTCTATACATAATAATGGCATGACTTTAAAGACTTTTATCTCCAGACTTTCTGGGACTAAAAGCAAATGAGACAGGGCATATTTTTGTTAGCAGCTCAACCACTCATTCTCCACTTCTTTGAGAGAACCTTTGGGTGTATAGCATCTAGGCTTGGGATTTGTTGCCTCTTTATTTCAGTACCTGCTCTTCTGACACCTTAGAATCTGACAATATCTCATCTTTATTACCTGAAAATGGCATATCTGCTGTAGGTATCTCCTTAGCATTCTTTGTGGTGAAGAGTGATGCAAGGCATTAATTTAGGGTTAGATTTTCAGAGGTGCTCAGCACCTACAACTCCAGTCCAGTCAGTGGCAGCTGAGAGGACTCAGTACTTCTGAAAATCAGGGCCTTGACTTCTCTGCAATGTCCTTACATTCTTTAATCACACCATCTGCCCTTGGTAGTCTGGTGGACCCACTAATTCTCTGGCAGGCTTCCTGAACCCTATGTATTTAAAGAATTTCTTGTTTGTTTTTATGTCTTTGACTATTTGCTCTTCAAATTCCCTCTCAGTCTCACTGAGTTTCATCTTGCATTTGACGTGCCACATTTAATGCTCCTTTCTATTGACTTCACTAGGGTTGGTGTTCCATTATTTGAAACCTACTTGATTGGTTTGAGTAACCTCTTGAACACTGCCATTTAAACATACTAATTTGAAAGAATATGACAGATGACCAAAACAAGAGCAAGAATTAATCTTCTCTTAACCTGTAACATACTGTTCATATATCATGTATCATTCTATTACAACTTTACCATATAAAACCAAAGAAAGAAAGAAAAAAAGAAAGAAAGAAAGAAAGAAAAGCTGGTAAATGCAGAATTCATTTGTGGTTTTACACCAATGCAGCCCCATTACAAGCAGTGAGGTTGGATATTGTAAATGACAGAAGATAATATTTCTCAGGATGTTTTATTTAAAGGGTTGTGGCTAAACACTCATATCCAAGGACACTGGAAAATCATACCATTTTCACCTGACCTCTGAAGCACATGTCAAAAAAAACCCCCAAACCTTTCTTCTTTTTAAATAGTCATCTTAGGGCTCCCAATAAAGTCAATGAAAATTTTGCTATTGGCAAAGCAGAAATGCATGAAGTTAATGGGAGTTTTACAATCAACATTAAAAGGAGCAGAATTGGATCCATAACTTACAACACCAATGACTGATGTCAAACAAAAACTTATATTGGGGTGATTCTCCATGGCTTTGCACCATCTCTGTGTGCGCACCTTTATGTACATGCCAAGTGAGTACTACCATTTTGATTTGGTATCATTTAATATCCAGTTGATGCAGGTGTAAACAACTATACAATATGCAAAGCAGTGGAAAATCTGGTCCATAGGTTTCTGTAGATCAGTAATGGAATTGAAGGCTGGAAAACCTTGAAAGATGAGGTATAGTCTCCAGGCAGACTTTAGAAATATTTAAACTTTCCTTTTGTTAACCGGTGGCTTTTTCCTTGGTTCTGTGTCTACATATTAATTAAAAATACTTTCAAAGTATCACAGCCTACAGATACTGTGTATTATTTTAGCTCCATCTTTAGGATTAAATTGTTTACTTTTGCTGTGTTTGGGGATACCTGCAGTTTTCCAGCATTGGGTTAGCAGATGGATTGTTTTCCCTGTATCAGGAGTTCTTACTTGATCAATTGCCCATTGAGCTCTAGTTGTTAGAGAAGAGAATGCAAGGTATGATAATAGCTTCCTATTTAACTTAATTAAATTTCTTTTGTTGAGTAATTTTCATGTGCATTCACATTGTGTACTAAATTGCTCAGATTTACAACCTTAAACTGTGGAAATATCTAGTTGAAAAAAAGGAGTCTGCCTTCAGCATGCTTTCTATTTTTCACTGGCGCTAATGATAGACAGACACAGCAAGTGAGAGTATTTCTACAAGTTGAAATCAAGTTAGAATGTCAATGTTGATTAACAGCTGCATCAAAGAATACTTTGGTTCCAAAGTACAAAATATTTGTGCATGGAGCTCACAGATGGAATTATGATCAGATAAAATAAAAAGTAGCTGCCAATATATCCGCATTGACCTCCTGACTTTACAAAAGCAAGTACATTCAGAAATAGGGATGCCACACAAATGGGATTTCTAACTTCTCCTGTCCATTTACATTCTTTGATTCCCAGCTTAGGGCTTACAGAGATCTTAAATAAATGCTGGGTCGTTCGCTGCCCCATGACGGGATTTCAGTTCTTCACAAAATTGTAGGGCTAAGTCAGCTTGTTTAAATCCATTCATAATGCAATTATTTCATTCAATGGGGATAGGAAGTGTTTTTAATACTAGACAACAGATTCAGAGTGGAAACCAGGCTGGACTGGTCTACATTTTTCAATCATGAGTGCATCAGCCTGCTTAGAGGCGAGCCATGGATGGACCTAGTGGAGCAACTGACAGAGATTCTCAGCTGGAAAATGGTACCATTGCCAAACCCACAAGTTTAAAAATCTGAAAACAAACCAAGATAAACCCATAATATTTATTTCAAACCAGAAATACATATAAAATCCATGCCAATGCACAAGTCTATATCCCTTGCATGCGTGCTGTGGCTTCACTGCAAATAGTACCATGTCTTGAAAAGACCAGGAGACTAACAGAAAAATATTCTGATGGATAACTGGAGGATGACCAAGTTTTCGCTTCTCATTTACTCAGGGTTGTCTGCTACAGATTTTGGAGAAGACTTCTGACCCTCCTCAGAACCAATTCAGAGGTCTAATTGTGTGTGTGTGTGTGTGTGTGTGTGTGTGTGTGTGTGTGTGTCTACATCCAAATTGCAGTTCAACCAAGCTTTGTCAAGGTTAAGCCTTACATTTACACTAGAACTAGTGGGGGAATTTGAGTGGAAACAAAATGTCAATGGAAAAACAGGAAAAGTTTTTCACAAGAAATATTGAGAATATTTTTTCAGTTTTTTCACCAACTCTAACATGTGACTCAAAACATAACACAGTGATTCTCACTGGAAGAAATGGGTCTGGATTCTAAATGATTAAGAATGGGACTACTCACATGTATAAAGTTAGACTACTAATGTGCTTAAGCATCTTGTTGAATTAGGGCCTAAATGTAGATCAACTTGGGCTCCTAAGTCTGAGTGATATTTACACATGCAAGTCAGACAAGCATTTACCTTGACCTAAATAAAAGAGCTTTAAAAATACAAGTTGGAAGGATTCATCATGCATTAAAAACCAATGACAATATATGCCACTGTATTTTTGTTCTAAATATGAAATACTTATTTGATTTTACCAGGTGCAATCTGTTAGGAAAGGAACAATTTTTATGTTGAGAGTAGAATACACTTGTTTCTTCAGCTTATGATGGGCTCCCTCATCTTCTCAGCTGTACACAGACATGTGGAGGAGGGGCAAATGCAACCAAAATTTGGCCTGTAGCTAAGGAGATGTGAAGGAGCATGGTCTTCAAAACATCAGCCGCTCATCCCTCAAGACTGTGGAAGGTGTTCTGCACAAATACCATGGGTAAAATCCTGACTCTATTGAAGTCAATGACTTCAAAGAGGTCAGGATTTCATCCATCTGTTTGGGGCTCTATGAGATTCTGGAAATGGTGGCCATCTGGAGATAGGGTAAAGCTGGGGAATTCTTCTGGAAACTGTAATGTGGTAAACTGGCTGATTTTTCAGGAGCAAATTCATGAGGACTGAATGCGGCTCAGGGGAGCTGATATGAAGACATGTGGCCCTTTCACAAAGGCTGTGCTTTGCTGAGGATACACTGGGGTCTGGGCAGATCCTGGGAATGTGTGGAACACGGCTGGGATATGTCAGTGGCATCATTGTCCATTATGCAGGTTGTAGTGGTGGCAGATCTTCCCCTCTCCCAGTGGAAAGATTTGGGGAAAACTCTGTGAAGGGCCCTTCATGCAGTTTTGTGCCTTCAATATCCTTTCCTGCATGTTTTCTGCAGAAGGGGAAGATCTGGTTCCATTTAATTATATCATGTTAATCACTGTGATATCTCAGCACTTTATTGTCTGTCATGGTTTCACAATAAGTCCCTATACAAAGATACATATTTTTAATAGAACGTTTCCGTTACTTCTAATGTATTGTACACACCAGATAATGATCACTCAGCAAAAATCCAGCCTTTGATGCATGATCTTGTTTATCCATGATTCTAACATGAACCCACCTCTGTTCTTATTGGCTTTGGTTCTGACTGTATAGTGTAGTATGTTTTATATGGGTGAACAATGAGTCGGGGTGGAGCAACTGAGCTAAGGAACATCAGACAGTAAAATACAGTCTTGATGACATATTTCAGCTCTTGTAGACTTTGGGTTATCTGATTGTCAAGGTCACTGCTATAGCCCGGGACAGTTTGAAAGAACCAGCTCCTGTTTCAGACATAAAGGATCCCTCTTAAATATTTTAAGCCTCAAATTCAGTTTTTTTAAGTATATGTTGTCTGTGCCTGTATGTGTATTTACAAAACCTATTATGATTTTTTCTTTTCTTATATAATTTCAATGGATTTAAACATTGGAAACCCAACATAGCAGCATTACTTTCTATAAACAGAAAGCAAAACTGGGCATAATCAGGCCACTTTCACTGTCTAAACTGGGGGAAATGAAAAAGTAAACAAACAGCAGAAACAGTAAAAAAAGTTGATCTTTAAATTTCAATTTCAGTTTTAATAATTAAATCTGTTATTAGTAGCAGGAGTAAGGAAATGTGTTTTAGACATGATTTTTTATCTCAGCAGTGTTTTTTTAAAAGAGAGAAAAATAAGCAAATGTTTGGAAATAAATCCACCTCTAAATACATTAATTGTCTGGATAATTATTGCATCAGTGACTTAATGTTCAGTGTTATACTACAGTGCCTTGCTCTTACTTTGATGGTCTGTTCCTATCACTTTGATAAATTGTTTATCTTGTTCTGCATGTGATAGTGAGGGTGCCTATCACAGCTCACACAGCACTTAGAACAGGCTAGATTGTGCAACCTTTACTCACTGTGGTGAGCCCTTGGGTCCTGATGGTGCAAACAGAGCCATGTGGGTGGATCTTTGCACCTGCACAGAGCCCCTTTGAAGTCATGGGGCCTCCATACAGTCCCTAGAGTCTGCCCATGTGTTTTTTGTTGCAGAATTGGGATATTACATTGACTTCAGTGGGATTACTCCTGTGACTAAACATTCACTAGGGTGCGTAAGGGTTGTCCAACCTAGTCTATTATAAGTGGTGCTGTGTGAATTGTGATATGCACTCTGGCTATCATATGGTGAACAAGATAAACGACTTATCAAAGTGATAGGAACAGACGTAGTCAAAGGAAGCCGCTATACTATGTTGCACCTTTTGTCCCTTACAGTTTGCACCAATTCCTGTCCATTTTCCCACTTAGCAGCAGAATTACACTGGTTCCATTGACTGTGGGCCCTTCACACCTGTGAATAAAAGGGCAGAAACTGCCAACCCATAGTCATATTTTTAATAAATGAGCTCAAGTTATTCTTCACTTTGTTCTTGGGGATTTCTTATAAAATTTTATATTAAAATATTGGATGTAAGAGTCAAAGAGGAGATAAAAACAACAATCTAAGGGCCTGACTTTGCAAACCATCCCCCTCACCCCCTATTTACTCACATGAGTAGTCCCATTGCAGCCCATGGGACTTCTAGTGTATAAAGGCTCCTCAAGGGAGTAAAGGTTTTCAGGATCAGGCCCTAAGAACCCAAATAGCTTTTCACTTGCAGCTTGTAGAATGATGATGACCCAGATTTTAGCCATTCTAACTAATGGGGTTGGGGGAGAAACAGGAAAATAACATTACTAAAAAATTTCTTCCATCTGTGTTTATGAAAATTCAAGTTGTGCCTTGCTCAAAATGTTTGAAGCTATTATATTACAAAGATTCAGTATTAAAATGATTAGGTTAACAGTATTCTTCTGTAATACACATCATAAAGTCCTGTCAGAATGAAATTTAATGCTAAAAACATCCAGTAATAACTTTCACAGACCATTAAGGTTTAAGGCTACAGCGTGGGAGTTTATTACAAAGGGACCCTGAAACATTGTTCTCTCTTACATCAGCATATACTTTAAGCTAGAGGTATTTCCCCCCCCCCCCTCCAGGCTTTATTTGATCCAAAGTATGATGTAAGTTCTTGCTTTGGCTTTGTTCATGTTCGTATACAGACTGGCTTAGCTTTGCTCTGGTCTGTTGCAATGAAGCCAGGAATCCAGTAGGAAGGGATTGAAGAAGTCTACTCATTTTCTCTCACAGGTATTTGAATACCTAAAATCTTGCTCACGGTCATCCTTGGTTGTGATGGAAAACTGCCCTCCTCTTTTTTTATAACCCCTCTATTTTCCTCCTATTATAGTAACTGCCATTGCACTACACAACAGGATGGGATATGCCCCTTCTTCATGGCTGTCTTTCATGATGCTGTATGGAGCAGTTGGTAGATGGTGATACCACAGATATAGTTTATGCCCTCCTCTCGGTGATTAAATATTTCAATCCTTAAGTCACTTGATTAACCACACAGATCATTGCACGGTGCCAGGCATAAATATACTCTGTTCAGGTAACCCAATGGGAACTTCGGTTCAAATCCATCTATTTAAGTATTTGTAATGTACTTGTTTGTCATTGTGGTAGCTGGGTGGGATCCACAAAGGGACTTAGGCATTACAATGCTGAGTGTCATGGCGCCTAACTTTTAGGCATCTAGAAAATCAAAGGAACACCACTGTGATCCACAAAAGCCTGAGTTAGGCAGCTGGGCTCCCTATACAATGAATAGGTAGAGATAGGCACCTAAGAATGTGATCCACAAAAGCTAGCACACTATACAGGGAAATGCCTAAACTAGCCAATGGGAGATGCTGGTGACAGGGATGTGTGCTAAGCCCCACCCCTCTGACAGAGATAGAAGTCTAAATCTGGTCTGCAGGGAGGTGCCTGCTTAGAGATCCATGAATGGGGACCAGTTGCCTGGAGTCAGATGGCTTAGGTGCCTAAACTGCTTCTTGAGGGAGTGAGTAGCTACTCCCTCTCTCCACAAAAAACTGCCACCAGAAGAGGAGGTGGTGCTGGTGGTGCCCACCTTACCACATTTAGCCCAGGGATCGGAGGCCAGAACATTTTTCTGGATATGGGCGATCTGACCCAGTGTCTGTTCCATTGTGGATAAATACTTAAATAGTCCTTGGGCCAGAGAGTGAGTGAGAATGACTCTGTAGTCCAGTTGTTAGGGCACCCTCCATTCTGATATTGACTCCATTGATTCTAGTGAAGCTACTCCAGATTTAAACTTGGGTAAATGAAAAGAGAATCATGCCCGGTGAATCTAATTGACAGAATAAGGTTGATAATGCATATGAATTGGCAACTGGTGCCTTGGGTGGGAAACTTTATCAGTCAGTAATGATAAAAAGTTTATGATTAAACAACCAGTTTGATTATATTACCCTTTAAGTAGGATTGTAAGCTTCAAAGACCAGGGACTTTGGTTTTTCTCTTTTTGTATCTTTCTTGTTTGGTTCTGCCAATATATGACAAATAATACTTATACCAGTGTAGGTCCTTTCCTTCCACTCTGTGTTAAATGCAAAGGATCCTGCATTGATTTCCTGTTACTGTAATCAATAGAATCCCAAAAAGGGAATTTAAGGTCATATTCTTGTGAACTGGCATTTCCACCATCTGAAACATTTTTATGAAAAGTGAAAGTGTACATGAAAATATGGTTTAATTTAGTTTATTTCTCAACATTACCTTCCCTTGCCTTGGCTTCCTATTTCAACTTTCATTCAACCCTACAGGAACCTGCACACACATGAGAGAGGTTTCCTTCTGCAGAAAATGGCTGATGCTAAAGCACAAGCGGCTGTTACTAATAGAATTTTACAGTTATTTAGTACTTTTCATCTTGTGTGATCCCAAAGCACTTTACAAACTAATCAAATTCAGCACCACTAAAAAGCAGCCACCTCTGGGGAATACAGTTGCAGCTAACCTGCACACAGTGCAACATGGGAAGAAAATGTTGTCAGAAGCCACTGAGGTAAATTCTGTCTCTTGTGAAAAATGCCTTGGGGTTACACTGCTGTACAGCCAAAATGCTTCTGAAATAAATGTAGTCAAACTTTACTAATTCTGGGTCAGAGAGAACGAAAATGATGCTTAAAATTGTTGACTGGCTCTAGTTTTCAAGATATGCTATTGGGTCACTATATACGACCCTTGACTTGGGAATGGCGGAGGATAAGTGAGTTATAAAGGGCAGTGATCTCAATTTAAACCAGAAATGACTAAAATGCATCTTTGACTGGATCTATGAATAAATCTATGACTGGGTTTGGACAGTACTTGCTTTTTAGGCAAAACAATAAATGATGCAATCTGAAGCTGGTATTGCGTCATACATGATATGAATTGCATCATATTATTCCTAGAAGTCATCGATGATGCAATCATAATGAAGCTTACATCACTCTGCTGAACAAATTGCCCTATATTAGCTCTAGAAATCATACAGTGTCGTGCTCTCTTATTTGTCAGTGTTTGATTTTGCAAAGGGACACATTTCCGTTTAGCCAAAGTGAGCAGAGATGCCTCGTACTTGTGTGAACAGTGCAGATAACTTCTGCTGTGTTTGTGGTGAAGTGACTTTTGCATCACAAAAGCGCAGTATAACCACTATGGTTAAGAAAGCCTATCACCTTTCTTTTGGCTGCAAAATTGGAGATCAGGACAAGAGATGGGCCCCACACATATGCTGCAACACTTGTGCAACAAATCTTCGCCAGTGGTTGAACAGGAAAAGGAAATCTATGCCTTTTGCAGTGCCAATGATTTGGAAAGAGCCAACAGATCATACCAGCAATTGTTACTTCTGCATGGTGCCTCCAGTTGGGAAAGATGTGTCAAAAAAGAAAAAGTGGACTGTGCATTATCCAAACATTCCATCAGCTATATGCCCAGTACCCCACGGAGAAGGACTGCCGGTTCCTGATGCACCAGAATCATTCTTACTTGAGTCAGACGGGGAAGAGGAAGGGGATGAAACTTCTGGTCCTGAACCATCAATGTCACAGGACCCACATTTTCTCCCATCCTCCTTCTCTGAACCGCACCTCATAACACAAGGTGAACTGAATGACCTTGTCAGGGATTTGGAACTACCTAAGAGTAAGACAGAGCTGTTGGGCTCCAGACTACAGCAGTGGAATCTCCTGGCAGGTGATGTTAGGGTTTCCATGTTCCGTGACCGTCAAAAGGATCTTGTCCCATTCTTCTTCATGGAAGGTGATCTTGTAGCCTGCAACAACATTGATGGTGTGATGACAGCCCTCAACATCGTTCATGATCCAGATGAGTGAAGACTGTTCATTGATTCGAAGACGAGTCTTAAAGCTGTTTTACTGCATAATGGCAATGTTTTGCCATCAATTCCAGTTGGTCATGCAGTCCATATGAAGGAAAACTATGACAACATGAAACAACTTTTGAGGTGCATAAACTATGACCAACATCAGTGGCAGCTTTGTGGCGATTTGGAGGTTGTTGCTCTCTTGCTTGGTCTGCAGACTGGATACACAAAGTACTGCTGTTTTCTCTGCGAATGGGATAGTCGTGCAAGAGATTCCCACTACATCAAGAAAGATTGGCCACTCCGACAGTCATTGGAGCCTGGGAGGAAAAGTGTTCAGCATCCACCACTTGTTGAATCAAGGAAGATTTTGTTACCACCCTTACACATCAAGCTGGGTCTGATGAAGAACTTTGTCAAGCCCATTGACAAAACACAAGCAGCTTTCAAGTACCTCCGTGGAAAATTTCCAAGGTTAAGTGAAGCTAAGATAAAGGAAGGTGTCTTTGTTGGTCCTCAGATTCGTGAACTTTTTCGAGATGATGCATTTGACCATGCACTGCGTGGCAAGGAAAAGACGGCATGGAAAGCCTTCCAGTTAGTGGCAATAAATTTTCTCAGAAACAACAAGGCAGACAACTACAGGTTTTTGGTGGAAAACCTCCTCAAGGTATACAAAAGCCTTGGTTGCAACATGTCACTAAAGATACATTTTTTGCACTCTCATCTAGATTTTTTTCCACCGAACTGCGGAGCAGTGAGCGACGAGCATGGCGAGCGATTTCAGCAGGACATTGCAACAATGGAGAAACGCTATCAGCACTGAGTTAGGCACCTAGGCTCCCTATATCATGCATGGGGAGAGACCGGCACCTAATAATGGGATTCACAAAAGCCAGCTCACTGAGTGGGAAGCCACCAAAGCTAGCTGGAAGGAAATGCCAAGGGGAGGGGTGTGGCCTAAGATCTGTCCCCTCAAAGGTAGTAAGTCTAAATCTAGGCTGGGGGGAGGTGCCTATCCCCAGTTGGGTTTTTCTCAGTCATGACTCCTCTCCTGGAGGTAGTGATGTGTCCACCACCCTCTTATAACTTGTAAACCTGTCTCATAATACCCCATAACCAAATGGTTAGTGCATGCTGCTTTGAGGAGAGAGATCCAAATTCATATTCATGCTCCACATCAGGCAGGTCAACCACATCTTGGGTGAGTTTTTTATCCACTAGGCTAAATGGTATAAGAGGGAGTATCACCTTCTCCTACTTGGCTGTTTTATGTGGGCTTAGATATGCTCTGAGAACACCTACTGCATTGGGCCCCATAGGTGAGTCTGAGTTTCCCATTGGAGCTTAGGCATGAGATAGGTACCCAGATGCCTAGACCAGGGTGTCTGTGCACATGCCCCATTGGCAAAAGCTTAGGAGTGTAGGGGACTTTAACGGTCAAAATTCAACTAATTCTGTGTAGGGCATTTAAAAGCCTAAGTCTCATTGAAAGTCAATGAGTCTTGCTCAATGAAACTTAGGCTTCTAAGTGCCTATGACACTTCTGAAAACAAAATTTAGCTGTCTATGTCATTTGGGCCTTGCAAAGCTGAATGGAACAATACCTAAATACCTTTAAAAAGCTGGGCCTCAGCCACTTTCAGAAGGGACTCAGGCCCTGATCCACAAAGATATTTAGGCTCCTAACTTCCACTGATTTCAAGTTAGGAACCTAAATACCTTAGTAGACCTGAGCCTCAATGTTTTCTGAGATTAGGCTGAGTCCATTACTGAGATGATATGCTTGGTCCCCAGGTAAAGAGGGTGGAGGAGGAGGATTAGTGTTCGAAGCACTTTACTTTCACTACACACTTGCTGGTCAATCCATGGAGCACCTTGATGGAGCCTCAGGGGAATTCACTTTTGACGACTTTCCTGCTGCAATAGAAATTGTGCTTGATAGACCAAGCAAAAAGAAGTTGGGAGTGGGAAGAAGAATAGGGCATAGGATTTGTCATACCATATCTGATCCATTAAGTTTGACATCTTGTCTCTGGCAATAACTAGTAAGCATATGGCTCACACAATGCTGTCAAACCACCCCACCGAGGCCATGTTGAAATGCTAATGTTATGTGGATTGTTTATATGCAGTAGGTGTTGCTTCTTGCAGGGAGAGTGAACTCCAAAAGGAATCAGGATGTCTTTTTTTTTTTTGCAAGCCTGAATAAGGAACATCCCAGCTCCCCACTTTCCTATTTAACAAGGAAACTCCAATCATTAATCCTCTAAACTCTTCCACAAATTCCTGGCTCAGTTCTGGAAACATTACCTCTTCCTCCTCCTTGCAGAAGACTGAGACCCACCTTCTAGCTGGCCTGGCATAAAAGACCTTTGGGCTTTACAAACATTGAGCTGAACCAAGTAGCTTTGCTCTGGGGTGCCAGATTTTTTAAAATTTTTCCACTAGCCCTGCCAATAATTGATACTTTAGAGGAAGAAAATAAACTTCTAGAATCTCAAAATGCACCTGGCCAATTGTACAGCTTTGTACGTTGGGAGGTAGAGGGAGGGTGAGAATGGAAATTCTACCTTCTGCTATTCTCCTCTCGTCCCTTGCAGTATTAGACTTGATTACCTCTTGGACTAAATCAGGGGGAGAGAGAACCATCAGCCCTAGAAAGAAGGAACGAGCTATTGCTCATACTGAGATGAACTGGTGTTCCCACAGAGGCACACACCAAGCCACATCAGTAAAGAGAGATTATAGACACAGCATAGTGTATTAGACTCAGTTAAACATTTGTGCATGCTTTCCCACCTCATAATTAACAACATTTTTTGACATGCCATGTTGAACCAATAGGCTTTGTGAAAATTTCCAACTATCAGTGAAAAGCCAGCAAAACACTTACTAGCACTGAAATGGGAGCCCAACATGATAGCATCAGTGATTGTATTTTAGTACCCTTTATCAAAAAATATCCAACAGCCTTCTATAACGGTTGTCCTAAGCTTTGTAACTCCATTGTTAATATTAGGGTTTGGGTTCTTCCTGCAAAATATTGTAGTCATTTTTAATAAAGGATGGAAGATCTAAATTTGCTCCTGTTTATCTTACCACCTGTTATATATAAAATAGAACTTTGCTAATCTGCACAGCCTTTAATTGGCACAGAAAGATCAGTGGTCTCACTCTACTTCTCAGGAAAGACTTAATAGCTGGATACTGTAGTGAGATCTTGTACATCATTATATTAATACTTTATTACTTTTTACAAAATATGTCACAATACTTTGAGAAATCTACTATCCAGTTTATTAACTGAACTAATTACAACTAAACTATACTTGTCAAATAGATGATCATTTTATGTTGCCTCTCCCCTGCTTTTTATTGTTTATCTTTGCTTATTTGGTAGTTTGCAAAGTTCAGCCGTTTGCAGTGAGTCTGCCAGCCATTTGTACAAGTTAGCAATGTTTTACTCTGGATAATCAGAACCTAAAGTTTCCTCCCATCCCTCATTTCAAAACATTTTCTTTATTATTAAAATTAAAATTTTCCATAAATATCCTTTTTCAAAGGGGAAACATTTCAAAGCACTTAACACAAGTTTAGAAAAGCAATGAAAATAAATAAAAATCAAAGCCATATAGAAGGGTCAGAGTCTTTAAGGACCAGAACCATGCAAGGTGCTGAGCATTTCCTGGAATGTGGGAGATCAACTGGGGAGAGAATTCTAGGGAGCTAATCCAGTGAAGTATCATCCCTCAAAGATGAGACAATTTAAATCACAGAGGTGAAGGAGGGACATAGCTGTCCAGGTATAATCCCTTGTGTATATGCACTTATGTCAGAATAAAAGTGTTTTTGGTGGTATAGCTTATGACTCTCAGGGAACTGGTGTAAGATATATTGGCTGAAACACTTTTTTTGTTGCTATAAAGTGTGCCTACACTCGGAGGGCTTGCTGGTATAGCAATATTGGTTAGACAAGACCCTAAGATGACAGTCACCCTAGAAATTCCTACAATAAGAAAGATGGGGTGTCTGGCTGCCTAATTGGTGTTATGCAGGATGATGCCATCCCCTCATCCTCACTCAGTTCCTCAAAAGGCAGCAACAAAATATTAGACTGAACATCGTACTTCACAGGGAACTGATATATGCTGTGTCCACTGTGATATAATATTGACAGATAAATAAACACATTGTATTCGACAGCATTCACATTACCAGTTCACTGTAACTAAGGGCACGTCTACACTACCTGCCGGATCGGTGGGTAGTGATCGATCTATCAGGGATTGATTTATCGCGTCTAGTATAGACGCGACAAAATCGACCCCCAATCACTCTGCTGTCGACTCCGGAACTCCCACCGCGGCGAGCGGTAGAAGCGGAGTCGACGGAGGAGTGGCAGCGGTCGACTTGCCACCGTCCTCACGGCCAGGTAAATCGACCTAAGATACGCCGACTTCAGCTACGCTATTTGCGTAGCTGAAGTTGCGTATCTTAGGTTGACCCCCCCCCCGCTAGTGTAGACCTAGCCTTGATATACTTAATGCTAATGCGATATGGATTGCAATGTAGTCATTGTCTTAAATGAACTGAGAATGCAAACAAAAATAGATTAACCACAACTGAATTGTATTTATCTTCTTTGGCAGAGCTAGCTCAATGATGAGTCATTTTCTGATCTAATATCATTGCCATCTCTAGTGTCCCATGTAATTGTTACGACTGAGAGAAGAAGTTCAAACAGGCTGAAGGCTGAAGTAGCAAGGGAGTATTACAATGGCAAGCCTGATCCCTAAAAGATGCAATACACCAATTAGTTGCATATTTCTTTGAGCCATGAAACTGAGGTCTTGGTCAGCTGGGGTCATTAAAGAGCTCATGAGACCTTTTTGTAAATGGTGGGGGGTGTTTGCCCTAGCAGAATTCTAACTGGGATAATTACATTTCACTGCATAGATTCTACTGAATACTGTATTCGCCACTTCAGGTGTTTAGTGCTGATGTGCACAAATAAACATTTGGTCTGCTTAAGCCTTAATCTCAGTTGTTTATTTCATAGTGGATGAAGGAATCCCTGCATGCTGTTTAAAGGGCTAGCCCGTGCCACCCTGACACTGAATGTGGATAAGAATGGCATAATCTGGCCCTAACTGGGCTTCTTTAAGGGATCTTTCCAGTAGAAAAGTAATATACAAATATGCTGTAAGAACATTATAATTTAAAATAGTTTTCAAATTGATTTTCACTATATCAGATATTACAACACATCAGGGCCAACCAGTTTTGAGCTGGACAGGGGGTGTGGGAGATAAATAGTCAAAGCAAGAGTAATATTTTGTGCATAATTAGCAAATGCAGAAATGATTTTACAACCTTAACTATATTGGCACTACATGTGAAAGAAAATGTAGAATCAAATGAAGTAAAAATCTTAAATGAATCCACATGTTCCATAGAATCTCTCTGGATAGTAATGTCATGCTCTTTTAAGAATATAACAGTAGGGACCTATTATCGACCACCTGACCAGATCAGTGATAGTGACGATGAAATGCTAAGGGAGATTAGAGAGGCTATCAAAATAAAGAACTCAATAATAGTGGGGGATTTCAATTATCCCCATATTGACTGGGTACATGTCACCTCAGGACGAAATGCAGTGACAAAATTTCTCGATACTTTAAATGACTGCTTCTTGGAGCAGCTGGTACAGGAACCCACAAGGGGAGAGGCAACTCTAGATTTAGTCCTGAGTGGAGCACAGGATCTGGTCCAAGAGGTAACTATAACAGGACCACTTGGAAATAGTGACCATAATATAATAACATTTAACATTGCTGGGTGGGAAGAACACCTCAATAGCCCAACACTGTGGCATTTAATTTCAGAAAGGGGAACTATGCAAAAATGAGGAGGCTAGTTAAACAGAAATTAAAAGATACAGTGACTAGAGTAAAATCCCTGCAAGCTGTATGGACACTTTTCAAAGACACCATAATAGAGGCCCAACTTAAACGTATACCCCAAATTAAAAAACACAGTAAAAGAACTAAAAAAGAGCCACTGTGGCTTAGCAACCATGTAAAGGAGGCAGTGAGAGATAAAAAGGCATCTTTTAAAAAGTGGAAGTCAAATCCTAGTGAGGTAAATGGAAAGGAGCATAAACACTGCCAAATTAAGTGTAAAAACGTGATAAGAAAGGCCAAAAAGGAGTTTGAAGAACAGCTAGCCAAAAACTCAAAAGGTAATAACAAAATGTTTTTTAAGTACATCAGAAGCAGGAAGCCTGCTAAACAATCAGTGGGGACGATCGAGATGCAAAAGGAGCACTTAAAGATGATAAAGTCATTGTGGAAAAACTAAATGAATTCTTTGCTTCAGTCTTCATGGCTGAGGATATTAGGGAGATTCCCAACTCTGAGCTGTCCTTTGTAGGTGACAAATCTGAGGAATTGTCACAGATTGAATTGTCACTACAGGAGGTTTTGGAATTAATTGATAAACTTAACAGTAACAAGTCACCGGGACCAGATGGCATTCACCCAAATTCTGAAAGAACTCAAATGTGAAATAGCGGAACTATTAAGTATGGTTTGTAACCTGTCCTTTAAATCAGCTTCTGTACCCAATGACTGGAAGATAGCTAATGTAATGCCAATATTTAAAAAGGGCTCTAGAGGTGATCCCGGCAATTACAGACCAGTAAGTCTAACATCAGTACCGGGCAAATTAGTTGAAACAATAGTAAAGAATAAAATTGTCCGACACATAGAAAAACATAAACTGTTGGGCAAAAGTCAACATGGTTTCTGTTAAAGGGAAATCATGTCTTACTAGTCTATTATTGTTCTTTGAAGGGGTCAACAAACATGTGGACAAGGGGGATCCAGTGGACACAGTGTACGTAGATTTCCAGAAAGCCTTTGACAAGGTCCGTCACCAAAGGCTCTTTCGTAAATTAGGATAAGGGGATAAGAGGGAAGATACTTTCATGGATTGAGAACTGGTTAAAAGACAGGGAACGAAGGGTAGGAATAAATGGTAAATTTTCAGAATGGAGAGGGGTAACTAGTGGTGTTCCCCAAGAGTCAGTCCTAGGACCACTCCTATTCAACTTATTTA
Organism: Trachemys scripta elegans; assembly: GCF_013100865.1. NCBI lineage: Eukaryota > Metazoa > Chordata > Testudines > Emydidae > Trachemys > Trachemys scripta. Next base: position 82,750,974 of record NC_048301.1, read on the forward strand.
TAAATGATCTGGAGAAAGGGGTAAACAGTGAGGTGGCAAAGTTTGCAGATGATACTAAACTGATCAAGATAGTTAAGACCAAAGCAGATAGTGAAGAACTTCAAAAAGATCTCACAAAACGAAGTGATTGGGCAACAAAATGGCAAATGAAATTTAATGTGGATAAATCTAAACTTATGCACATTGGAAAAAATAACCCTAACTATATATACAATATGATGGGGGCTAATTTAGCTACAACTAATCAGGAAAGAGATCTTGGGAGTCATCGTGGATAGTTCTCTGAAGACGTCCACGCAGTGTGCAGTTGCAGTCAAAAAAGCAAACAGGATGTTAGGAATCATTCAAAAAGGGATAGAGAATAAGACGGAGAATATCTTATTGCCCTTATATAAATCCATGGTATGCCCACATCTTGAATACTGCGTACAGATGTGGTTTCCTCATCTCAAAAAAGATATACTGGCATAAGAAAAGATTAAGAGAAGGGCAACTAAAATGATGAGGGGTTTGGAACGGGTCCAATATGAGGAGAGATTAAAGAGGCTAGGACTTTTCAGCTTGGAAAAGAGGAGACTAAGGGGGGATATGATAGAGGTATATAAAATCATGAGTGATGTGGAGAAAGTGAATAAGGAAAAGTTATTTACTTGTTCCCATACTATAAGAACTAGGGGCCACCAAATGAAATTAATGGACAGCAGGTTTAAAACAAATAAAAGGAAATTCTTCTTCATACAGCGCACAGTCAACCTGTGGAACTCCTTGCCTGAGGAGGTTGTGAAGGCTAGGACTATAACAGGGTTTAAAAGAGAACTAGATAAATTCATGGAGGTTAAGTCCATTATGCCTATTAGCCAGGATGGGTAAGGAATGGTGTCCCTAGCCTCTGTTTGTCAGAGGGTGGAGATGGATGGCAGGAGAGCGATCACTTGATCATTACCTGTTAGGTTCACTCCCTCTGGGGCACCTGGCATTGGCCACTGTCGGTAGACAGGATACTGGGCTGGATGGACCTTTGGTCTGACCCAGTATGGCCTTTCTTATGTTTCTTATGTTTTTTGGGAGAGCTTGACTGTGATCAAGCACACTGAGGTTAAATCTGATCTCACTCACATTGATTTAAAGGCCTGATCCAATGCCCATCATAGTCATTGGATCCAAGGAGTAAATATTTAAGTCAATGGAGTTACACTGCTTTGAAACCAGTGCAGATAAGAGCAGAATCCAGATCATTTATCTTTTTGTGCCTTTTCTTTTCCATATTAATAGGGATTTTGTATTAAGGACTATATCCACTGCCATCAATCATTTTGCAAAACTCCCTTTGACTTCACTGGGAGCTCTGCATGTCGATTGATGGCAGTATAGTAACACAGGGAGGAAAAAGATTACATACCTTTGGGCGTGTAGCACATCTTTTTGTTTACACTGCCAGAGGCAATCAGTCGCAGTTAAAAGCATTTACATAGAAAGATCAATTGACTGTAAGTGGTTTGAAAGCATGACAAGGCATGAAAATACAAAACAAAACTCTAAGAATGAATTAAACCACCAAATTCTTGGGGGAAACATTAATGGATTGTAGTAATCAGTTACCAGTTTGCTCTCCTGTTCTTTCATCAAAACCCATTACCTATTGTTGTTATTATTATTTATGTATTTATTTATTTATTTATTTATTAGCATGATGTCTTATGAAAAATAGGTCTATGGAAATATTGAAAACCAGTAAGTAAGTAGGAATGAAGGATGCAAAGCTGGAGTTTTCCCATGGCCTGAAAATGACTCCCTCCCTGGCTTGGGGCAGCCACAGGTATGCTGTTAATTTTCAGTCCCCTTGCCAGAAGGCTATAAAATGCCTTTTCATCTTATGTTACATAAGTATCCAACAAATAAGAAGACTGTTATTACAAAGGCAACCACACTGAAAAAAGGTTTCATTTACTCTGAATATCTGCATGAAAGACTTCTGATGTCTCTTTGTGCCTTTTAGGTTGTTGAGTGCTTTTGGAGAGGAAAAATGCATCAAATTCTTTAAAAAATATATAACTTTGATGCAACACCAAATTGGGAAGTTGCTGGAGAACACGTGATTTACTTTCAGTTAAATATTACAATGATCTACCCTCTCAGATGAGCTTTGATATTCTTTCTGCCTAGTTGACAGCATTGTGGAAAACAGTGTTAGTATTTAGCATTGTCTGGTGATTAAACACCTTGGTGACCCTTCTGAACTAAGCTGAAAAAGGTCCAAGTACAATCAGGGCTCAGAACTGTGAGCTGCTGAATATGTGACAACTGTGAGGGCTGAGGGTACTCAGAACTTCACAGGAGGTGCTCAGCAGCTTAGCCGACAGTGCCCTAAAGTCTAGATCCAATGCCCTTTGAAATCAAGGGAAAGATTCCCTTGGAATTCAATGGGAGCAGAATCAGGCCCTATAGAAGTGTTTGCAATAAATATGTCACTATCGCCATGGTATCATTTTCTCTAGGAAGGCAAACTTGTAATTTCTTTGACAGTGTGAGATAAGTGAGGGAAGTGGGGAGCTAGGAGAGCGATTCAGCTTTTGGCCAACATGTCCCTCATAATTAGAGGACCCTTCCTGAAGCCATTCAGTTGTATTACGTCCATCTACATCTTCACTAAAAAGCAACAGAGGGTCCTGTGGCACCTTAGAGACTAACTGTTAGTCTTGCTTTTTACAGATTCAGACTAACACGGCTACCCCTCTGATACATCTTCACTGATTCTAAAAAGTTCAGTTTCAATAAGAGTAAAAGCTATCTTGATCTGACCATGCAGTTTCATACATTTGGGCCTGGCGTATGTTAAAAAATATAGGTTTGAAGGAGAAATACTGGCCAGTTAACTTCTAGGTGCCAAGGAATCTCTGCTCCTCGATTCCCAGTAAGAAATAGAAAATGTCACCTATGTTGACAGCCTCCTTGTGAATTGATACTCTCACAGGCACTAAAGTTTAGGAACAGTGGGTCAGTCAATGAAGTTAGGCTGATTTACACCAGATGAGTATCTGTCCTTTGATTTTTATTGAGTGTTATTATTAATTAAATCATTATATATTAACTATTACGTATTCTTTGTAATACAGTGGCTCCAACTGAGACTGAGAGGCCAGTTGTGTTGGGCACAGTACATACACACGCTAAGAGACAGCCCTTGCCTGGATGTGCTCTTTTCTAAATAGGCCAAAGGAAGGTTGGGAGAAAGGAAGTATTACTTATTATCTCCATTTTACAGATAGGTAACAGAGAGACAGAAGAATTTATGTAATTTGTCCCAAATCACCCAGGAATTCTGTGGCAGAGCCAAGAATTGAACATAGATCAGCAGAGTCCCAGATAAGCCCCCTTCCTGTTTAGTGAAGCACAAATGTCTCTTTCTCTGAAAGACTTCTCATGTATTAAAAAATCTGTGGTCTTATCATTTTTACATTGCATTAATTCTTCTTGAGGACAAAGGCATGCGTTGGCTTTAGCGGGCCGGTTTTTCCTTGACTGTTGATAATACTGTGTGTCCTATCCACCCAACCCATATTAAACATGTGACTTTTCAATAATAACAAATGACATTTCAAAAACAATAGATAAGGGCCTCGATCATGCAATGTCCTGAGTGCCTACAATTCACTGATTACTTTCAGGTGATTTAAGCGTTCCATGTAAACCTTTCTTCAGCTCTCAGGCTAAGCATATTCAAGAACACAGGTGTTTGGAAAAATAGACTGTGTATAGATCACTTCAAAACTTTCACTGCCAGGGAAACAACGGGCTCCCTTAGCTCCAGCAATAGCCTACACCCTGGATTAATTGTATCTCACAATTGTCACCTTGTCTCCTCCTACAAAGATATCCTAAAATCCTACTTTCCTGGGAAGCATTTCAGTTACCATGGCTTCGCACCAAATTATATTTGCCAAGATGAGACCTTCCCAGCTAATTTGTATTGTATTATACCCACTCATGCATCTAGATTGTAAGATCTACAGGGCAGGGATTCTGTTCCTTGTTGTATCCTTCTGTCCATGAATTCTCAGTTTATGGTGGCCACACATCAGGTCTTAAAGCCAACTTATTTTGCCACATGAGAATTACATTTATGCTGTGGGATCTTCCAGTGTCAGAGTTGTTTACAGGAGTTTCCACATTCCTTCTCTCCCTGCCTTCTGTCAGCATGTGGGTCATTGGCAGCTTTCAGTCTTCAGGCTGCTCTTGGTTATGCTGGGGACTTTCCTGACAAACAACTGGCCCAGGAGTTGGGGAGAGTTAAGGTGAGTGTCATGTTTTATAGGAGGCGTTGTGGTCCAGTGGATAGGGCACTAGATTGGAAGTGCAGCCCTTGGCTCTGCCACTGGCCTACTGTGTAACCTTGGTCAAGTTTCTCTGTTTTTCTAATTGTAAAATGAAATTAACGTTACTTATCCTCCTTTGTAAAGTGCTTTGAGATCTCTGAATGCAAAGATCAAAACTATGCATTTTTATAAACTTGTTGGACATCTCAATAAATCGTCGGAAAAGACTCCTCAATATATTATGCATTTGCAAGATTGGCAGGGCAAGTAATATTTGAAAGACATCAAAATCATGACTTTCTGTTCTTAACATGAAATAAACTCAAAGCCATACAAGCTTGGCAACTCGGTGTGATATAATATTGGCCAGAGCCCACAGACCTACTGGCTTGCAGATCTACCAACTTCCTAAGCTATATGTTGCAATGCCCTCAAAAGGCTTCTAACACAGGCCAATGGGGGATCAAATATATTCTAAAGATAAATCTGTTATAAATGGACTTTGTTATTCTATCCTTCTAGGAGATCAGAAACTGTACTGCACTTGCAATTAGTAAAATGAAAACTATAATACAAAAAGGTAACAAATCCGCCCATCCTGGTGATAATAAAACATTGGCCATTCAGTTATACCAACTACGTTCATGCATTTAAGAGGCAAACAGATTAATATAAACAAATCAGAATTAGGGACCAACTCAAACATTAGAAAGCCAGGAAATGTTAAGATAAGACAACCCCCAAAGAATGCTACTGTTACAAGAAAAAAGTCAAATCACAAACCAGGAAAGGAGAGAGACAAAGTGGGTGGGATATCTTTTGTTGGACCAACTTCTGTTGGTGAGAGACAAGCTTTTGAGCTTACATGGAGCTCTTCTTCTGGGACCAACACGGCTACAACAATACTACATGCACCTGAAAATGCAGAGTTAATGTGGTTCTCTCTTTCTTTTTCTCTGCCATTTCTATCCAAGAGCCTGTGCAGTGCTGGTATTTTATGAGGTGATCTGGTACAACACTCCATAGAACAAAAAAGAAATGTAATAACTTTTTATATATGTATCTGCATTGCTTGTTCTTGTATTGAACACTGGGGTGAAACCTGTCACCATTGAAGTCAATGACAAAAGTCCAGCTGGCTTCAGTGGGGCCAGGATTCCATCCTAGATCTTAGCAGAGGCAATCCAATTATATAAATTAAATGTGGATATTGCTCAAAGATTTTACCTTCTGTTTGAACAAAAAGTTATAACAAAGTTGAAGGTGGTGGTGAGGAGGCTATACCTTGGGACCCCATGACCAAATGCTCTTAAAGTTGCACCACAAGTTCTATCCCAAGCCCTGAAGTGGTATGCCAGTTTTGAAGCCGATCTGACTACATATATGGATTTTGGGGAGATTTTAAATTTGGCTTGAAATACAATCTATTGTTCATTCAGCCTTAACTATGAAGTGATTAGCAGTTGCTTCATAACAGTAAGTTGCTTTTCCACAATGTTAACGACAAAATATTAATATGTATCAGTCCTAGAGTAGATATTGAATTCTTCAAGTGAAACCAATTCAACATCCATGCCATTTTACTGGATTTTAGCCATAACATAATTTTCTGCCTCATTCTCAGATTGAAAGCTATTTGACTATGCAATTTCACAAATAACTGATCACGGAACAAAATAATAACTTCTCCCAAGTAGCCTCTTTCTTTAAATAAAGTGGGTGTATAATCTGGCTAAGTACTTATTTTGCAGTTCTGGAAGAACTATTCACCTGAATTCTGTTAGCTTTAAGAGCTATATTGTGAAATGACATGGCGATGCAGATTAGCGGATAACATGTTGCTTAGATTCTAATAATCAGTTTTTCCCACTCTTAGGAAGTCTCCTGGCTGAAAGCACCAGAGCAGAGTCCTCTATGTTAGAAAAATGTGATAACTCAGCTAATGGTTTTCCAAAAAAAATGGAGAAGACCTTCAGAAACACTAATGAGACTTAAATGCTTGATCTCTATATCATTGTGTGTGTGTGTGTGTGTGTGTGCAACATGTTGCACACATTTAGGCTAATAATGAATTTGGCCTGTTGTATGCAAATATAGAGCTGGTTGAAAAAAAGGGGAAGTGGGGGGAAATTGAGTGAAACATATTTTCCATTTTTGGAATGGGAATATTGAAACCAGCTCTGATTATATACTAAGTACTGTACTTTGTATTCCCCGGTATTAACAGGGAATGTTGTCACTCTTTTTCTGTTTCTCAAAATACATTTCATTTGAACATGGTGAAAATGTGATTGTGGATATTTTACCTCAGTGTAATTCAGGAAGACCAACAAAGAGCTCTAAGGAGTTTCCATGCGATGTTGTGGCTGGCATGCCAGCTTGCAAATCTAAGACTGAAACTATGTTCCAGTCAAAGATGTCTATTCAGACTGACTTCAAAGAGAAAAATATGTGAACAGGTCAAGGAGTTTAATTTCCATAGCACTTGCACTTGTAACTCACATGTAGTGTACAATAATGACTTAAATGCCCATTGGCAATAATGTAATGGGAGACGCCTGTGGATAAGAAGAAAATGCATTGAAGGTAACAATCACAGGCTAAATTCTGTGCGTAAACCATTGAAGTAATATGATGTAACCGAGAGCATAATTTGGCCTACTGTTTTCAAGCTAGTGCTCTTATGAATGTTGATTTTATTGTTATGAATGAAGCTCTCTTTAGTCAGGACCTTAGGCCAAGATTTTCCAAAGTGACTAGTCATTTGGGTTGCCTCAACTTTTGGGTGCCAACCTGAGACACTTAAAGGAGCCTGATCAGGATTTAAATTCAGCTGGAGCAGTCCGGAGCACAGCTCCGGTAAATATTTTCAAACCTGTGCAAGCCCTAGCACCTCCCATGGGGCTGAAGCCCTGCGCCCCAGTGTGCCCCGCTGGGCTGAAGCCCCAAGTCTCAGTGCTCCCCAAGGGGCTGAAGCTCCAAGCCCTGACGCATCCTGCAGGGCTGAAACCCCAAGACCCACCGTGTGTCCCCTCCCCCTCCTTTGCAGGGCTAAAGCCCCGGCACCCTCCACCCTGGGGTTAAGCCCTGGCACCCGCTTCCCTGCAGCTGGTGCCTGGAGCCCCAAATGGGAGGACTCATGGGGGGCTCAGGGAAATAGTTTCTCAGAATTTAAGCCCTGAGCATGATTTTCAGACTGCGGGCAGCTCATCACCTTGTGAAAATCAGGTTCCTTTAAGGTATTTTGTTGGCCATCCAAAAATGGGTGCACCCAAAATCACTAGTTTCAGAGTAGCAGCCGTGTTAGTCTGTATCCGCAAAAAGAACAGGAGTACTTGTGGCACCTTAGAGACTAAGGTGCCACCAGTACTCCTTTTCTTTTTCCAAAATCACTAGTCACTTTTAAAAAATCTTGGCCTTACTTTTTAAAACTTTTTGGAATAATTTGAAGTAAATTTTCATAACAAAACACTGAATTTATTTTAAAAAATCTCCGGTGAGGATTAGGGAATCTGGCAAGAATATAAGTGCAAGGGATATTTGCACAAAACTCTTTTTAACAGTTTGTATATTTTCCTCCTAATCCTTATTCACTTTTCTCCATGAGATGATTCAGCTCAACATATAAACTGTAGATAAATATATTTTCAGCTAATCTCACTAACTATAATTGTATTTCCATACTGAGGCGCTGACTTCCCCTCTGCCTGGTGGGTGCTCAACCCCCTGCTCCTGCCCCGCCTCTTCCCACCACTGCACCGCCCTCACCCCGCCCCCATTCCACCCCTTCCCCCAAGTCCCTGCCCCTTCCCCGCCACTTCTCCGCCTCCTCCCCTGAGCGCGCTGAGTTCCCGCTCCTCCCCCACCCTCCCAGAAAGTCCTAAGTGCCGCCAAACAGCTGTTAGGTGGCGGGGGTGTGTGTGTGGCGGGAAGCAGGAAGGGACAGAGAGGAGCAGGGATGCCGCACGCTTGGGGGGAAGAAGAAGGAGGAGGAGAGGAGAGCTTGACTGCTGCTGGGTGCAGAGCACCCGCTAATTTTTCCCCGTGGGTGCTCCAGCCCCGGAGCACCCATGGAGTTGGCGCCTATGTTTCCATATCAAAGTTCTTACATTCAGCATGCCCAAGCCTATTTTATTTGAAATAACTTCTCAAATTAGAAGCTTGGCGTGTTTTTTTTCATTAATGTTTCATCTGCAATGTATCACCTTCATGTTATTTTTTAAGATGAGATCTTATAGTATACCTCTAGTCATCTCACAACTCATTGGATCTTATTTATTCTGGCCTTCTAATCTAACAGAACTTCTATGTTGTAACTTGTTGCTGTTTTTTTCCCAAGGATACATCATATGATTTTAAACAAGTGCTATATTTCAAAGTGCAAATATAAACTACTCAATGGTCTCTAGTCACTCCCTATATAGGTGTGGCAGTCGGGAATTCTTCATTTTCTGGCTGTAGATCAGAATGTGTTTAATGTGATTTCACATACAGTATATTGGTTGGAGAGAACTGGCTCTGATTCTTCTGAGTATGATGTTGAAAGGGGGTAGGGAGCAAATTGTTGTACTGTTTCCAAAAACAGATTTTTACTTGTTGGGTTATATATAGATCTGGAATGTAGAGATATTGGGCATGATTCTCCATTGTCTTGTATGTATGTATGTATCTATTTATCTATCTGCTTCTTCTTCTTCCAGCGCATGGGCTACCTTAAGCCTTAATTTCAGCCCTAATGAATGGTACTATTGCACTACTCTAGGAGAAGCTCCAAGAAGGAACTATGACTCAGAGAGCCACAATTCCTCCTTACTTCAGTGCGGAAGTCAGGCCTGGTCTACACTGGGGGGAAGGAGGGGAAATCGATCTAAAATACACAACTTCAGCTACAAGAATAGCGTAGCTGAAGTCGATGTATCTTAGATCGAATTAAAATTACTTACTTCGCGTCCTCGCAGCGTGGGATCGACTGTCCTGGGTCTCCCATCGACTTTGTTTTCGCCTCTCGCACTGCTGGAGTTCAGCAGTTGATGGGAGAGCGATCGGGGATCGATTTATCACATCTACACTAGACGTGATAAATCGATCCCCGATAGATCAATCGCTACCCGCTGATCTGGGTAGTGATCCGGGATCAGTTACCTCAGCATTTACACTTACAGAGTGCACTTTATTTCTCTCCTTGTGCTTGAAAGGCTCTGCCCACTTTTTACTTCTCCCTATCCCTTCTCTGCTCACCTACTCGCAGGTGGGAGTATGTGGAGGGGCTCGACTCAGAACAAGGGTAACTGGGAAACTTCTTCCCTTTATTCTCTGTTTGACCAAGAGAGATAAGGACACAATCTAACTTTATATTAGTGCCTTCTCCTTGGGTAGTCATTTACATATCCACTCATTAATGTTTCCTTCGCAACCACTTTGCACAGGTAGATGCCTTGCACAGATATAAATGACTATAATTTGGCCTATTAATTTTTCTGAGTTGGATCCTAATTAATATTGGAATGATACATTAATAATCGGGCTGCTTGTTGGGTTTTTTGCTTGTGGAGAAATGCTATGTTGTTCTGATTTTTCTACTTTGTCTTCACTGACTTCCACATGATAAAATATGGTCACCATCAGGCCAGTATACCATTCATCGCACACATCTGAAGTGCCCTTTAGGCAATGGATTTCCCATAGACTTGATCCACTGTAATATAGGCCTGAGGAACCACATTTTATTTTCCATGGTAGCAGTTTGATATTTTACCCAGGAGCAGGAATAGGAGTTAGAACCAATAATTTATTTTGTTGCTAAAACAAAAGCACTAATTAGTATTCCCTCTGAACCTAATATTGGTAACGTGATTCTGGGACCTGATTCTTCCTCTGCAAAACACAAATAACTTTTCTTGAAGACAATAAGAGTTACTCACATCCTCAGAAGGGGCTGAGGGTGGGAATTAGGTCTTTTGGATTATTATTTTTAATGATTAGATATCGCCAAAATATTCGGCTGCCTCATGCTCTGTAGTGTTAGAGCAGTTTAGAAAAAATGTAAATTTTTTTGATACAAGCAAGATACCAGCATGTATTTGATGTACTTCTCCAATAGATAGACAATTGGGAATAAGCTCTTCACAGATTCAAAGCCTGATCCAGCATGCATTAAAGTCAACTGAAGCCTTTCCATTGATTATTATTTTTTATTTGTATTACTGTAGCAACTAGAAGCCCCAATCAAGATCACAGCATCATTGTGCTAGGCACTGTACACTCACTTACCTGCCCCACAGACTTTTCAATCTAAATAGATAAGACAGACAAAAGGTGGCAGGGAAACAGAGGTGCAGTAACTTGCCCTAGGTCACACAACACATAAACGGCACAGGTAGGCAAAGAACTGAGATCTCTTGCCTCCTATGAAATGGATCTCACTGCGCTAGTGACTAGAATGGGCTTGGATCAGGCCCTCAGAGGGAAGATTTCTACCAGCTGATCCGCTTACCCACTTCCTGCAACATCTGGTAGTTTCCTGCATGTTTCCCATCCCAGTCTGCCATGCTAAATTGTGATCAAGCTGCATCACAGCACAGGGTAGTATGGACAGTAGGCAATTCAATTTTTGTAAAAGTTTTCATTTGTGCAAATAAATAAAAGATAGGATGTAGAATAAAGCCTGAGCTATGCATAGCTTTTGTATTGGTCTAATTATTTTGGTATGGGGACTGTTTTTTTTTACCAAAGTGGTTATTCCAGTACAAGCTCTAGCTATATTGGTTATAAATATGCATTATACCAGTCTGAATTATTCCCTTTCCCATTTGGGAATAGCAATACTAGTATAAAGCTGTATCCACATGGAGTGAGGGCGGGGGGAGGGGTGTACTGCTTTAACTATACCAGTAACATTAAAGCCATACAACATTTTTTGTGCAGACAAGCCCTAATGACTGTATACACATTCAAATGCCTCTTTCTCCCATTTGCCATGTCAGATATAGATATTAAAATATCTATTGATTGATCTATTGATCAATTAATCACATTGATTAAGGAGAGTGATTCTGCAGTCAGATCTACATGAATCTTATCTCTGTGCAGAACCCTATTGACTGAGTGAGACTCCATGTGGGTGGAAGGTCTGCCTGCATGGACTTTATTACAGAGTCAGGACCTGGCTGCATTTGCAATGGATGTTCCCTTTTTCCTTGCCTATGTACTTTCTGAAGGTTAACTTAGTGGAAATAAAAGCTGTTAGAAAGCAGGAGTGTAGATTTTTGGGGGTGTAAATTGGAAATGTTAAGGAACTAGTTTCCTGTCATCTGAAGACTGTACACCAGAAAAAGTTATTAATACATTTGAGAACTTATTAAAATTGCAGCTCAATTTTCAAACTGTATCACTTATGAGGATCATTTTACTAAACGTGCTTTATCTTGACTTGTATCCATTTACACAAAGACTAGCAGACTAAGGCTTGGTCTACACTACCCCCCTAATTCGAACTAAGGTACGCAACTTCAGCTACGTGAATAACGTAGCTGAAGTTCGAAGTACCTTAGTTCGAATTAGTTCGAACTTACCTTGGTCCACACTCGGCAGGCAGGCTCCCCCGTCGACTCCGCGGTACTCCTCTCGGCGAGCTGGAGTACCGCAGTCGACGGCGAGCACTTCCGGGTTCGACTTATCACGTCCAGACTAGACGCGATAAGTCGAACCCAGAAGTTCGATTTCCAGCCGTCGAACTACCGGGTAAGTGTAGCCAAGGCCTTAGACAGTGAGCTAAATTCTCCTTTCATTTATACTTCAGTAAATCTGAAGTAACTCCACTGACAAAAATGGGCCAGATCATCAGCTGATGTAAAATGGTGCCGCTATCCAGAAGTTGATTTACACTACTTCCATTGGTCTTACACTAGTTTTAAAAATAATCTAAATTAGAGGAGAATCAGGCTTACTGGACCAAATTCTGCTCTCAGTAATATGAATTGAACTAAGAACTGAATTTATCCTTTCAAGTGTAGTATTGTGAGAAAAATTGTATAGGTTTAGGTGTTTAGGTATATATCCCAGCTTTGTACTCTGAACTTTGAACAGTGTCAACACTGGTTTGTCTGCTCTGAGGATCTAAGACAGACATATAAATATATATAGAAAGAGAAACACACTTGCTTTGAACTGACCTTTACTCCTAGAATGGGCATAAGTGACATACGAAAAAGGTAAATAAAACATCAAGTTCAAACATACAAAAGTTACTCTTAGTTTGCATCAATTTATATGAAAATATTCAGATATTTAATATAGGCTTAGTTAAAATAATTTGTTGATCCTTTTTGAACAACTTCATAGGAAATCTTCATGTGGCTAGTTCTTAAATATCCTCAGAAAGCAGATTAATTTTGTTCAGGAGCACAGTGTTGTACCAGGTAACAGATAACTTCCTGTGTTGAAAAGATGACTTGAAGATTTCATAGTGATATACTTGTAGACAAGGAAATATCATCTTCCAAACCTGCTGTGTCTTAAAGAAATCTACGAAAACTCCCTCTAAGTCGGTATTTTAGTCCAGCTAAGTATTAGCCAAGATATTAAAAACATCCAGGAGGCATTAAACTCATACACCTTCTAAATTATTTTAGCTATCTTTTTGGTTTAGAATTCACGTAGCTGGCTAATTTAGTTAGATCTCTAGTGCTAACAGTAGTTGACTATGTCAATGCCAGTAGTGCTAACTGCATAAATATGAAATAAAAATGTTTATTAAGCTCAAAAAGATGTGCAGGCGACCATTTTCTGTAATTGCCACATTGTTCACATTATTTTCCATTTTAACAGTAGGGCATATCACAGACATTCCAGGGAAGGTGAATACTCTGGTGTAGTAAGCATCCATTTTTTAATGTTTGCCAATGTTGTGCACATTATAGAGGATGTGGGTAAAGGAGTTCTCAAATTCTGTTCTCATTTTCATAAATATAAATCCAAAATAATAGTTAAATCAACTCAGAGTAGAATTTGACCCGCCTTGATTAATACTATTGTAACAAAACAAAACAAAACAAAAAAGTTTTATTAAAAAATTCTAACAATTTAGTATAAATTATAATTATATATATAGAAAGAGAAACACACTTGCTTTGATAATAATAATTATTTTCTGCATTATGTACCGCCTTTATTTTTATTTTCTCCATATTGCCCTTTTTCTTCCCCACTCTCCTTTTTGCATCTCCCACCTTCTGCCTTCAGCAACTGACCACAGAAAAGCCAGCAAACTAAATGAAATCACACACCAAATACAGATGGTAGATTTAGCAGTCTGGATAGGACAACAAAAAGCTATTACAGAAAATGCATATCACTGCAAGGTAGCAATCATCAGTGCTGATCTTTGACATTACTAAGGGTATGTCTACCCTACCACCAGATAGACGTGATAAATCGACCCCCAAACCCACTCCCATCGAGTCCTGTACTCCAGTGCCGGGACAGACACAGGCAGAGTTGTTGGGGGAGCAGCAGCAGTCGACTCACCGCGGTGAAGACACCATGGTAAGTCGATCTAAGTACGTCATAACTTAGATTGATTCCCCCTCCCCCAGTGTAGACCAGGGCTAAGAGGGGAGGGTTTATTCCTTGTAATGTTTTTGTTCCTGAGCACAGTCCCTGTTTTTCAAATTGTATAACTCAGCCTGAACAAAATGAGGACAGAAAGACAACACAGATTCTAATCCATATAGATTTTTGTACTGTACTCATCACGGTAGTATCTGAGCACTAGATGTACTAACATTGATACAGTGCAGAGTTCATGCAACATAAAATGTTGTGCTCAGGGTCTGCATTAATTGAAGGTATGTACAAACAGTGGGCCAAATTCTCAGCTGGTATACTTGTGGCTCCAGATCTGGTCCAGTCGGTTTCCAAAGGGAAGTTCAAGACAGAACACTGAGCATGTCCAAAGACAGTCACAGGGGTACTAGAAAGAAATGGCCATTTGGGACAGCAAGTTAGAAGAAACATGTCCTGTGGGCTCATTTCTTTAAAGCATAGAAGTCATTAATCATTTATGTTCTCTTCCATCCGAAACAGCTGCCTGCCTGCATTTTGCTGACCAGACAGAAGCTAAGTTTTGGGCCTCTCACTGCCTGTGTTTGTACATTCTATATAATAATAATCTCCCTGCCTACTTGTGTTGGTGAGAGAGCATGTAACTTTCTTGGCACCTATTATTTGTAGTGAAGTGAAACCCTAAAACATTCATGCTGTTACTTAAACTCCTTCCTGAAATTTCTCTGATTGCTCATTATCCCACCGGAGGTGCTGCAGTCCAGTCTCATTTGTGGTATCAAAAGTTCTAAGGCTTGACTTGAGAATTCCAGTAGCTTTCTACTTATTATTTGTATTGTCGGAAGATTCTCTCCTTGATGAGTTAGAAAACAATCCCTCATATCGAGCTTCTTTACTCATCTTCTAATAAGGCAGAACTAAGCTTTCCATGAAAATTCTTTACTTCAGAAAGTATGCTGTCATCTCTATGGGCTACTGCAATTAGTGAAATGCCAACCAGCAGGTGGAGACGCATGAAAGCATTCTCAATCATAGACAGACTGCTTTGACATTTCATTCCCATAGCTCTGGCCAAGCATTATAGCTGGCCAGGTCTAGAAAATATTGCTACTGGTTTCTTGGAAAAGTTCAGAATTAAAATTTTGGATTGCTGACAACCAACATGTGACAGAGCAGCTCATACTGTATGTCTCAAATTCACAAAGCCATAACAACGTGTTGCAAAGCTATATAGTCAGTATCTTTCGTATATCACTGAATCATGAAGGGAAGTTAGCTGTTGACTCCTACCCCGACCTTGATTTATTCAGTTTGTTCAGCAGCTAAGAGTTGTCTGTCAGCATCAGCTGTGCTGAATGATGCAAGAAACCACACAGTGTTCAGTATATGCAGATTCACTTATGGCCTTGTACTGTATAATGATGGGGCCTTTTATGGCTCAGTTCAGATATTCTCCAGATGTATTTGCACCTATTTTATCTAGAAGTCTGTATTAAAAGTCTCATGAGAATAGCTTTGCTTTCTCTACCAACCCTCCCCTGCATCCTCCCCTCCCCCAGTATTTCCTCTTTCTGATCTGAGTGGAAATATCAAATATCACAATAATAACTACTGCTGAAATATTCCTTCCAAAATCAGGAAGTGCAGAAACATGCATAAGTAAAAAGAAAAAACAACAACAACAACAACTCACTTTCTGGTATTGTTTCAGTGTGAGTTTGGGGGGATAATTGAGGATGATTCTTAAATTTTCTTTAAATGAGTTAATCCATCTCTAGACCACTGTACAATAGGAAATGGAGACTTCACAAAGCTTCTGAGTAATGAAGGAGTTTTAAGCCCTGATTCAGCAAAATACTCCAAGGCATGTACTTAATCTAAAGCTTTCACATTATTAAAATTAGGCATGTGCTAAAGTATCTTGCTGAATTGGGGTCCTTGTGCAGACTCTTTACCTGTAGCAGATATTACTGCTGACTATGTGGAAAGGCTAAATTTATCATTGCATCAGCATATACCAGTGACAGGCACTTTGGAAATGAGGATAGAAGGATAGAGGATAAGTAAATAAATAAACAACAATAATAAAAAATAATAACTCAGAAAACCATGCTAGACACCCTGCACACATATTGCTCAAAAGAGTTCACCATCTCAATGCCCACCATACAGACAGATTTGATTGATGGTAATGATACTGTGATGCATGCTGCATTATTTTGCTGTCACAAGCAAATCCATGCCCCTCATCAACTGGTCATCCATACTCAGCTCTGCTGACCTATAACAATTTCTTATACTTTATTTAGATGAGATGTACTAAAACTTGGTAACTTGCAAAGTTAACATTTGCACATTTAAAATATTTAAATCCATTCACTCTGCAGACTTCCGTCTCTCAAGCCATTCTCTACTCTTTGGACTCTTTATTTATTTTTTCTCTGATCTCCTGCTCTCCTCTCCTCAGAGGGTGGAGTTTAACATGCCATTGAGGAGATAGCATACATACAAACTCCCTCAAACATAAACACACTTAAGGAACAGATTCATCACACTGTGTTTCCAAATGTGGAAACTGCATTCCATCTGATCCCTTATCCAGTGGTTGTTAGCTTAGATGTTGAATGGACTTTCCTTAAAGTGAAGATTATGAAAACATACAGAGTGCTCAACAATGATTCATCAGCTCCTAAAGTCACTCTGATGAAGAGCATTTGAGTTTGAAGTGACTCAGGCTTGGGACTTTCAGAATGCTGTGCAGGAATTTGCCACATTGAGTCTGCAAAACAGTCTTCAATGATTTCCTTGATGACTAAGAAGTGCTAAGTTTACGTGACTAAGAAACTTAGTAGTCTAGCTCATTTATTGTGATTTTTAACTTATTTAAATTACATAAATTGTTCATAATTAAGCCCATTTTGCAGATCATAGATCCGATTCTCCTCTCATCTGTATCAGATTTACACCACTGTAACTTCATTGACTTCCACACACTCACCCCAATTTACAGCAGTAGGAGGGAGAGAAGAATCACATCTCATGAGCTTTTGTTTGTCATGGTTTACAGAATACAATCGATTCATGCAAACACTACATCATGATAAGGCGAGTTATTGCTATTATTCCTTGACCTATTCTCGCAACCAGTGCAGTCAGAATTGTTTAAACTTGTAAATCAGTGGGTTTAAATTGTCAGCCTTAGCCTGATGATTTTGTTTACTACCCTCTTGTGTAGTGTCTCCTTGAAAGATTTAATGATTATCTTAGATAATTCATATAATAGTATCTACTTTTTTTTTTTACTCCATTTTCTTGATGGTCTTTGATTATTGTGATGGTGGACTTGGTATACGTAGAGAGAGAGAGATGAATTCCTGAGTGAAATCTATGGCCTGTCCAAGGACAGTCAAATCTAAGGACAGTCAAAGAAGATAGTCAAAAGGACCATCTAGTGGCTAGAGCACTAGTTTAGGACTCAGAAGTCTTGGGTTCAATATCTGGCTGTACCACACATGTTTACAGTAACATTGATAAATAATTTAATCTATGCTGTGCTTCAGTTTCCTATTTGTAAAATGAAGAAAATACTTGACTATGGTGTCATGAGGACTAACTGAATTACTGTGAAGTGCTTAGATACCATGGTGTTGAGGACCACATAAGAACCTAGACACATAAGTGTCCCTTAACTCTATGAATATGTTTTTTAAAGAGTTGACTGATGACTGATCTGAGTTTCTGAAGTGAAATGCAGCTCGTTTAAATTGAAAAAAAGTGTAAGAACACCATGAAGTGGTGATGAAGCATTAGAACAGCAGGAGTGGTGTGGTGGGAATGGCATCTCTGCACACGATTACCAAACACTCTGTGATCTTTGCAACAGCTTACATACATGGAGGCATAGTCAGTCTGCTAAGTGGTGAATTCATATCGCTTTCATTCAGTTTCCACCTTCTTACATCATAGAGGTAACATCCACTGTTAATTTTACCATGCTGTTGTTATTTAAATATATAGGTTTAACATTTAAATTACTATTAAACATCTCTTAGCCTCTTTCTTAAAGGATATTGTATTACAGATCTCCAGACCTTAATGTGTATTGGGCCAAGTTATGATTTCAATTACTTCCTGACAACCTCTTTGAAGTCAATGGACTGGGTCTTCAGTGGGTATACATCAAGGTAGATCCACGGAAGTCAATGGAGTTATTCTGATTTGCACCAGCTGAGTATCTGAGCTGATGTTAGAACTTCAGAATAAGGCACCAAAGTAGGTTTGCCAAAAATGTGTGCCACAGGGCGAATGTAGTCTCTAAGAAATCCCTAATAGCCTGTAATATAATTTCTGGAAGTATCACTGTGAAAAAAACTTTTGTTGAAAATATTTCTGACTTGGTTGCCAAGGTCCTATTAGCTGGACAGGTGCAGGCTCTATTTGACATCTTACTTTCATGTAACATGTATCATCCAAGAGTGGTTTAGCTCAGGAAAAATGTTGCCATATATTTCATGCCTGGACATTGATCATCGTGTACGATGAAAGAGCACAATTTAAATGAGCCCATTTTTCAGATCCCTGCAAATATTCTGTACCCCAGATGAAGAAGAATTCTGTGTAGCTCAAAAGCTTGTCTCTTTCACCAACAGAAGTTGATCTAATAAAAGATATTACCTCACCCACCTTGTCTCTCTAATACCCCAGATGAAACACTTTTGAAGGAGCTTCCAGACTTACAATGTTGTGGATCACAAGGATACCTGTTCTATCTGTGCATTAATGACAGCACTTGGTTTATGTTATATACTTGTAAGTAAGTGGTGATGTTGTAGAGAAGGAACATTCCCATAATCATTTCATATGTTTTCAGCCTTTAAGTTTATATAATGAAAATACAATATAATTATACACATGGGAGTTCTGGTTTGGAAGAGGTCCTGCAGAATTCTATGATAAAACAAGCCCCCAGCCACAAAAGCTACATACAGTGATTTGACAGTCAAACATATATAATCACTTATGCTAAATTAAAGGCAGTGTCACCATATTAAAAGCTGCATATCGAAACCCATTATGTCATTTTTGGCCAACAAGTGAAAAATACTATAAATCTAACCAAAATGCTGCCATGAATAAACTTTGAACAGACTTTTCCAAAAGGTACTCAGGGTGGTCAATTATATAAAGAAACGGGAATGTAGAGGAGAGTACTTCAATAGGATTATTGAAGGCGACATCATTTGATCCCCGTTGTATCTCTTCAGCACTCCTGGTTCTTTTTGCTCTACATCATTTTCTAAAGCCTGTAAATGTATCAGCAGCTTAAAGGCTGCTATGGTTCATTCAGAACCATGTCATTATGGCAAAGCATAGAGCTAAATTTCTGTAAAATGACACATCTCACTATATAGGTGGGATTTTTCATGAATTTTTCCAGTTAAAATATACAGTTTTTTGAAACTCATTAACCTTATTTCACTCCACCAAAAATGTTTTTGAAGTTCCTTGGCCAGATCCTCAGCTAGTGTAACTCAGCGTAGCTCAATTGAAGGCAATGGAACTATGCAGATTTACACCAGCTGAGGATCTGGCCCACAGCCAGTACAAGTATAAATTCACAAAGCATAGAGTCATGTGAAACAAGGAAGTGACCTTTGTCAAAAATATTTTGGAAAGGAAAACCAAAAATGATGGATGTACCATTGGGGCCGAGGGAGTGGAGCCTGACTCAAAGAAGACCTTGTAGAGCTGCCAACCTTTCCAACAAAACGTGCTGCTACCATAGAGGGTGGAGAGGTTTCCCCATGACAAATGTAGCCATACTAAGTGCCGTAATAACAAGCACATATATTTTAAGGTGCCATCTCATCAAAAACAGAATGAACCTCTAAACCATTTGAGTTTGGCCCATCACAGATTAACAGGGGGCTTGCATTGCAAACTCTCATAACACTGGCAGTAGGCCATGCTAGTCAACAAGTGAGACAATATATTAGAAAGGGAAGGAGCTTTTTTCAGAGACCTTGGATGCTTACTAAGGGCCTTATCCAAAGACCACTAAAGTCTACAAGGTCAAATACTGAATAGTCAGGAAATTAGAAAGTTACAGGGTGAGCACACTGTGAACAGTTAGCAAATAACAGTAATAAATGGGAGTAATAACTCAGCTCTGTTTCACATCCTGTACATTTTACATTTTATTGTATGAATTATATCACAAAGAATAATATATTAAAGCTTACACTGTACCTAGGACAGAAGACTAGAAAACATGCATACCTGCAGCAAGGCACAGTTTAAGTTGAGTGTGCAACATGACAGAATTAATATTATAGGAGCAGTATTGGTCATTTGAAATTTCTGACTTTATCAGGAAAACTTTATGCTGCATTGCCCTCTCCCCCCTTCCCCCACCATTTTCTACCTTTGCAAGTAATTGACTTAATCATGTTAGAGTTCTTAGACCAGGGGTAGGCAACCTTTCAGAAGTGGTGTGCCCAGTCTTCATTTATTCACTTTAATTTAAGGTTTCGCGTGCCAGTAATACATTATAACATTTTTAGAAGGTCTCTCTCTATAAGTCTATATTATATAACTAAACTATTGTTGTATGTAAAGTAAATAAGGTTTTCGAAATGTTTAAGAAGCTTCATTTAAAATTAAATTAAAATGCTGATCTTATGCCACCAGCCTGCTCAGCCCACTGCCAGCCTGGTGTTCTGTTCACCTAGGCCGGCAGCGGGCTGAGCGGGGCCTGCGGCCGGGACCCCAGACCTGGGGGGGGCGTTCAGGGGTCAGGGCAGAGGGCTGGAGGTGTGTAGGGGATCAGGGCAGAAGGCTGGGTGTGTGTGGGGGGGTTCAGGGGTCAGGGCAGAGGACAGTGGTGGTGTGGGGGGGTTCAGGGGTCAGGACAGAGGGCCGGGGTGTGGGGGGGTATAGGGTAGAAGGCTGGGTGTGGGGGGGAGTTCAGGTGTCAGGGCAGAGGGCTGGGGGTGTGTGAAGGTGCAGGGCAGAGGGCTGGGGTACTTGGCTCGTGGGGGTGCTCCCAGCCCCCTGCCCTGAGCGGCTCATGGCAAGGGGCTGGAAGGGATATGTCCTGTTCCACCCCCTTCCCCAAGGCTCCGTCCCTACCTCTTCTCTGCCTCCTCTATGGAGCAGCGAGCAGGCTGCCACTCCTCCCCCTCCCCCTCACAAGGGCCATCAGCTGATTGGCGGCCGGGAGAGGGAGTGGGAGAGGCAGGAAAGCAGCACGCTGGGGTCAGCNCGGGGGGAAGAAGCGGGGGCTGGAGGAAGCTTGGCTGCTGCGGGAGAGTGGTGGGTGGGGGGGCTGAATGGGGTTGGGAGCCGGGACCGCGGCAGGCAGCAGTATGCCACTCAAAATCGGCTTGCGTTCTGTGTCTGGCATGCGTGCCGTAGGTTGCTGACCCCTGTCTTAGACCCAGCAAATACAGTTAGGGCTCAGTACAGCTCCCACGTAAACTGATTCAACTCACTATTCCTCAGTTAGAAGCTGAACTATATTGATGCAAAATTTCAAGTTTCAAACTTCAGTCTTTTGCAGTTGTTGTTTGCTAAAGCCTGTCTAAAAATGATTATAATGTTTTTGACTGTGAATTTTCATTTTTTTCCCCCTTACTCTCACAGAACTAGAAAATGGCTGGTATTTTCCTCCAGCTTTTTGAAATGTTCACCTTTGGCCAGAGACTCCTGTTCTGGGATCTGCTAGAATCCCATGTAGAATCTCATTAGCTCCCCATGGACACAGGGGTCTATGTTAGCAAATTTCATTGAAGAATGGGGCCCAAGGATGGAAAATATTAGCTGAAACAATGAATATTTTGGGATTTTTTGAGCATGTTAAACAGGTTTGTTTTGCAACTTTAATGACAGCAGGCATTACAGGGCCTCCTATTCTATGTAGCATTCTATATTACTATATATACTGTGTACTTCATTGTGATGTGCACATTATTATTTAATATTATTATTATATTGTAGTATCTTATTACCATAACTCTTATCTTTCCTTACCCCATCCTCCACTACTGGGTACCATCCTCACATGGTGCCATATCTAAAATTACATCGCAAGCTTTTCAGGAGTGAGACCATGTCTCATTCTAATTTACTCTGTAGGGCACCTAGCAAATTTCTGGGCACTGTGCAAATTAATTAATTAATTATACTATTTGTATTTTTGAAGTGCCCACAGTCTGCAAGGCACTGTTCGCACATATGGAAAGAAGCTATCTTTGTCCTAAAAATCCCCTCGTTTACTGCTACAACTGCTCATGTAAAGATCCTATTATAATGCATTTACACAAGGCTGGGGGAGTTAGGATAAATATGTATGTCTGACATTTTCCTGTTTAATAACCCGATCTGTATTCTTTTCACACTCCAAACTCCTATTAATTTCAATGGGAGTTTGGGGTGTTCAAAGGAATGCAGGACTAACAAGGAAATTCTCAAATATACACTCCATTAATATAGGACTAATATAGTATTTCAAATTCAGACTTCTAAGCCAATATCATGCAGTGCCTACTGTAAGCTTTTATTGCCTTGAATTTTCTCATACATTTCCTCACAGTGCAGATTACTATATTTCTCTGATCTCTGATACTGAAAAACCTCAAGGAGCGTCAAGATCCGTTCCATGTTTTTAAAAAATCCTCCAGATAGTTGTTAAATAAGGAGAAAAGTCTTTTGTAATGAAGGGAAGTAGATGAGTTCTTTGGCCAGTAATTAAAGAAGCAGACATTTTTAGTCACTGTGGCAGATGGAGTATATGTTACAAAATATAGATGGAACATCAGCTGAAACCAGTGGCAATTGTGGGTCCTCAGAACCTTTCAGGACCAGGCCCTTAGACCAGCTCAGCATAATTCTCTTTATCAAGCAAGCAGCAAAGAAGCAGAACTCTCAGCAGCCAGAAGAGCTGGACTACACGAGATCTTGCTCCCTATCTTCCAAAGAGATTCCCAAGACATAACTGAACATATTTCTATAGCATCCCTCCCACCAACCTCCACCCCTCCTGCCCAGTCCAGGAGTTCTGAGTCTGCAGTGATTTCTGTCCCAATAGGCCTGTGGATATGTCTATTTTTTCTTTGGCTACATTTCCCCCATATATTTTGCAACTCTTCATAGTAAATGGACATTTAATGCCATTAAGGGGCAGGACTGAGGACTCTCTGAGTGAAGAATTCAAGCAGGTACTTCTGCATTCCAGGGACAATGGGACATGCCTGGATCACTTTTTCTCTTCCTCTCAGATGCAAATGCGAGCTAAGATCAAGCATAGTATCTGTTCTTATCAGTTTAATATCTGATATGTCCTTTATTTGAGGACTGTATATTAAATTGATTTTTGAAACAGGGGGATGGAATAGGAGCTTTCTCTGTCCACCCCATGCATTGATCTGGTATTGCAGTGCCTCCAGGACTGGTAGGAACCAGAACCACTTGGTCTGAAAATAATAACAAAACACTGTCAATGGGGTCTACGACTTGAACTGATAGAGAAATTGGGATGCCACAAAAGACACAATAGATATTATTGTCCTGTCACTCCTATAAAGAACGAAACATTCTGTATGTTATTCTTAGTGTAAATATCAAAAAGATCTCTCTGTAGTTCAATGAGGCAATATCAAGGTTCAAAAATATTAATTCTAGGAATTTTCTCATTCTGTCCATAATCTCTCCCAACCACCTGCTAAAATTCCACAAGCACATATTTCTGTCAGAATTTTTCAGGGATCAAGATGGTGGCACTTTGTGCCCTTCAAGACTGGGAACATGATTTTGCCATTGCTTGAAGATAGCTCTTGACTCTAGTCCTCATTCAAAGCCCATTGAAGTCAAAGGAAGAGATGTCATCACATTTACTAGGCTTTGTATCAGTCCCTAACACAGGAAAGCACTTAAACATGTGCTTAACTCTGAGCATTTGCTTAAGTCACATTGACCTCAAAGGGATTTAAACACATGCTAAAAGTAAAACACATGCTTAAGTGTTTGCCTAAATCGGGATGCTTTTTAAAAGCTGGGCCTTCATTAATAAAAACATATGAAAAAAAGGGAATTCTTCAGGAAAAAAAGCCCTGGGTAGGCAAGGCGTGGGGAAGATTAACCATGTAATAGAGATAGATCCAGAGTTCATTAAAAAGAAAATGTATCGAGTCATTAGAAGATAAAAATGGCTCTATAGAGACTGTAAGCTGCTGGAAAAAGGGACTTTGGTATCCTTACTTGTTTGTTAAGCACCTAATACCAAACCCTTTCTGGACATGGGTGCCTAAAGTGAGGTACCTATATTCATATTTAAAGAAGTCGCCTAAGTGGGAAATGTGGGTGCTCAGAATGTGTGAAAAAAGAACCAATAATAGTTTTGTGATTGTGATTTTTCAGGGTATCTAGTGATTGTAAAAGTTTGAGATTTACCAGGTTTCTCAAGAACTTTTATAGCCAGGAGCATGCAGTACATTGCAGAGAACTCTGTTTGGGGTTGATCATACATCCAGTGACACTGCCAAGGCTGTCAAAGAATTGAATAGTTATAATACAATGATTTAGCCAGTTTTAAATACCTTTTCATATCCCTGGGAAATCCTTTGGACTAAAGCTGAAGCTGAAATTATAAAGAGAAATCTCTTCACTTTTAAAGGTGACGGGCAATTCTTAGAGCAACAAATTCCAATTGACCACATACATGTCCAGTGCATGGTCAGCTAAACTGAACTTCCAGTCTTTGGGCTTCTTCATTTGCTGTATTGATTTCCTTTGACTTTTCTTTTTAAGTTTTCAATTATGCACAAAACAAATGAGTCTGTTTCTTTAGGTCCATTAATTATTACATTCCATTTACATTTTCTGTTTATTTTTTCCCCCTCTCTATGGAACCTATTGAAGGTTTGATGATTCAGAATGCTCTGGGAACACTATGTGGCTTTCCTTCTTGTTTGCCCATTGTAACAGAGCTCATTTTTCAGTGGAGGTTTCCCATTATTTCCAGGAAAAATGTGGTCAAACCCATGTACTCCCAAACCTTTTGATCTCCTGAATCCTCTTCATATCCCAGATAAAAAAGTCAGTGATTAAGACAGAGTTCCTAAAAGGACACATAGTCAGGCTTCTCTTTGACCAAAATGGTTTCCCAGTGAATCAAACCTTTCTCAGCTCAGGGGGGGCTCCACAATAGGCCCTGAAAAGATGGATAGAGCAATTGTCCTGTTTAGTGATCCACGAAAGGAAAGGGGTCCTTGGTGAAGGGAGACCTACACTAAGTCTGACCTGACACTGCAGGAGTAAGACAATAAAAGGTCAAGGAGACTAACGAGAGGAAAAATGCAGACAATAGGTGCCACAGCTAGCACACAGCTCCTGCCACACAGACTATGGGGCAGCAACGTTAACTGCCTCAGACATGTGAAGGGGAAGTGAAGCGGAAAGAACTTGAAGTTTCCTTCTTAAGAATTGTGGCCCAGAATCTTCAGGATTTACCCAGGCCTCACAAAGAGGTCAAAGTGACACAGCTAGACCTGAGATGAATAAAAAATAAAGATTATCTAATTGGAGAGGAGAAAAAATATAGATGTTTTATAGGCTTGAACTAAAAAGGCAACAATTTGTCAGTTAGCTTCCGCAGAAAGTTTGCAGGACACATTTTGGGAGTGAGTAGTAGGGTGAATTTTTGCTTAATTCTATAATTATGATGATGCCTATATATGTGAGGCTTTTTTTTTTTTCTTTTTTTTTTTTTTTTCATTAACAAAAAGATTCTGAGTTCACCACTAGCCAGGACAGAGAACTTCCTCAAGTACTTAGCAATTGTCTCTTTCTATATGTGAAAGAATCCTTGTTCTTGTGATCTGTCTGGAGATAAAAGGAGGAATCTTTGTGGCTTCTGCATGTATCCCTGTTGTCAATGGCATCTCCATTATCACTTCTTTGTAGCTAGGCCTTGCCCTCATTAAAGTGAACAGCCCCTTCCTACACAGGTTGGGCGAATACTCTAAATACTATTTTTGCATTATACATAAACAGACCAATCTTTAGAGATGTTAACAACTGCCTGCTGTTCCCCAGTAACGTTTAAAAGCTTAATCATAGGATACAGGAAGAAAATCTTCCCTAGTTCTATTTTTCATATAAATGGGGAAAGATTTTTGCCATTTAAATCACATTCTTTAGCTTTTCAGTGACCCTGTCTGATCTTTTGACTGGAGACATACAAGCACTGACATTTATCAGAGTATCATTTCCAGGATGTGAACTGGCAAGCGGAGGAAAGGTTTTACTTAGCTTTTCACATCTTCTTAAATACATCCTTTTAAAGATAAATAGCACAATGCAAACACAGCCTTCATTTGTATGGCATCTTGTATAGCAACTTCATCCCCGTACCAACATTTTTTTTTACAAAGTTAAATAATACAATTACAGAGATAATGGACTGGGAATGTCAACTAACGGGCAGAGCATGAGACTGGAAAGCAGGGTACCTGACTTCTATTCCTAACTCTGCTGCTGGCTTGTCCCGTGTCCTTGAACAAGTCACTAAATCTCTCCCTATCTCAATTTCCCCAGATGAAAGATGGATAATAATATCCACTTTTTAAGGCACATTGAGATCTTGAATTAAAGGTGCTATTTAAGTGTTAATGGATACTAGTTATTACATCTATTTCATTATAAATAAGAGGGAGGCAAAAATTAAGGAGATATGTGTTAGAGGACAAGCAGTAAGTTTTTCAGCTGACAGATGACTAGCAAAAAATACATGAAAGACATTGACTCAACCAAAAACAAATTATTTTAAGAGCCATGTAGATTGGGAACCTTTAGGTAATATCTTTCAGACTGGGGAAGGAAGTAGACAATATTCTCCTCTCTAGCTTTGATTCTTCTACCTATGAAATTACCTGTCTAAGTTCAAAATGTGTGCCCACCCATCCAAGGAAGCTGGATTTCACATTGGAACTATTATCCTAAGTTTCTATATTCATAACTTTGTTTTGGTATTATTTTTCTTAGCTCTGCGGAACAGTAGGTGTGCCTGGCACGTTACAGAAAATTTAAAGACGGGTTTTTGCCCCAAGAAACTTGCAGTTGAAAGGTCTGCATTTGTTCCCTTTGAAGTCAATGGAAAAACTTGCATAATTCTTGAAGGAATTCTACTCAAAACCAAATTGAAATGGGGCAAATCTTGAAATGGCCTGCGTAAGGTTGCCAACATTGTAGTTCAAAAATAAGGGACTGTTTTTTAGCACTCTCACCCCAGCCTTCCTCCCGACATTATTAATTATTATTATTATTATTAATAATAATAATAATAATAAGAAGAAGTGGTACTCACCTACATTCATCAGGGGTATTTCTTGCTGCTTTTAGCAGCACTCAACTCCCGATCTTGTTGTACAGAGATAAAAAAATAAGGGATATCCCTTGTAATAAGGGACTGTTGGCGGCCCTTATCTGCGTGGCCATACAAGGCCAGAGTGGGTGCTATGCATTTCTGCTGTTCTGGAGAACAAATCTGCAGAGAATCTGTATGAGGGAGCTCCATACCACCCCCATGGCCTGCATAAATTCCAAGATGGATCTCTGAAGAGGGAGGAGGAGTGGGAAGGGGAAGTGGGTCACCACAAACCAGGACATAGCCAGTGTGTTTGGGAACATGATGGATTCACATAGCCGAATCCCACATGGGAGGGAGATGTCACAGCAGGCAATTGCACAGGTGACTATCACAGCATCATCACTGATTTTGGCTCAGAATTCCTTCCCTCAGCCTTGCTGTGTTGAAACTCAGTTTCCAGCAAGTAGAGTTGTTTCATCTGGCCTTTGCTTGCTTGTTCAGAATTGGGCCCATTGATCAAAATTTTCTTATCTGCCACAGGCAGTACATGTCTATTGTCTCACTTGCTTGAAGTCATGTTTCAGCAGGTGTAATAAAAAAATAACTACAAGACATAGAAAGGGATATTGATTCTTTCACTCACTCTGCTAAACAGGCATTTATATTCAGGATTTTTCTGTACTATGATCAGGCAACAAAAGCAATACCATGTGACCTAGGTGACTAATTACATAGTACAAAAGAGCAAATCCAGCCCTCTCTTCTGCAATTGAGGAGGGTCCCTGTGAAGTGCACTTGGGAACTTGATATAATTTTTTGATGAGATTACAACTTCAGTTGATAAAAGTAATAGTATTAATGTCATATGCTTAGGCTTCTGTTCTGTAAGCAGACATTTGACTTGGTACCACATTACATTTTGATTAAGATACTGGAAAGATACAAAATCAACATTGAACACTTTAAATCAGGGGTCTCAAACATGCAGCCCACAGAATTATTTCCTGTGGCCTGCCATAGGCGCCGACTCCGTGGGTGCTCCGGGGCTGGAGCACCCATGGGAAAAAATTAGTGGGTGCTCTGCACCCACCAGCAGCCAAGTTTCCCTCACCCCCCACCCCCGTGCCTCATCCCCCCCAGCGCGCTGTGTTCCCACTCCTCCGCTTATCTCCCAGTACTTCCCGCTGCCAAACAGGACTTTCCAGGAGGGAGGGGAGAGGAGCGGGGACACGGCGCACTCAGGGGAGAAGGCAGAGAAGAGGCGGGACCGGGGCGGGGATTTGGGGAAGGGGTTGGAATAAGGGTAGGGAGGGGGTGGAGTTGGAGTGGGGACTTTGAGGAAGGTGGAAACTTTGTTGGAATGGGGGCGGGGAAGAGGTGGGAAGAGGCGGTGCCTGGGCGGTGCCTCATGGAAGGGATGGATTGGGGGTTTGCAGTCTATAACCAACGAGTTTTGAAGTTCTCAGCTATTTTGACTTGACAAGTGGTGTACAACTACAGAAAGGTGCGTATCTGTGCTGTGCCAAGAGTACTAGACCATTGTGATAGCAGAGATAACTCAACCAATCACCACCCTTACTCAATAGCTAATTTGCATGCTACAGTTTCATTGGTTGTAAGAGAGAGACTTCACAGATGGTGGATTACTTGGCCCAACTGCCACACCCTTGTGCCTAGCTGCAACCTCACATATCAGCACAACCACCTACACAACAACACAACCAGCAAGTCCAAATACAGATAGCCCCTCACCCCAGCACACACCCCTTATTTGCCACCAACATAAATCAACCAAAATCTCCCAGCACAACACAACCCAGGCACAAATCAATGCAGCTTCCCATCACAACACACATTTGCCCACCCTCACTCATACTTACCATAAACTTGAGTGGCTAAGTGGCAGGTCCTTTGCTAGTAAGCATATATTGGGCTACTGTAACAACGCAATAAAAGTCAGTAGAAAAATCACTGTAAGATACTATACAATTTAAGGGTGTAGAAAAAAGGTATATATTATATGAGAAACAGTATGTGACCCTGTAATTAGAAGGTTACATGATAACACATAGTCTCAAAGGGGCAGAGAAAAAGTTGTGTGTGCAACCCTAATTTTGGCACATGTGCTTAACTGTGCAGTCTTAACATTCTCTTAGTATAGTTTTTTGTATGGAATGTGGTACAATTTGCAAGCATCACTGAGATTGGTTTAGTCTCAGGATATCAAGCCTAATATTGATGCTCTGGGGGATGCAAAACGCTGCCAGCTAAGTGGCCAAAAATGAAATGACTGTCAAACTTAGCAGTGACTTTTCGCATTAAAGTTTAAAAAGTTAATACATTGACTTTTAATAGCATATTATATTACTCTTCATTTTTTACTATACTTTTGTATCATTGTATGAAAAAGTTTCAATGATGCGGCCCTCGGGCCAATGTACTAGTCCTCATGTGGCCCTCGTGGTGATTTGAGTTTGAGACCCCTGTTTTAAATGGATTAAAAACTGGCTGATAGATTTCAAAATGTAATTGTAAATGGGGAATCATCATCGAATGGGTATGTTTCTAGTAGGGTCCTGCAGGGTTCAGTTCTTAGCCCTAGGCTACTTTCCCCCTTTCCTTTGAGGCTAAGCATGATCTGAGAGTTTTGTCCCTGTGCTGCGGCCCCAGCGCCAGCTCCAGCCTGAACCGGGGCCACACCACAGGGACCGGAGAACTGGCAGGAGTGAGCCTGAAGATGGAGCATGGGCGAGGCCATGCCTGGCTGTTTGGGGAGGCTCAACCTCTCCTAGCCTATGATATCTGCCGCTCGTGGTTAGTATGGTGAACCACAAGGAACACAAGTCTGTTGTACAGATCCAGTCCTTCCTCATCTGACTGGAGGTGGTAGAGGTACATAAGGGAACACTCCAAGCAAGTAGCCTCTGTGTTGTGCTGCCTGAAGTAGAAGACTTACCTACAAGACACCTCCCTGAATATCTCCCCAGTGCCCAGCCCTGCTACTTAGGCTCAGTGTTACAATCTATAATTGCCCTGGACAGTGAAGTATGAAGTATGAAGTTACTACTCTAAGTAATAGATGTGGAGAACAGTTCACAGGGTTAAATAGGTGTGCTTAAGCCATTCATGGAGTAACTCTGAATAGCATGCAAATTAGTATAAAATCAAGTGTGGCAAACAGAAAAGGGGACTAGATTAATTGAATAAACTGTTTGCGGCAAATAGTTTGTCCAGTTTGAGACATAATGAACTGGATCAATTGAAGTCTGTGAGTGTTGTTAAGGAACCTGGGAGTTACACTTAACTTTATGTCTGATGATCTGTCTACATTAGAGAAATTTGCACAAGTGTAACTACCCCAAGGTAGCTGAACTGATGCAAACACCTAGAGTAGATGTGCTTCACTGATGGAAAGTGTGTTTTACAGCAATGTGGTTTACTTTGGTAATTCACTAGATTAAATTGCATGCTTTAAACTCTGCTTTACATAGGGGGAGTGCACCTATATTAGGGGTGTGCACTGCTGCAAATTATCAAAACATTTTCCTTTTGTACAGAGATCCTTAAAGTTAAATGGGTCAGTATTTCCATCATCAGCCTCTACTTTTTGTCAATGTTCTTATGCTGAAATTTCCCTCCAAATAGAAACTCAGCTCTGGAATAAAAAGCCATACAATATTTTTGAGCTATAAAGAAATAAAAGTCATTAGGATTTTTCAAAGGCTTTGTTTTGGCTTGTTTATCACTAGGAATGACTTTGCTAATAAAAATGGAAGTTTGGTACATTAGACCCAATGCCTAATATTTTATTACAGCTGAGCACTTTACCAGATTCCATCTGAAATTTGGGCCAAATACTTTAATCAATCCACACTCAATATTTCTATACATGTCAGTATGAGTTCCACATACAGTCAAGATGCAGAATAAGGTCATTATGCAAAGGAACA
This sequence comes from Trachemys scripta elegans, assembly GCF_013100865.1. Lineage (NCBI taxonomy): Eukaryota > Metazoa > Chordata > Testudines > Emydidae > Trachemys > Trachemys scripta. The sequence continues at coordinate 82,782,164 of NC_048301.1, forward strand.
TATATTCTCACATAATGTATTCAGATTTATATGGCCCACATGAGACCATGCCCCTAAAATTTAGTAAAGAGAGCATAAGTCTGACTCCATTTTATTTAAAAAGGGAGGCAACTGAAACAACAAAAACTACTAGCTGTTATATAGCACTCTTCATTCATAGATGTCCAAGCACTTTCCAAAGGAGAGCAGTATCTTTATCCTCATTTTACAGATGGGAAAACTGAGGCACAGAGAGAGGATGTAACTTGCCCAAGGTCATTCAATAGGCCAGTGGCAGAGCCAGAAATAGAACCTTGGTCTCTGAATGCCAGTGCATCACACTAACAACAAGGAGTCTGGTGGCACCTTAAAGAGTAACAGATTTATTTGTGCATAGCTTTCGTGGATAAAAAAACCTCACTTCTCACATTATTCACTAATACACACTGCCTGAGTTGTGGTTTGATGAGAAGAAAAAGAGTAAGGGCTGGCTTGCACTGCTCTACAGCCAAAATGCTTCTGAAATAAATGTAGTCAAACTTTAATTCTGGGTCACAGAGAACGAAAATGATGCTTAAAATTGTTGATTGGCTCTAGTTTTCAAGATATGCTATTGGGTCACTATATACGACCCTTGACTTGGGAATGGCGGAGGATAAGTGAGTTATAAAGGGCAGGGATCTCAATTTAAACCAGAAATGACTAAAATACATCTTTGACTGGATCTATGAATAAATCTATGACTGGGTTTGGACAATACTTGCTTTTTAGGCAAAACAATGAATGATGCAATCTGAAGCTGGCATTGCGTCATACATGATATGAATTGCATCATGTTATTCCTAGGAGTCATGGATGATGCAATCATAACGAAGCTTACATCACTCTGCTGAACAAATTGCCCTATATCAGCTCTAGAAATCATACAGTGTCGTGCTCTCTTATTTGTCAGTGTTTGATTTTGCAAAGGGACACATTTCTGTTTAGCCAAAGTGAGCAGAGATGCCTCGTACTTGTGTGAACAGTGCAGATAACTTCTGCTATGTTTTGGTGAAGTGACTTTTGCATCACAAAAGTGCAGTATAACCACTATGGTTAAGAAAGCCTATCACCTTTCTTTTGGCTGCAAAATTGGAGATCACGACAAGAGATGGGCCCCACACATATGCTGCAACACTTGTGCAACAAATCTTCGTCAGTGGTTGAACAGGAAAAGAAAATCTATGCCTTTTGCAGTGCCAATGATTTGGAGAGAGCCAACAGATCATACCAGCAATTGTTACTTCTGCATGGTGCCTCCAGTTGGGAAAGGTGTGTCAAAGAAGAAAAAGTGGACTGGGCATTATCCAAAAATTCCATCAGCTATACGCCCAGTACCCCATGGAGAAGGACTGCCAGTTCCTGATGCACCAGAATCATTCTCACTTGAGTCAGACGAGGAAGAGGAAGAGGATGAAACTTCTGGTCCTGAACCATCAATGTCACGGGACCCACATTTTCTCCCATCCTCCTCCTCTGAACCACACCTCATAACACAAGGTGAACTGAATGACCTTGTCAGGGATTTGGAACTACCCAAGAGTAAGGCAGAGCTGTTGGGCTCCAGACTACAGCAGTGGAATCTCCTGGCAGGTGATGTTAGGGTTTCCATGTTCCGTGACCGTCAAAAGGATCTTGTCCCATTCTTCTTCATGGAAGGTGATCTTGTAGCCTGCAACAACATTGATGGTGTTATGGCAACCCTCAACATCGTTCACGATCCAGATGAGTGGAGACTGTTCATTGATTAGAAGACAAGTCTTAAAGCTATTTTACTGCATAATGGCAATGTTTTGCCATCAATTCCAGTTGGTCATGCAGTCCATATGAAGGAAACCTATGACAACATGAAACAACTTTTGAGGTGCATAAACTATGACCAACATCAGTGGCAGCTTTGTGGTGATTTGGAGGTTGTTGCTCTCTTGCTTGGTCTGCAGACTGGATACACAAAGTACTGCTGTTTTCTCTGCGAATGGGATAGTCGTGCAAGAGATTCCCACTACATCAAGAAAGATTGGCCACTCTGACAGTCATTGGAGCCTGGGAGGAAAAGTGTTCAGCATCCACCACTTGTTGAATCAAGGAAGATTTTGTTACCACCCTTACACATCAAGCTGGGTCTGATGAAGAACTTTGTCAAGCCCATTGACAAAACACAAGCAGCTTTCAAGTACCTCCGTGGAAAATTTCCAAGGTTAAGTGAAGCTAAGATAAAGGAAGGTGTCTTTGTTGGTCCTCAGATTCGTGAACTTCTTCGAGATGATGCATTTGACCATGCACTGCATGGCAAGGAAAAGACGTCATGGAAAGCCTTCCAGTTAGTGGCAATAAATTTTCTCGGAAACAACAAGGCAGACAACTACAGGTTGTTGGTGGAAAACCTCCTCAAGGCATACAAAAGCCTTGGTTGCAACATGTCACTAAAGATACATTTTTTGCACTCTCATCTAGATTTTTTTCCACCGAACTGTGGAGCAGTGAGCGACGAGCATGGCGAGCGATTTCACCAGGACATTGCAACAATGGAGAAACGCTATCAGGGCAAATGGAGCCCATCAATGCTTGCAGACTATTGCTGGACAGTGACAAGAGATGCTCCATTTAATGAATACAAGAGACAAGCCAAGAAGCGCTGAGTAGACACTGAATAGGACTAAACATAGTTTTTTGCCTTTTGTTTCATAATAAATTTTATTTATATAACCCTTTTGCTGATTTTTAAAGTGTTACATAAACAGGACAGGTGAAATATTATCATGTAAAGCAACCATAAACACATGAAAAGACCTAGGTTTACAATTTATGATTAAAACTCTACTATCTACACAATATACATAGACATAAAATGTAAAAACTTAAATATCTTAGAAACAGTAGCCAATCAGTTGTTTTAATTGTCATATTTGAATTCAGCACATCAAAATACATAATAAATAGCACATTTTATCTCTGAATCAGACAACTTCTCAAAAATTGTAGACCAGTGTAACATATTACAGTACTTAAGCACAGTTGTGTAAATCAAGTGAGATGGCACCATGCTGACCACAACTTTGTGGTCTGTGAAGAACAGAACAAATCACACTCAGCATAGTCATGACTGGTTGATGTGATGCTGACCATGAATCATCCTGGCCTACATTGACTGTGTGGTTGTGGTCAGCCTCAGGTTAGCTACATAGATCTTCACAAATATGCTGACATGTGTGACAACACTTTGTAAAGAAGACAAGCCCTAAAATCCATGAAATAGAGCAATAAAGGTTAATTACTCTTATGCCCTCTCCTACTCGGGCACCACAACGATTCTGGGGACATCGTGCATGTCCTTTGCTGTGTCTGTTTGTGTGGGATACGTTTCACTCACCATTTCTGAATGACCTTGTTTGTATTAGAGTAGCAGCCGTGTTAGTCTGTATCCGCAAAAAGAACAGGAGTACTTGTGGCACCTTAGAGACTAACAAATTTGTTAGTCTCTAAGGTGCCACAAGTACTCCTGTTCTTGTTTGTATTGTTACTTTTCATGATTCTGCTGCTCTTTAAATGGAGTTTGGAGTGTGCAGGTACTGTATGTATAATACTATTAATAACAGTTTGTACTTAGATCGTACCTTTCATCTGCTTATCTCAAGGTCCTTCACATATTATACTAATTAATTAAACCTCACAATAGCCCTGCCAGGTAGGGATTACGATCTCCACTTCACATGTGGTTCAGTTTGCTGTTAGATAGCTTACAGTTCATGACTTGCCCACGGTCATGCAGGAAGTCTGTGGCAGGACTGAGAATAGAAACCAGATCTCCCATTTTCATGCCTTAACAAGAAGACTATCTTTTCTGTTTGTGAATCTATTATGCAGCTTATATAGATTTACACGTGGATTTTAAATAAGTACAATTTCAAATATATGACTGTACTGAACAAAGGTTTACACATAAATGATAACGGTCTACATTCTTGAAAACTTGCAAAAACTGCTTGCAGATTTGCATGCCTAATTGATGCAGACAATCACAGTGACGGCACATACAATCAATTTTGTGCATGCAATTTTCCGAAAGTTTAGACTAGAAATGTAACAGCATAAAGGTGAAAGAAATGGTTTAAAATAAAATACCTGTATGGTGTATATATTAGGATTAGATCTGAACCTAAAGTTAAGGATGTTTGAACCTGGGATTTTGGATTGGGCCTGGTATGCACAGTGTACAGTCCTTATTATACACTAGATCATTTTAATAAATTGTCTTAAAATGTGTTATGCCTTGTATTTATCTTCAGTAAATAAGCAATGAATAAACATCAAGGTGTTTAGGAAAGTAAACAGGTAAGTTTATCAATATTTTGTCTTCTAATGCATCCATATGCTTTTGTTTTTACAAGTCAGACACAATTAGAAAGCTTTGACATGTAGAAAACGTTATGGCCATTTTATTTTGTTAATGACAGTTGTCCTTTGAATCCTGTTCAGTTAAAAACTTGATTAACTCACAGTTGTTAGTTAAAGATATGCCAAACACTGTCACACATGAGAGTGTGTGTCGTATTTATATAGCCATCTTCAATGGAAGTTTCCCTGAGTAAGGCTGAGTAAGAACTGACTTGAGATTTTAGGATCTGACCTGTTGAAAATGTGTATAAAACCTATATTAAAAAGATTCACAAGCCTACACATCTCTGAAAGTTCCTCTGCTTTATTCTCCCAGTGGAAGTTTACGAACTACTACCGTCTAATCAATAGTGTAGAAAGAAGGTAGGGCCAGATCCTTAGCTGGTGTAAGGACAGTGTAGCTCCACTCTCTTCAACAGTTCTGTACCAGTTTACACAAGATGAAGATCTGGCACATAGGCTTCAAGATGCCGAATACGCCATTTTCGTTTGCAAAGCCTCAAGTATGGATGTAGGCAGCAGATAGAAAGCCTTCTTTAAGCCTGGTGGTTCTTAGTGAAGGGGATCTTTTTTCTTTCTTTCTTTCTTTCTTTCTTTTTTTTTTTTTTTTGCTTCATCAAGTCCATTCCTCACTTATCTGATAATGAGAGGGGAGTTGTTAGTTAATTTTTGACAACACACTATAAATTTACAAAAATGAAAATCTTTAACAAGGATTGAAAGGAAATCATTGATTCATGGAAGGAGTCTCAGTTAACTGTGGATTAATTAAATGATATTACAGGGATGAGCACAGGCTGAGAGATGAGAAAAGACTGGATTTTGCCAGGAGCAGGGTTATTACTGGACTGAGGCTTGTGGGTAGAGTGATAATAACACCCCAGACATCTGCATATAGTGCAAAAAAAAATCTCTTTGGCAAATGTTGAAATGTTACAAGTGAAATACAACTAGCTAAGTGTCAACAATTGTTCAAGGGATATTGTTCAAGATAAAATTTACGCCCACTATTCAGGCATTCTCCCAGACCCGCTAGTCAGGTATTTACTTTGCCACACTTAGCCCAGTCATCATTTAATATATGGGGCTAACATGTCATGTAGACAATTTTGCAGTTACTCGGTGGGACCACACTTATTTTGCAGTTATACTTAGATACTTTTTATGTGATAGCAGAAGATCTAGATAAAAATGTTTTCAGCTGCAATTGTCTTGAGTGTAATGATTGCCACTGCTGCATTAAATTGTGCCATTGGCAATTGGTGCAGTGGAAGTTGGTAAATGATGGGGCTGCAGGTAGCCTATCCACATCCTCAAATCCTCATTAGCTGCTTGATCGGATTTTCAATGTAAAAACTGGGACACTGTGATTGGAAGGAGACAGAGGTTGCCACAGGGAAGTAGTTTGTTGGGAGTTAAGGGAGGTTGTTTCATAATGACAAACTGGGACACTTTCCTCCCACTCTTCCCTTTATTGCAGTATTTATCCCTCTGGGTCTCCCTTGCTGCTCTAAACTGGTCCAACCTCTCCTTGCTCTTATCCTGACACCCCCCTTTCCCTTTCTCCCTTTCTCCCTCTCTCTCTCTCTTACCCTCCTCTGTCCTGAAAAACAAGGAGCAGAGAAAGTAGGTGATCTAAAATAACTCCACCCAGAAGTTTGTATTCCCTGCTCTGTGCTTCCTTCTTATTTTGCAGGGGTACATGCAGACAGTTCTACATCCTGCCTCTGTGGAGCTCATCCTACTAAAGCCTGTAAATTCTGATCTATGCCCCCTGAAACTCAAGTACAGCAGAGTGGCAGATAGGTGTACCATAGCTTGAAGGAGCTAATATAGATGTAGTTCCATAAGGAATTGCCCAGTGGTAGCCGGTAATACTGTAATAATAATATTTAGGTCTTACATAGCCCTCTTCTTTAGTAGATCCCAAAGCAATTTCCTAAGGGTGTAAGTATCATTATCTTCATTTTACAGATGGGGACACTGAGGAAAAGAAACTGGCCCTAGATCACCCATCCAGCAGTAGAGCTGAGACTAGAATCCAGATTTACTGAACTGTAAACCTGTGCTTGATCCACTAAATTATATTGCTTCCAAAAGAGTTTCATTGCCTATTGTGTACTTATCCTACAGATCCCAGAACAGCTCTCTGAAGCAGTAGCTTGCGGGAAATTGTGAAAGGACTTGTGGGAGATCAGGTCAAACTCCCACAGTTCCCCAAAGATAGTCCTTTACATCCCTGGATCTAGCGCAATTCCCAAATTGTCATCTCAAAATGGAAGCCAGAATGAACAGCTCTCACTCTTTGCTCAGCAAGAAGTATTTTTGTTTCAGCTTTGGAAAAATAGTTGAGAGGCATCTGCATTTGCTATGGCCAAGTGGAGGGGGATGTTCCAGACCTACCTCAACAGAGCTGGACACCAGTAATTCACAAAGTTATTGCAGCAATGGTTACACATCCTACCCAAGCCAGATCCATTCAGTACCTGAAAGTGACCTGCATTTTCTGGAGATCCACTTTTGGTCTAGACCAAACTAAGGTTTGTAACCTGTCCTTTAAATCGGCTTCTGTACCCAATGACTGGAAGTTAGCTAATGTAATGCCAATATTTAAAAAGGGCTCTAGAGGTAATCCCGGCAATTACAGACCGGTAAGTCTAATGTCGGTACCGGGCAAATTAGTCGAAACAATAGTTAAGAATAAAATTGTCAGACACATAGAAAAACATAAACTGTTGAGCAATAGTCAACATGGTTTCTGTAAAGGGAAATCGTGTCTTACTAATCTATTAGAGTTCTTTGAAGGGGTCAACAAACATGTGGACAAGGGGGATCCAGTGGACATAGTGTACTTAGATTTCCAGAAAGCCTTTGACAAGGTCCCTCACCAAAGGCTCTTAAGTAAAGTAAGTTGTCATGGGATAAAAGGGAGGGTCCTTTCATGGATCAGGAACTGGTTAAAAGACTGGGAACAAAGGGTAGGAATTAATGGTAAATTTTCAGAATGGAGAGGGGTAACTAGTGGTGTTCCCCAAGGGTCAGTCCTCGGACCAATCCTATTCAACTTATTTATAAATGATCTGGAGAAAGGGGTAAACAGTGAGGTGGCAAAGTTTGCAGATGATACTAAACTGCTCAAGATAGTTAAGACCAAAGCAGACTGTGATGAACTTCAAAACGATCTCACAAAATGAAGTGATTGGGCAACAAAATGGCAAATGAAATTTAATGTGGATAAATGTAAAGTAATGCACTAATGCACATTGGAAAAAATAACCCCAACTATACATACAATATGGTGGGGGCTAATTTAGCTACAACAAGTCAGGAAAAAGATCTTGGAGTCATCATGGATAGTTCTCTGCACTGTGCAGAGGCGGTCAAAAAAGCAAACAGGATGTTAGGGATCATTAAAAAAAGGGGATAGAGAATAAGACTGAGAATATATTATTGCCCTTATATAAATCGATGGTACGCCTTCATCTCGAATACTGCATACAGATGTGGTCTCCTCATCTCAAAAAAGATATACTGGCACTAGAAAAGGTTCAGAAAAGGGCAACTAAAATGATTAAGGGTTTGGAACGGGTCCCATATGAGGAGAGATTAAAGAGGCTAGGACTCTTCAGCTTGGAAAAGAGGAGACTAAGGGGGGATATGATAGAGGTATATAACATCATGAGTGATGTGGAGAAAGTGAATAAGGAAAAGTTATTTACTTATTCCCATAATACAAGAACTAGGGGTCACCAAATGAAATTAATAGGCAGCAGGTTTAAAACAAATACAAGGAAGTTCTTCTTCACACAGCGCACAGTCAACTTGTGGAACTCCTTACCTGAGGAGGTTGTGAAGGCTAGGACTATAACAGAGTTTAAAAGAGAACTGGATAAATTCATGGTGGTTAAGTCCATTAATGGCTATTAGCCAGGATGGGTATGGAATGGTGTCCCTAGCCTCTGTTTGTCAGAGGATGGAGATGGATGGCAGGAGAGAGATCCCTTGATCATTGCCTGTTGGTCCACTCCCTCTGGGGCACCTGGCATTGGCCACTGTCGGTAGACAGGATACTGGGCTAGATGGACCTATGGTCTGACCCGGTACTGCCGTTCTTATGTTCTTACCTTAGACTAATGAACTGTCCTTGAAACCTGATTGAGCAGCTGTGGCTTCATAGGAAGGAAAGGAAACATTTTGCAGCCATTTGGTAAGCTATCCTTGACTTTACAGCATCTATCATTAGGTTGAGAGCTCTGATTGTTGTGGGAAAGAGAGCAGTGATTGCCATCTAGAAACTGACAACATCAGATAGTTATCAGTCAAATGGGTACCAGTCTGTGTTGGGTACCGTTGCTTTGGAGATGAACATGAGAAAAGATAGTATTTCAAGGGCATGTGATCAATGTGGCTAATGTGAAAAAGTCCATTTAGGGATTTAAGCATTTTAAATTCCTAAACTGTGCAGGAGCTATTGAAGGAACCCATGTGCCCACAACGGCCTTTTTTTCTCAGAACGTAACAACGGTCATAGTGGGTCAGACCAAAGGTCATTCTAGCCCAGTATCCTGTCTGACAGTGGCCAATGCCAGGTGCTTCAGAGGGAATGAACAGAACCTACAATCATCAAGTGATCCATCCCCTGTCGCCCATTCCCAGCTTCTGGCAGTTAGAGGTGAGGGACATCCAAAACATGGGGTTGCATTCCTGACCATCTTGAGTGATAGCTATTGATGGACCTATCCTCCATGAACTTATTCTTTATTGACCCCCATTATAGTTTTGGCTTTCACAACATCCCCTGGCAATGAATTCCACAGGTTGACTGTGTGGTGTGTGAAGTAGTACTTCCTTTTGTTTGTTTTAAACCTGCTACCTATTAATTTTTTTGGGTGACCCTTGGTTCTTGTGTTATGTGAAGGAATAAATAACACTTCTTTATTCACTTTTTCCACCCCATTCACGATTTTATAGACCTCTACCACATCCCCTCTTAGTCATCTCTTTTCCAAGCTGAAAAACCCCCGTTTTTTTAATCTCTCCTCATACGGAAGCTGTTCCATACCGCAAATCATTTTTATTGCCCTTCTCGGTACCTTTTCCAAGTCTACTATATCTTTTTTGAGATGGGATGACAAGAACTACACAGTAGTCAAGGTGTGGATGTACCATGGATTTATACAGTGGCATTATGATATTTTCTGTATTATTATCTATCCCTTTCCTAATGGTTTCTAAATAAGAAAAATTTGCAAAAATCTATTACAATTCAGTTTTTTAAATGAATCTGGAAAATGAAAACTTTTTAATTTGTTGTTTTTATTTTTTCAGTTTATCATTTTTCCTTTTTATCCCCTTTATCTGTTTCCTCCTCTTACACACCCACCTCCCAACTTCTGTGGCAAAGTGTGAAAAGGAAAAAATGGGTGGGAAAGGGTGAACAAGGCATTAGTATAATACCTGTCCGTTGCACTTTACATAATGTATGTAAAAGCAAAGGCAAGGTCTTCAACACACAGTGCAATAAGGAGGCAGCATGACTTGCAGTAATATTTACACAGATGGACACACAAACTGTTGTGTCTGAGGCTGTTCCCAATATTACCATAGCCTGTGGTCAGTGTGCTGCCCACTTGTAAATACTCTGGACACACCACCTTCAAACTAATGGTGTGTAATTCGGTTTGCATCGTTCACATCAGGGAGACTAAATGTTACAATTTTTAAAAAATATGGAGTTATTTCTTGCTATATAGATGGGGGAATTCTCCTTTCTCTTAAAATAAGTATTAAATATGAGCTTTCTTAATTATTCTGTTCATTTAATTTGTACAGTGAAGGATTTTATGGAGTCTAGAGTTATGTCTGTGTTGAGGCAATAATAATTAGGAACAATGCTATGTAGTGCCTTTGTGTGCCTTAGTGGTGGGCTTGTGCTTTTGTTACCGTAAACATTTATTTTTCCTATGGTTTCATAATCATTTGTAATGGTGAGTTTATGGAGGAGTGATTTGTTGTTGCATTAATATTAAAGAACAGTATGATTGATGTACTCCTTACACAACAATATTTTTCTCCATAATGTATTTGATTATACAAACACAAATATGCAGGCCAGCTGTAATATCAAATCAGTGTAACATATTTATAAAAATAAGGTCAATAGGGATTGCATTTCACAGGGAAATAAAATGCTTGTCTTATGGATTCCAGTTGTCTTTCCCCCTATCATGCAAAGGGGTGGAATGCCTTGAGAATGGATCTACCAGACAGCTGGTAGGGGGCAGTCTAGTTGGTATTAGAATCTTGAGTAACCGTTTTATATTGGGCAAGCGGTGCAGTTGTTGGGACAACTCTTCTCTTCTCTTACCATGCCCTTCCCTCATGGGTCTGAGCTCTTCTGTCATCTTTTTTTTTTTTTAGCTCTTAGGTACTTATTAAACAGTCATTTTTGGAATTGTGTCCTAGAGTGTCATTTCCCTCTCATTCTGGGAATAGTCCAGCATAAGTTCCTTGTCCTGCTGCATGAACCTGTTCTGTCTTATGTAAGTGGTCCTGATTTACACCTCCCCAATTGAGACCATTCAGTCCAAGTCTCTCTGCATGTCCAGCAAAATGTTTTCCTTGGTTTTCCTTTCCTAGCCCTCAAGTTAATCTGTACCTACGTGGATACCAGTCACCTGCTCCCATGTACCTACTTGGATAGAATTCACCTGGCCCCATGTAGCTCCGGGTGGTATATGGTGGCCACTACAATGAAAAAAATAAAAATAAGAAATGACAGGGTTATATAATTATAGGGGAGGTTTTCAAAATCTTCTAAGAGATTTAGGAGTACACATCCTGTTGAAAGTCAACAAACCTTGTGCTTTAAAATCCCCGAGGTGAAAATAGTTTATCCATCCCTTGAAATACAAAGAAATTAAAGTAACAATTAAAGTTCAGTTGCAAATTCCAATGGTTTCCTGCAAGGTATTTTATCTTGGGCTTGAGATAAAGGGCATAGAATTAGATTTCTCACACAAATCTTATAAGAAGGAGAGGATGGAAGGGCAAGAAAATTGAGGGAATGGAAGCTCTGATGATGAGGAAGGGACTTGTGGTGGGCTAATCACAATTACTCATTACAGGCAAACACAAACCTCGAAAACAAGTCCGTGTTTTTCTTGCCCTCTGTGTGGAGGGTCCCAGAAAGGGACAGAAAAGCACTTTTTGAGAGAGTGGAAGAAAGTTTGCATGGTGGCATCAGACAACACGCTCTGTGAATGGAGAGGCTGTATGAGATTTTGTGGGAGTGCAAGGAAATATGCATTTCCTGAAAGAGTAGAGTCAAGTAAAATATAGCCTTTCTGTGTTTAATTTAGAAACCGTATTGGCATTGTTGTTACTGGAATGGATGGATCCAGAATGCTAAATATGAAAAAAAATTCACCACAAGCAGAAAGTGTATCAAAGTTGATCTGGTTTAGCATTTCTAGGATTTTTTTTTAATCTTGGCAAATTTTGGAACACTTTCCCACTTAATTAGCTCTTTAAAGATATTCTCTAAACTACAAAATGTCAGTTAGATCAACTACTGTAACTTTGTAAAATTCCAGACATTGTTTTGGTCTAACAAGCATAAATTTTTTTCAACTGTTATCATTTGTGCCAATCACAAAACAGTGAAATGGTCAATAAGAAAAGCACAAGTCAAGCCACACAACAAGGACATAATTTAGATTTTAGTTTGGCAATCCTTTTTCTGTTTGGTATGTGAAATATTAATTGACCCTGAGCAGCCAGTTATTAAATGCTTTTGAAGGTGGTTTCTTTGAAAGACAATGAGAGTAATATCAAATACACTGTCTTCCTGCTTCTGAAAATGTATTTCTCATGAAGCAACTAAAATTATTGAGCAATATGGTTACAAGCTCCTTGATAATGCTGGATCAAGATTTGGTCTCGTATTAGAAGTAATCATTGTGGGTTAATGGAGTTTCAAACAGCTGGAGCCTTCTGTCTGAGCTGCTGTTTTGAGACGTAATTTTTTTTCTTGGACTTTGGTCTTGATTTTCCTGGTCTACATGAAATAGGCAAAACATTTACATCTCATGGGACACCCCTTTCTAAGGAATTTGGGAAGTTACTGAGGGTGTTTTATTCTCAACTCTGCCAATGAATGAAATGTCCAACTTTGAGCAAGTCACCAGACCTTTCCACTCATGGGAGGCGCGTAATGGAGGCTGGGGGAGGCTAAGCCTCCCCAAACCTCTGCTAATGCTCCCTGCCATGGCCCCGGGGCCAGGCCACAGCGGGGCTCAGGGCTCCTCCAGGCAGGCGGGCTGGGGTGGCTTGGGTGGGTGGGCAGGCCAGGGCTCCTCCGGCCACAGTGGGGAGCTTGGGGCTCCTCTGGCCCCGGCGAGCAAGAACGGGAGGTGGAGTGGGGGCGAGGCCTTGGGAAGAAGGAGCGGGGTCAGGGCAGGGCTTAAAAGGTAGAAGGAGTCTACCATCCCTGAACAGGGGGTTCACGTGCCGCCCGTGTTTCATGCCTTAGTTACCCTAGCTGGAAAATGGAGAAAAGAATGGCAGCTCACTTTTTAATTTGCAGATAGAAAACAGTTCTTTTTATTTCATTTTATTATTAAAACAGTGGTTCTCAATCTTTTTGGTTATCTGCAAGACCAATTTACCAGACTAAGATTTTAATAGCGCCATCCAGGGCTTGCAATCTTCCATTCATTTATGAACATTTATCCCACTGCTCCAAATTTCTGTCTCATGGTGGATTTATAGCAGCCCATGCTCCAGTGCATGTTGGAGTGCGCAAAACTGAATGAGAAGCAGGGCATTGTGCACAGAGGGTCATTATTTGAGGTAAAAAGGAGGAGCCTAGAATACCAATGACAAGTCTGAAGTGCCAGTACTGGAATGTGTACCTCCACCAATAGTTGGGAAATACTCAGTGCAGCATGATGGACTAGTTTAACCCTATTTTGTGTTATGTCAGTAAGCCACATTTCAAGTTTATTGTACAGTGGAGTAATTCCCCTGACTTGTAATACCATTGTATGTCTTGTGAAAAGACCTGCTTGAGGGCAACATTTCCTTGGCAATTTGAGTGTGACAGAAACACAGCCTGAGCTGAGAAGAGGAATAGAAAACTTCTCAGAAGCCAGTCACAGTCACTAGCAGAGTACCTCTTCCTTTGTCTACTCAGGGGGTCAAAGCATCCAGGTTTTGGGGCCTCGAAGAGCTGTAGTGTTCAGGAAGTGAAGGAGGCTAGACCCACAAGGGTCAAGAATTTGAGGAGTTTGAGAACTGGAAGATTATAGAGAGAGGCAATCTGAAGATCCAAAGGAAATGAGGAAACTGTTAAGAAGCTGGGAGCTGGAACAACATGAGTTATCATCTGATTTGGCCCCAGGGAATAAAGAATTGATCCCTTCCATAGACTCAGAATCTTGACTTGTTAGAAAGGTATATATTTCAGCCACGAGAGTACCTGCACAAGATATGTGTGTGCTACCAGAAAATCCCGGATTATAGTGTAACAAAATGGAAGCTAGCAGCAGCCATGAACATTACTAAAAGTCTTTTTTCATCTTATGTCATTGTCAGGCTACATATCAAGTCTACAATATTCTTACTGCAAGACTCTACAGATGGATGAACCATTTCATTGCTTCTCTTGGACCTATCTCTAGCCATGTAGAATTTTGCTTTTCTTTTTGTTACTCTGAAGAGCGTCATTGATCATATGGAGGCTGGGTGTGGAAAATCTTTGGAAGCAATTAAAATTATGGACATTCCCGGTAACAGCTCTTCCTACTGCTATCATAGTGGCCAGCAACATGCTGGCGGGTTCACATCTGGTCCACTCTTGCCCTTTCTTTAGAAATAATGTAGAGAAGCAGGCCTCATAACAAATGCTGTGGTGCAGGGTCAAAGTCATAAATGAGGGCTGCATCACCAAGTTGGGGCTAGATGGTGATAGTGCCATTATTTTGAAAATTTAGTTTCCATTGGGGGCCTGACATTTTTGTGCCCTTTCTTTTCATTCTGTGTGTCTATAAACTCCTCAGCACACTGCCTTAATGTGAGGAGAGTCATCTTCCCCTGTCCTGGTTAAAGTTATGGGGATGAGAGATAGGTACTTTCATTCCTCTCCCAGCTGAGGTGACCTTCATGGGACACTGTGAATCCTGCCCATAGACAGACTTCTCTAAAGGAGATCCAGGAAGGGACCCATGTCTCTAAGCAAGTGCTTTCATCCTAGGAGCACGAGAAGCTGATGGCATAGCATATCCATGAAATAAGAGGCAGCCAAGTTGATCATCCAAGAATTAAGATGAGCTTTGCCTGCTTTGCTTTCTCACCACTGCATAGGATCTGAAGGAAACATTGCTGTGCTACTTGCAATTTGTAGCTGGGGTCAGACGGCATTGCTTAGCAGTAGCACGATTCCTTTCTTTCTGAAAGATCCTAGTGGGTAGTACTAGGCAATTTGTTAGACTCCCCCACGAGTTCAGCCCTTTGGGCTACCATAGGGTGCCACCCCTCCTGCAAAATGTGCATAAGATGTATTAGGAGGGTAAATGAGCAGTTGATAACTATGAGGCCTTTGGTATGATGATGACACCAAGCTCTATGTCTCCAGTCTTGTCTGAATGATTGACTGAGCAGTGTGCCTTTCATGTGCCTGGCTGAAATTGGAGCTTGAATAAGGGCTAGCTGGCTCAGGTTCAGCCCAGACAAGAATGAGGTAATGTTGATAGGACTGGGAAGCAATCAGAAGGAATTGCAGAGATTATATCTGTTACAAGAGACGTCTGTATATATGTAAATAGTTAGTAGATAAGGTGCCAGTAGATAGGTTTTGTTGGACCAATAAAGCTTCTTGTTCTTGTACGCTGCAAATGGTTTTCTTTGTGCAGCTCTCAACAATATCAGCCCCTCAGCTGAGGGTGTGTGCTTCTTGTTATGCAGGTTTGCACCATGGGGGTTGCGTTAGATTCTTAGCTGTTCCTGGGTGCTCAGTTCTCTTTGCTTTTGCCAAGAGCATCTGGGCTTGACTTGAAGAGTGACTCTTTTCTTTCAGATGCAAACCTTGTTACTGTTACTCTAATCTTTTCGCCTTATGATAATATGCTCTATATGAGGCTACATCCTGGGGCTATTGAGAACTTAAATTAGTGCAGAATGCAGCTTCCTGTTTAGGCCATGCTATTCCACTGTTATCCTGTAGCACAGAGGTGGATTACAGCAATGGCAAGTTTCTTCTGTTGCTATAAGAACTCCACCTCTTAGAGCGATGGTAGGTAGGTCAATGAAAACATTGTCCAAGTCCTATGTAAACCATGAATTAGGTTGGCATCTCTACTGTACTCTGGGCTGTGGATTTTTCACACCCCTGAGCCCTGTAACTATGGTGACCTAAGTTTTAAATGTAGACTAGGCCTAAATCCTGATCTTCATTGATAAAAAGAGTGTGATTTCTCTTACCTCTGGGTTACTAATGCATGTGAGCCAACCTGCTTTAAAAACACAGCAAAGACAAGGTATTTTAATTCTACTGCCAGGTAAACTAAGCAAGGTCATCACTATTTCCTTGCCTGAGGTTGATCCCACCTAGTTTACTTTGCATTGAGATTCAAGTGCCTTGCCTTCATTCATGTTTTTACCTCAGATACCTCATGTGTGTTAGTTACCCAGCTGTAAAAAACAAAGCTTTTTAGCAGTAAAGACAAGGCCTTACAAAGTAGTGGTCCATGTAAAGAGAATATCACACCTGTGCTTCTTACGCAATGTCTTCACTGCAAAAAAGGTGGGTTTTTTTCTATAAAAACTTAGTGAAGACACACCACTGTAGTTTTGCCATGAGATAAACTAGATGGGGAGAGCCATGGCCAAGGGCATAGCACTGATGTTGCCTACTTACTTGGTAGTAAGACTAAAATGCCTTGTTTGCTTTAACTAACATACATTGGTTAATCTGTGGTAAAAACATACCTTTTTTGGCAGTGATGACAAAGCCTCAGTCTGTTCTGGCAGCCATTTCATTTCAGGATGGAACATATAATGTTGTCTTTGACCTTCATTTTAGGTCCTAGCCACCTGACAGACCATCTGTGTTACCACTACTTTTTTGGTAAAAGGAAGCACTTAAGCCAACACCCCTTAATTTATCAAAAGGGTAGCAGGGCATTTTCCATGACAAAACTTCATCTCTGATCCCAGAGACCAAATTTGTTGCCTTTGAAAGACTAAGGAAGAGTCATCTATTTTCTTGGGCTTTTTCATAAGGGAAGCGTAGTGGGATTAGACTGATTTGATAAGGATTATATTTTCCTTCCTCAGCACCAGTCATTTTATCTATACCACTCAACCAATCATCCCTCATATGCTCAGATTGATTTATATGTAAGGGCAAATAATTTGTGTTTGGGATCTTATTTATAGATACATTTAGATTGAGCTGTATCTGATTGACTTCAAAGAGACTATTCATGATACTACTCAATGTGAGTAAGGGTATAAGAATCTGGCCTATAATTTGTATATCATAGCCGGAGTTGGTAGTAACCTCTATATTTGGGTTCTCTAACACTTTCTATTATAAAAACATGAACATACTTTTTTTGGAAGCTCTAACACTTCCTTTGTTTGCAGCAGTCCTTTCAAGTTTGGCAGCAGCTAGAGATATGCCTTTCCCTTGCCCTATGAACATTGGTTCTGATTTGGCTGAGTTATAAACTGTTAGAAAGCACCATTTCCCTTCTTTGACCTGAGTTGCTTAGAAAAAGGTTGGCAATCTGCCCAACTGGCAGCTGAACATTCTAAAAAGCCAGGCCCACATCTCTGCCAAAGTAGCAGTAGAACCACCACCACCACATGTTGTACTGGGAATGCCTGGGATCTACCAGATCAGCTGAGCAGCATGGGGTAGTGGTGGTGGTGGTGGTCATTGCATAACACAAAAGCACATATCCCCACTTGGGGGCACCACATAGAGGCAGGAGCTCCCGCAATTCCTGATCGAGGAGAGAGAGAATGGGCTTTCTCCAACATGTGCCAGACCCAGCACATGGTGCACATGGCTCCTCTCCCTCTCTGGAATAACAGCCTTTTCAATTTACCAGCTAGCGTAGGTAGTCCGGTAGCTCAAGAGGTAGTAGTCTGTCTTGTAATGCTGAAGGATCAAGCCCTAATGATGCTTCTGCATAATGACGGGAGAGGGTTATTACAATTGTACATAATAGTATTTGTTTTCTATTTTTTCCTTTAAAAAGTCCTAGGATATTTCATCAACAAAACCCACCACCACCAACAAAACAAACCAACCAAACACCTCCCCCTCCAAATCCTACATTAAAAGAAAGTTAGGAAAAACCAGACTGACAATTGTCTGTGCACCCTTAATACTGCCGTCTTGTGCATAGGCATTATGGTACAGTCTCTAATTGCCTGATCATATACTGTTTTCTTCACAGCACCCCGCTTCATTTAGTGCAAACCGGATGCACAATGGGGCAGAATTAGGGTTGTACAGGCAGCTATAAATCTGACTTCCTAACTTTGGAGTGCTTGACTTGGCAACCTCAATAACATTCTTTCAGTGTAGTTTTTCTGTATGTAATATTTTGGATGCTTAGGGGTTAGATTAGATTCCCAGCTATTAATGGATGTTCACCATTCAGCATTAGCCAAGGCAGCTTGTTACCATTTACATTTGGCTAAAGCATTGCAGCCTTTTCTTTCTGAGGCAGACTTCATTACCACAATTCATGCCTTTATCACTTCAAGACTGGATTATTGTAAAGCACTCTACTTTGGGCTATAACTATACTTTAAATCCATTCAGAAACTGAAGCTAGCACAAAGTACTGAGCCTAGATCTAGGTAAAAACTGGATTTTTCATTACTCAGAGAATTCTGCAAGTTTGAATTTTTTTCCATTCTGAAAATAGAATGATAATAAACAATGTAGAAATGCCACGCAAAAATAAACTCTGAAAAAATCATTTGGGGTTGATTGAAACATTCTGTTTTGACAAAGTTGAAACATTTCTTTCCAGTTTTGACTTTTCAATGATTTTGTATCATATTTTTAAAAATTGTAACAAAATATAACTTTGACATGGAAAATTTCAAAAATGTTGAAACATTTCTACCTTTCAAAACACTTTTTGTTTTTGTTTCAAAACTAACTTGTCAAAATCAACATCTTTACAGAAACCATTTCACTTTTGATGATCTGATGTTTTCTGACAGCAGAGCCATCCATCGGAAAACTTCAGACCAGCTCTAGCTGTGACTCACTAGTACAGTGAAGTGTCGCACTGCAAGTATATTAAACTGATACGTTTGTGATCTGCACTAGTAGCTTGTGGGTCTGCAGGTGGAGTTTAAGGTATTGGCATCCTACCTTGATGATGCTCTCCTCAGCTTTTGGCCATCCAGACTCTATTTACATAATGGATGGGCAAACCAGTGTGGATAAAATAAACTCACTAACCTTCACCTAGCTGATTTTTTCCCCCTTGCGTTTTTTATGCTGGTACTTTGTGCTCCCTTCAGCCACGTGGACTATAATGGCTCTTTCAATTTTCATGTATGGCTTGTGAAAACTTCAGAACATTTTCTGTCTAAGTGGAAATGGAAATCCTAGAAGAGCAGAAGATGGCTGGTAAAGTTTAATGTTCTCCAATCAACTTCAGCTGCAGCTATTTGGGTTGTTTAGTAGCCATTGATTTACACTGAAACCTCAGAGTAACACTGCTCCCTACTGATCCATAATAAATGTCATCTATTTGAATGAGAAGTTAATTGGTCTGTGTAGCTGTCCATTGCTGTGAATGGAGACCCAGTGAAGCTTATGGTAAACCTGGTTTTGTTATGGTGGCAATAAAGATCAACAGTAACTTGTTGGAATCAATGGAAATCAAATGCAGATAATAGACATTAATTGATCATTTATTGGAAGTAATTAAAATTAAGTGTAGTCATGACTTAATTACTGGAAACTAATGACTGCCATTTAGATATTAACAGAATTACTGGAATGTAATGACGGTCAATACAAGAAGTTTACAAGTGGTTGAGTTAAAGAGGGGCTTATTGATATTAGTGATCTTCAGTATTTTTCAGTAGAACTATAATCTAAAATAGGGCTGCACTGATATAGGAGAGATACTGGACTACAGAGGACAGAGAACATAGGCAGAAGGAAAGCAAAAGATCTGGTTCTACTAAAGAGGTTATCTCTATCAGGTCATCTCATTTAATAAATAAGCCGGTAATCTAGATTTTTGCATTTCCCCCCCTCTCCACATACCATCACCTTTTCTATAGGGATTACTTAATTAAAGCAGTACTGTAATTCATGGTCAAGGTAAGAATTGGGTAATCAACGGTTCTGCCTCAGAACCAGCATTATGATAATCTTCTTTGGCGATAAACCACATGATTTATATTTGTTCTCTTCATCTGCTGAACGTTCCTTCATTTTTCAGGGAGTTTTGGACATACCTGTCTTTGTTAAGTTGACACTAATCAACATTCCTGGAAAAAAAGATTCTTATATGGCATATCCAATAGCAAATTAGTACTTCCTCAAGCTATTAATACTTTCTCAACATTGCCTTTTAAAACTGCAGTGGTTGTGCCCTATTGGTTTTTTAGCTGTTTTTTGAGTATGCTGGTAGAAGATGCTAAGTACACAGGTAAATACACTGGTATGTTTCATGTACAATAGAGCTGTAATAAGAAGTCATTACCCTTTTCCCAAGTACAATGCAGGGTAACCTTAAGCAGAGTCAAGTGATAATGTGGTAACTATTTGGGTACCCATATAAAGTAATACAGTGACTTTCACATGGGTAGATTATTCTGAATTACATTCTTACATTTACATATAAGTATGAAACCATGAATTATATTGATTGTAAAAGGACCACACTGTAGACTTTCTAACCATGTAAATATATTGTTCTTGAATTTCATATAATGTACCTCAAACTTTTACATCTGATTTGAATTATATGAATTCCTTAAAGATCTCTGTTCTGTCCAGACGTGAGAAATGGCTTTGGTTTAGACCGTCTGAATGAAGGACCACCTAATGAGGAGAGAAATATTTTTTTTACTGTATTATCACTGAAAAACAGAATGGAAAATATGGCACACTTTTTGAAAGGACTTTGAGATCCTCTGATAAGTTCTATAAGTGTTATTATTCCTAATTGGGTCAATTTCTCAGAACAGAGTAATGTTGGTACACCTTATAGCCTCAGAGGTTTTTGTAAGGTCAGAAAGGACCATGGTGATCATCTAGTCTAACCTCCTACACATTTCAGAACTTTACCCACCCACTTTTGTAACCCTAACATCTGGCTGAGTTAATGAAGTTCTCAAATGATGGCTTAAAGACTTCAAGTTACAGAGAATTCACCATTTACACTAGTTTAAATCTGCAAGTGACCCATGCCCCATGCTGCAGAGGGAGGAAAAACCCACCCAGGGTATATGCCAGTCTGACATGGGGGGAAATTCCTTCCCAATCCCCAAATATGGCCATCAGTTAGATCCTGAGCATATGGACAAGACCCACCAGGCAGATATCTTCATAGTCATAGGAAAAAACTAAACCTTTCGACACATAATTAGACTACATGTTGCTTCTATCCATGTTCTGTTACAATTTCTCATCTTTTACCATAGGACTATAAATTACTCTAGTTTCTGCGTGAAAACTTACTTACTGATGATTAATCATAATAATAATGAATGGGAATTGCGTACAGTGTATATTAGAGCTTCTTCAAAACAAGAAGAATTGCTGTGAAATAAACAAGATAAAGTTCAATAAAGACAAGTACAAAGTGCTACACTTAGAAAGGAAAACTCAAACACACAAATACAAAATGGGGAATAACTAGCTAGGCAGAAATAGTGCAGAAAAAATGTGGAGTTATCAGGGCTGGCTCTAGCGTTTTTCCGCCCCAAGCAAAAAAAAAAAAAAAGCTGCAATCGGCAGCAATTCGGCGGCAGCTCTAGCACCGCTTCATTCTACGGCAGCAATTTGGTGGGAGGTCCTTTGCTCCGAGAGGGAGTGACGGCCCCACCGCCGAATTGCCGTTGAACTGCCGGACGTGCCGCCCCCCTTTTCACTGGCCGCCCCAGGCACCTGCTTGCTATGCTGGTGCCTGTAGCTGGCCCTGGGGATTATAGTGGATCACGAATTGAATGTGAGCTGAGATGTGACGCAATTGCAAAAAAAGTCTAATATTCTGGGCTGTGTTAACGGGAGTGTTGTATCTAAGACATGACAGGTAATTGTTCTGCTCCACTCAGCGCTGGTCAGACCTCAGCTGGAGTACTGTGTCCTGTTTTGGCTACTGCATTTTAGGAAAGATGTGGGCAAATTGAAGCGAGAAGAGCAACAAAAATGATAAAAGGGTTAGAAAACCTGAGATATGTGGAAAGGTTAAAAAAACTGGATGTGTTTAGGCTTGAGAAAAAAAGATGGGCGGGACCTGATAGTTTTCAAATATGCTAAGGGCTGTTATAAAGAGAAGGTTATCAATTGTTTTCCATGTCCTCTGAAGGTAGGATAAGAAGTAATCAGTTTAAGAGTTTTAAAAGAGCTGTCTGAGGAGCTTGCTGGACCATTAATGTTGATTTGCAATAAGTCTTGGAATGCTAGGAAAGAAAGCTAATGTAGTGCCAATATATAAAGAGGATATAAGGGATGACCCTGGTAATTATAGGCCAGGCAGTGTGAGGTCAATCCCACGCAAGATAATGGAATGGCTGATATGGAACTCAGTTAATAAAAAGTTAAAAGACAGTAATTTATTTAATGCCAATCAATATGAGTTATGGAAAATAGATCCTGTCAAACAAATGTGATTTTTTTTAGATGAGATTAGATGTTTAGTTGACAAAAGTAATAGTGTTGATGTGATATACTTAGACTCCTGTAAGCTCTTTGACTTGGTACTGCACAATATTTTGATTAAAAAACTAGAATGATATAAAATTAATATGGTACACATTAGATGGATTAAACTGATAGGTCTCAAAATGTAATTGTAAATGAGGAATCATCATCTAGCAGATGTATTTTTAGTTGGGTGTCACAAGGATTGGTTCTTGGCCCTAAGCTATTTCATATTTTTTAATTTGGAAGAAAACACAAACCCATACTTGATAAAGTTTGCAGATTACACAAATATTGGGGGAGTAGTAAATAATGAAGAAGACAGGTCACTGATACAGAATGATCTGCTTTGCCTGGTAAGGTAGGCACAAACAAACAATATGTGTTTTAACATGACTAAATGTGTATATCGAGGAACAAAGAATGTAGCCCATACTAACAGGACGATGGACTCTATCCTGGCAAGCAGTGACTCTGAGAAAGATTTGAGAGTCATGGTATATAATCAGCTGAACATGACCTCCTAGTGTGATGCTATGGCAAAAAGGACTAATGGGATCTTTGGATACATAAATAGAGGAATATTGAGTAGGAATAGAGCAGTTATATTGCCTGTGTATTTAGCAATGGTGCAATCACGGCTGGAATACTATGTCTGGTTCTGGTGTCCATAATTCAAGAAGGAAGTTGATAAATTCCAGAAGTTTCAGACAAGAGCCATATGAATGATTAAAAATTATAAAACATGCTTTATAGTGATAGACTTAAGAGTTCAATTTATTTAGCTTGGAGAAGAGAAGGTTAAGGCATGACTTGATCACAATTTATAAGTTCCTGCACTGGGAACAAATGTTTGATAATGAGTTCTGCATTCTAGCAGAGAAAGGTATAACCCAATTCAATTTGGAAGTTGAAACTAGACAACTTCAGTGTAAATAAGGCATAAATTTTTAATAGCAAGGATAATTAACTCTTGGAACAGTTTCCCAAGGACCATCGTGGATTTTCCATCACTGGCCATTTTAAAATCAGGATTGGATGTTTTTCTAAAAGGTCTGCTCTAGGAATTATTTTGGGGGAAGTTCTATGGCCTGTGTTATGCAGGAGGTCAGACTAGATGATCACAATGGTCCCTTCTGGCCTTGAAATCTACGAATCTACAGCAAGAGAAATTTAGATTAGATATAATGAAAAACTTTCTAACTACAGTATAAGAATAGTTAAGTACTGGAATAGATTATCAAGGGAGTTTGGGGAATCCATATTACTGGAGGTTTTTAAGAACAAACATCTATCAGACATTGACTAGGTATAGTTGGTCCTGCCTCAGTGTGGTAGATGGACTGTCACTAGATGAACTCTTCAGGTCCCTTCCAGCACCACATTTCTAGGATTCTATTTATGTTGTCTCCTTTTCTGTCAGTGAATTTTCTGTGAACAGCTTGCTATTTCTCAAATGCATGTGTTATTCAAAAGTATTTGCTGAGTAAATCATTGACCTCAGTGGGTCAATTAGGATCAGGTCCTAATTTCTGAAAATAATCCTTAGGCCACATCTACACTCCAACCTTTTTCTGTCATAGCTTTGTTAGTCAGGGGTATGAGGAAGTGTGATCCCTAACCAACAGAGCTGTGCTAGCAAAAGCCCCCTGCAGTAGATGCAGTTATACTGGCAAAACCACACTTTTGTGATTATAGTTTATTTAATTTGCGGGTCTGAAATAAACTATGCCAGCAAAAGCATGGTGAGTTTTGCCAGTATAAACTACATCTGCATTAGGTGTGCTTCACTGGTGCACTGTAGCTATCCTGGCAAAGCCTTCCAAGCCTCAGTATATGGCTTATTCTTGAGGCGTTTCCTACAAGTTTTTAGAATATGAAACTAGAGGTAGTCATGTGAATTTTTCAAGACTGGATGAACACAACTCTTAGAAACAGGATTCTGTTGCAAAATTTAAATGATGAGCTCAGAAATTCTATAATTGTAAATATTCTGCAACGTTTTATAAATGGTCCTGTTCCTGCAAACATTCCCACCAGCAAACTGATTAGCTTGACAATTATTGGAAAGTGATCGCAAAAGGAGTGAGAGAAAAAAGACAAAGTTAAGTTATTAACAAATGTGAATCAATATTTATGGATTTTTTTTTTGCAACATTTAACAAAATCTATTGAATTTATACAGAAAAACTGAAGGAACAGGTCACGCTATAATTCAACATAATACCAATTTTTTTTGAGTAGTAGTGTTTATCCTACAGTATTGCAGAATGTAGATAAATAGGAAGGCCCAGATCCATAAAGGTACTTAGGCATTTACACCCCAGACTTCCACACCTAAGTCCCACTGAGTCCACCTACCAGATTGGGTCCCATTCAAAATCTAGCAAGAGAAGGAAGTGGTGCCTATTATATAACTTTAGCCCAGTGGTTAGAGTACTCAACCAGGTTCAATTCCCTCCTCTCAGCCAGATGCCAAGAAAAGATTTGAACAGGGTCTCCCATCTCTCAGGAATGTGCTCTAACCCCTGAGCGATGGGATATTCTGATGTGGGGTTCCCCTCAGTCTCTCCTGTTGAAGCTGTTCCACTGTGGATGAATAATGACTGATTGGAACAAGGTGGACAGGGGGTCTCTCACCTACTATGTGGGTGCCCTAACTTCAGGATTACAGAGTCATTCCCACTCTCTCTCACTACCTCTGGCCTAATGACTCTGGATAAATACTTAAATAGTTCCTCAAGAAATACCTCAGGCCTTGGCTACACTTGCAGCTGTACAGCACTGTGAGTTAAACCTGTCTTCGTACAGCTGAGTAGGGAAAGTGCTGCAGTCTGTCCACATTGACAGCTGCCAGCGCACTGTCGTGGCCACATTTGCGGCAATTGCAGCACCATTGGGAGCGGTGCATTATGGGCAGCTATTCCACAGAGCACCTCTTCCCATTCTGGCGCCATGGGTTGTGGGAAGGGGGCGTGGGTGCGGGGCATTCTGGGTCCTGTCCCAACACCCCGTGATGCATCGCTTCGCATCCCAGAAATCCCTTTGTTTCCATCCACCTTTAGCGCCATCTTTCAATGGTTTCTGTGCAGCACGATCTGTCTGCGGGAAATGGAGCCCGAACTGCTGAGGCGTATGCTGACGAGTCTCGTCAGCATGTCACATTTGGCTGTCGAACTATTCCTGAAGATCCAAAGTGACAGTGAGAGTGAGGAGTCCGACGATGCTATCGAGCCGCGTAACGCCTACAACACGAAATTGCTTGTGGCATTCACGGACATGCTCAGCACAGTGGAATGCCGCTTTTGGGCTTGGGAAACAAGCACTGAGTGGTGGGATCACATTGTCATGGAAGTCTGGGATGACGAGCGGTGGCTGCAGAACTTTCGGATGAGAAAAGCCACTTTCATGGGACTGTGTGAGGAGCTCGCCCCCACCCTGCGGCGCAAGCACACAAGATTGAGAGCTGCCCTGCCAGTGGAGAAGCGGGTGGCTATTGCAATCTGGAAGCTGGCAACTCCAGACAGCTACCGGTCGGTCGCAAACCAGTATGGAGTGGGAAAGTCGACCGTTGGAATCATGTTGGTGCAAGTTTGCAGGGCCATTAGTCGCATCCTACTCAGAAGAACCGTGACTCTAGGTAACATGCAGGACATAGTGGATGGCTTTGCACAAATGGGTTTCCCTAACTGTGGAGGGGCGATAGATGGGATGCACATTCCTATACTGGCACCAGCCCACCTAGCCTCCGAGTACATTAATCGGAAGAGGTATTTCTCTATGGTTCTCCAGACACTTGTGGATTACCGTGGGCATTTCATTGACATTAACACAGGCTGGCCAGGAAAGGTGCATGACGCACGCATCTTTCAGAACACTTGGCTATTCAGGAAGCTGCAGGCAGGGACTTTTTTCCCAGAGCGGAAGATCACAGTAGGGGAAGTTGAAATGCCCATTGTGATCCTTGGAGACCCCGCTTACCTGTTAATGACTGTGGAGTGTGCCTTTGGCTGTTTAAAGGACTGCTGGCGATCTCTGTATGGGAAGCTGGACTTGGCCGAACACAGCATCCCCACGGTTATATCCGCGTGCTGTACCCTCCATAATATTTGTGAAGGGAAGAGTGAAAGCTTCACTCAGGCATGGACCTCCGAGGTTGAACACCTGGAGCCAGAGAGCAAGGCTATTACAGGGGCCCAGCATGAGGCTGCAAGGATTAGGGATGGTTTGAGGGAGCAATTTGAGGCTGAAAACCAGCAGTGTTATCTGGTGCCCTGGATGGGAGTGAAATGCAGTAGTTCCAATCTTTAAGAATCAGTGTTTGCAAAGCAAACTTGCAGTGCCTGTTTATATCCTGGGCTAAGGAATCTTTTACTTTATGCAATAATAAAGAATGTTTTCAAAGCCAAAACATCTATTTATTGAAAAGAAAATCCATTTATTGAAAAGAAACACAACTGCTTGGGAATAAGAAAAGGCAAGGGGGTGGAATGGGGAATGGTACAATCACAGATTCGCGTATGTCCTGTTTGGTGTGCTGTGCAGTGAGTGCTGCACTTCAGGATAGCTATACTGCATGGTGATGGGGGTTGAGTGCAGAGGGTAAGGGTCGTGGTTTTCATGGCTGGGTGGTGAAGATACTGGTGTTGGAGGCAGCTGGTGGTGTGAAGAACCCGGAAGTTGGGGAAAGTGGGTTGGAGGTAACAGTGGGGCACAAAGGAAAGAGTTCTGGGACAAGGGCTGTGGGGGTTGGGGGGCATTTGCATTTGTGGTACTGCTCTTTCTGCATGGCTACGAGGTCCTGGATAGCGTCTGCTTGGCGCTCCAGGATGCTTATGAGCCAATCCGTGCTTTGCTGCCAGTGCTCCGTGCTTTGCCGCCGGTGCGCTGCGTTTTCCTGGCGGATCCTGCTTTCTCTCTCCCTCCAGTTCTGTGCTTTTTCTCCTCTTTAATAGATTGCCGCATCACTTCTTGCAGCATGTCTTCTTTGCTTTTTCGTGGTCTCTTCCTGAGTCTTTGCAGTCTCTGAGCAGGCGATAAGAGGGACGGCTTAGGTCTCAAGGTTGTTGCAGCTGTATAGGCAAAATGCAACATTTAACAGAGGCAGCATTGTTTATACCAGACAGAGTAATGATTTCCCCCGCACTTAAGGAGGGCACACACAGGGTCTACACAATAGCATAATTTTCCCATCCCAAACAGAGCACACAACCCACAGGAGCCTCAAAATGGTAAGGGGGACTGATTGTTTCAGGGCTGTGCTGTCCTCTGGGTTTCTGTGCCTTGGGGAGAGCCAACAGCTGCAGGGGGCACCTACATTGAACACTGTCCCAACATTTTCCACAGGAGTTCATCCTGGACGATATCTCGCTGCTGAAGGTGACCTGGGAAGCAAGGGAGGGTCTTCTACTGCAATGGGGCTTCTGCCCTGGCCCATATGCAGTTTGCCTGTGTGCAATGGTCCCCCCGCCCCTCGCGGCACAGTGGTGCGGACACATTAGCCTGCCTGGGACAAGGACCACGGTGGCTCTCCTGATAAACCTGTGCAAGCGCATTGGACACATTCTGGATGAGACATTCGAAGTGATTACCGAGGCCAATTACCGCGATGTGATAAACCACATCAATGCACTATTCCGCATCTAGGCATGCATGCCTAACCCTCCTCTCCCAAAGAGCCCGCACTGAAAAAATTCCTTCCCAAAAAAAAACCCCCGCTTACCGGGAACCTGCTCTTCTGTTTGTCCTCCACCAAGTACCGGCCGCTGCGACTGGTTACCTTCCTCCTGGATTGAGAGAGCTCCTGGCTGTATGCCTCCAGGGATTCCGGGGTGTCTCCATCCGCCCCACCACCCTCATTCCTGTTTTCCTCCTCCTCCTCCCACCCTGGCTGTGAAGTGTCCACGGTGGTGCTCAGAGTGGAGGTGGGGTTAACCCCAAGTATCGCATCCAGCTCTTTGTAGAATCGGCAGGTTGCGGGGGGAGCACCCGAGCGGCTGTTTGTGTCGCGGACTTTGCAGTAGGCACTCCACAGCTCTTTCACTTTAATCCTGCACTGCAGGGCGTCCTGGTCATGGCCCCTTTCCATCATGTCCTTTGATACCTTCCCGAAGGTATCGTAATTCCTACGGCTGGAGCGCAGCTGGGACTGGACAGCTTCCTCCCCCCAAACACTGATGAGGTCCAGCAACTCGCCATTGCTCTATGCTGGGGCTCGCTTGGCGCGTGGAGGCATGGTCACCTGGAAAGATTCGCTGATAGCACTCCACACCACGCCGGGCTGAGCAAACAGTAAGAGGATTTTTAAGATTCCCGGGGAATGTCAAGGGCGGGTCACATGGTTGGTTACCTGAGGCCAGGGCAGTAGAGTTTGAACTGATGACCAGAGTGGCTAGAACAGGCATTGTGGGATACTGCCGAATACTTCTGGAGGCCAGTCACAGCGCATTGGGCGGCCACACTGGCGCCGCAGTGCTGCAGCGGCAGCGCAATACATGGTATTCCTCTCGGGAAGGTGGAGTACATGCAGCGCTGCAGCCACGGAGATACAGCGCTGTAAGTGCCTTGCCAGTGTGGACGGGGAGTGAGTTACAGCGCTGGGGGAAGCTTTATTGCGCTGTAACTTGCAAGTGTAGCCAAGGCCTCAGGTGCCTAAGCTGCCTGACCCAGGTGGTGGGTTCCTGTTCATGAATTGCTAAGCAGATATAGACACCTCCCTGCAGGCTGAATTTTAGTGCCTATCTCAGAAAGAGGGGTGTGGTTTAGCATAGTCCCTTCAGGTTGGCGCCTTCCACTGGCTAGCTTAGGCAGCTCCCTGCCTAGTGTGCTGGCTTTTCTATAGGGAGCCTAGATTCCTAACTCAGGCCCCGTGGATCATAGTGGCGTTCCTGTGGTTCTCTAGGACCTAAAAGTGAAGTGCCATGATGCTCAACATTGCAATGCCTAAGTGCCTTTGTGGATCTGGCCCAAAGTAACTTTGAGAAGCAGGTAAATGTTAGAGTAGTTCATGAAAGTACTATCTATATATGATAAGGCTTAAAGGTACAGAGGCCAAGTTTCAGATAATGAGAATGGTTGGAGAAAATGAGTGGCATTATTCCTTTTAATTGTACTTGGTGATTTGTTCTGAAGTTTATCTTACTGACCTTGATATTTATTCCATAAACAACACCTTCATTAAAAGAAATTAAATCTGGTTATGTGTGATAACCTACTCAATGTAAACCCTAAAAAGCAAGGAACTGCCACCTCTTAACAGTACCTTGATGTCCACACAGCATGTGTCCACTGAATGTGACAGACCCCATATTGTCGCAAGGAACTTGCTTCTGCCTCCAGCTGGTAAGCAAACACACTACACACAATGCCTCTCACAGCATAACACAAAACCTTAATTATATCTTCAGTAACATTAGCATGTTCCAGGTTGACATATGTGTGGTATGTTATGTGTTTGTGGGGGAAGCATAAGGTCATAATTAAGATTTTGCTGAAGGGCTTCAGCATAGGCTGGAGAAACCTCAGCTGTGGAGTTCACAGCTTCTGAAGCCTGGGAATGCCAGTTGTTTCTCAACTGAGCCAAAGTTTGTGATAGACAGGCTTCTCTTAGGGCTAGTCTACACTACCGCGCTACATCGGTGTAACTGCACAAATACAGCTGCGCCGCTGGAGCATATCTGCTGAAGATGAGCCATGCCGATTGGAGGACACTGTTGAGTGGGCATAATTACTCCACCTCAACAAGAGTCAGAAGCTATGTTGGCAGTAGTGTGTCTCCTGCTGACATATCACAGTGTAGACACTGCTTTATATATAACTTGCATCGCTCAGGGGGGTGGCTTTTTCACATCCCTGTGCAATGTAAGTTACATCTACTTAAGCAATAATATTGACAAGCCCTTAGTTTCCTTCCCATAGAGCATTAGGGACAGTCATCTTCTCTAAATGGAGCATGTGTCTTCAGTCCCATTGGCAACAAAAGAGCCCCAAAGTGGCCATCTTTACTAGGGGCAGCCTCACTTTAAATCAGAGCTCTCAGCAGCAAGAAACAGTGGCTAGTTTTACAAAGGGATCCTTTGCGCTTCCCTCCCCACATACATGCTGAAGTAATGACCATCTTTACTGAGAGTATCTTCAGTCCCATTGAAAGCTATGTGAAATGGTGGCCATTTTCAGTAAGGGGCATTTGTGAATATATTGAGAAAGATACAAAACAAAAATCAGTAATAAATTTGCTGAATTACCAACAACATTCTTCAAATGTATGTTCAACAGCATCTAACTATTTAACTATATGGAAAGTCTGAAAAGTCACAAACCAGCCGTTTGTTTATAAAAGGAATCTAAAAAAGGTCAGACCCAGGAAATTCTTAATGATTTATTTTTAAATCAATTGCAACTCATAAACTAAGTAACAGAATTATTGGAAATTTCCCAGATAATTCAGTCTTTACTCGCAGATAATGTTATGTAAATTTGGCGAAGATACACTGTTCCACACGCAGTCAAATCAAAGAAGTTGAAGTCCTGTTTTAAGAGATAAACTGAACTCACCCTTAACACAGAAGTGCTACTGCACTTCTGAAATGTTTGAACAATTCATTAACAACCACAGATCTGTACAGTTTACTTAGACAAGACTCGAACTATAGTAATGGGAGATTTGCCTGAGTACAGACTGCAGGAATGACTACACAGAGATTATTGTTTGTATTTTTAAAATCATATGACTGTACTGTTTCTATAGCGCGTACGCTGTAGCCTCATTGTTAATTATTTCCCTTATTGATGTACAGGAAAAGAGATATATTGCATTTATTCCCAGTACCATTTAATGTAGAGTGCCATATGACTCTCAATTGTTTATTCCTTAACAGAAAAATAGACATCTTTGTATTAAACTTCCTGGGAACAAATCCTTCTCCATTTGGAATCAACGGCAATTTTACAGTTGACTTCAATGGAAGTAGAATCCATCCTCTAGTGTTAAATGTATTTGTAAGTTATTAATTCTCTTATCTAAAGGTGTTTTGAGTCATCGTGTTTTTAATGAGGTTTGTAACAAACCTTGCTTTGTAACAGAAGCTCTTATGGAAACAAACTACTCTCTGTACTGCGCTGATCCCTTTAAAGCAGATATTTTGTCTTTTACAGCAGTCCATTTGATTATTCACTGATTTAAAATGAAACTATTTGTGGTGTAAGGTTTGGCAAAATAGCTTGTAAAACCAAACCCAAATTCTGTCTTGTTCTCTATAATTTAAAGAGCGGGAGAGATCCCTTAATTTCAACAACTTCAGAATGCATCCTGGTAAACAATTTTTTCACCAAAGTTTAGCTCAATATGATTTGAAATGAGTGAGATACTAAACCCAGAAAATCAGATTTTACAGTGGCAATGCCAGCTGATCCTTTAGTATAACACTATCATTGGCACAACTCTTTGCTGTTATTGAAATAAACCTAATACAGCAGGGTCATCACTTTTCTATTCTCACATCATTTGTTTAAAAATAATTGTTTCCTGATTCATAGCAGTCCACACATATCAGACCTTACAAGTGCTCATTTTATGTCTCTCTGGGTATAATCATACAAGGTGCTGATGTCAATGAGTTGAGGATGCTCTAAACTTCACAAAATCAGGCCCCATGCAAAGGGAGAATGTAATTTTTCAACGAGTGAAAGAAAAAATGGGCGTGGTGATTAAAGGTTGTTAGTTATAAATCCATTTGAGGGTTCTAATGTTAGCAACTGTAGACTGCTTATATTCCAGTTATGCCACTCACTCCTCCACAGAATGCCACGATTAATATAGGTTTTTAATTAACGTTTTCCACCCCATATCTTATTTAATATTTCTCTTGGAGATTTTGTCCTCCTCTTCCATCAGTAGTTTAGTTAATAGGGCTCTAAACCCAGAATGACCCCACTGAAGTCAATCTAGAGTAATTTAACTAAATTCTGTTTTCAGTGGAATCATTTAGGACTTACACTGGTGTAACTGATATTAGTTCAGACACTTGGGATTTACAGCAGTTACCTCCAGCCACGTCCACTGTCATTTTCATGATATTTGGATAAATATACACATTCCAGCATTTCAAAAATACTTTAATTCATCCCAAGATAATAAAATTATCAAATATACTAAAAAAATCCCCAGGAATTTGGCTAACTTCATATTTGGTCAATTAACAGAAATCTAGGGGCTTGTGTTCAACAACTATAATCTTGTGCACTGTCTACAATCTTTTGCAGCAACTCATTCACTATTGTGAAACAATAATAAGATTGTTTTGATGATTAAAAGGAACTTTGCATGTTATAAATTGGAGATTATAATGTTCTTTTTGTTAGCAATATAATTTAGACCTTAAGAGCTGTGGGTTTGGCACTCAAACATTAAATAGTTTGAACTTCCTTTTCGAATTAAAGTTAGCAAAAGGGACTAACTGCACGATCCCAGCTGGCAAAGAGGACATACAGCCTTTTAAATGGATTTCTGTCTAAAACTCATTGAACTGCTTTCCTCATTGTACGCTTGTCTACATCTTCGGTCACTATACTTAGTCAGAGGAAATTGTCCAATAGTTTTGAAAAGTGAATGAGTGGATTGAGTCTCACGTGGGGCTTGATCCTGTTCCTACTACAGTCCATGGCAATTGACTTGAATGGAAGCAAGATGAGATCCATATAGTATGGTTTATATTATTTTTATTTAGAGATGGGCCTGAACCAAAACCTCAGATCCAACTCTCTAGAGATTCAGACTTGGATCCAGACCCAAATTTCGCAAATGGTCCCTATCTTTATAATGGGCCAAACCAAAACCCCAGATCTGAATACTACCAAAATTTGGGGTATATTAAATCCAGATCTGGATCTGAATTTTGTGGCTTGGGCCCATCTCTGTTTTCATTTATACAGACAAATGGCATAATCTTGCAGTCCTTTAAAACTCAAGGCAACCGTTTGCTTTGCCCCATTGCTTGCAGGAGTCAAGATCTAATCTAAGAGGCAGATGAAACATTAAGTGCTAAACAAATGGATGTTGTCAGCAGATACATGGCACAGTTACATTTTGGGAAAGTAACATGTTAAAGAGTTGAGAGAAACTCAGATCTTTATTTATTTATTTATCTATTTATTTATTTAGATTCTTCAGGGCAGGGGCCATGTCTGAAAAGCACCTAGCACATTTTGGAAATTATGCTTATTATTAATAATAATAATTATTCCCTGTTCAGGGGTTTATGCAAATATTTTCTTTGATTTCCCAGAATATAAGAGTTTACAACTCACTGAAGCAAAATGAGACATGAAACTCTGTCAATTAATTTCAAAAAAGTTGCTGTCCATATTCATTTGGAGTTGGGCTCAGATTTGCCTGAAATTAGATCAGGAGGATCACTCAAAAGGTAATTTGCAAGCATTTCAATCAACCTCGGCAGCTCCTAACCAGGGTTGGCTCCAGGCACCAGTGCAGCAAGCAGGTGCTTGTGGTGGCCAACAGAGAGGGGCAGCACGTCTGGCTCTTTGGCGGCAATTCGGCAGCCAGTCCCTTAGTCCCTCTCAGAAGAAAGGACCTGCCGCCGAATTGCCACCGAATTGCCGCCGAAGCATTAAGCGGCATGGTGGGGCTGCCGCCAAAGTGCTGCCAATCGCGGCTTTTTTTTTTCCCCACCTCTTGGGGCAGCAAAAACCCTGGAGCCGGCCCTGCACCTTAGAATCATAGACTATCAGGGTTGGAAGGGACCTCAGGAGGTCATCTAGTCCAACCCCCTGCTCAAAGCAGGACCAATCCCCAGACAGATTTTTGCCCTAGATCCCTAAATGCCCCTCAAAGATTGAATTTACAACCCTGGGTGTAGCAGGCCAATGCTTGAACCACTGAGCTATCCCTCGCCCCGTTGCTATGTTCCCCTGGCTGGGTGAGGACTGAGTTGTTTCTGCGCCGTGTCCCCTCCAGCTCTTGGCTATCTTGATCCAGGAGGGCGCTGCCAGGGATAGCTCCCCGGTGGGGTCTGAACAAAGCCCCTAAATACAGGAGGTCGCTGTCTTGCTGTACGTGGGCTCGCGGGTTGGAAGCATTGTCCTAAGCAACCTCTGGGGAGCAACAGGAATGAGAGGGAACGGAATACTCACTCCTAACTCCCCTCCTGCGTTTCAAACCTCTCAGCTCTCCTCTAAGGCCGGTTTGACTCGCCCTTCCAGGGCTGAACTGCAGGGAAGAATGAATGGCAGAAATGAAGAGGCTGATGGAGCAAGTTAGTGTAGAATATTGGCTAATGAAGCTGTCAGCTCCTATCTGTCTGATAAAGGGATTATTACACCCCCCTGGGGCTGGACATTTTGAGGCCCTCCTATCGCAGGCGATTGATAATGAGGAACACATTTGATTCCGCCCACTTGAAATCAAAAGACCAATGTCTATAACAAAGCTATAAAGGAGGGTTTCTGGTTTGGGATTTTGTAATGGAGGTTTTGCAAAGCAGTAATGTTGAGTGGGTGAGGAAAGTTTAGAAAGAACTAAGTGCGGGTGGTGGAAAAATTCAAAGGGCATGACATGGCCATAGGAGGAAACATAAGGGCCTCCCAACCCTGTGATGGAAAGGATGTCAAGGCTTCATGAACATGAATTTTATTTATTTATTTATTTATTTTAACTCTAACACATTCTCATTAGGAAGGCAAAAATGTGAAATCGATACAGTTCCTTTTTCAAGTGGGGAGCTGACTGTGGCTGCATAATAGTGCTGTCTTATAATCTCCTTCCAAATGTGTGGGTGCCTCTTGGGTTTCCTCAAATATTTCATGGACCATTTTCAAAGATTTATATAAAATCAGGCCAACAATGTCTACATCCTCTACCACATCAGTGAAAAACTACATGAAGTTTCAAAGTCATGTAAAATCTCCTTGATGGGAAACATTTACATTTTACAAAGTATAAATTTAGCTGACCATTTCGTTGGGGTAAATTGATTCCTGGTGTAAGTCCAC